>NC_036622.1:3785979-4105059 GCF_900079805.1 Fusarium fujikuroi IMI 58289 | reverse complement strand
TCGAGGTCAACTCGGCAATTCCATCTCGCCAAGTGACCACAGCTTTAGGATCACGAGCCGCTATGCAACTTAGTAAGTATATAAGATAGAGAAGCATGTGTCAACTTACCAATCAATCTTTCGGGGCTCTCACTCCGGACGTTCTCAAGGGTTGTGAAAAACCCGCCGAGTCTCTCTATCTTGAGCTCCTTGATCAAAGCCTCCGTGGCTGGCTGTCCCGGAGTAAAGTCCTCGGGGATTTCTTCCTCCCACTCCTCATATCCTTGTACGTCGGATACCATGTCATCAGTGGCGGCGTAATACTAGTCACCGTCCACTGAATCCTGGTAGTAGAGTCCCTCAGGCACAAATCTGTCCGAGCTTCTTGCTCTTGTCAGGATCAACTCGGTTTGGTCGCTGGCATCGTCTTTCTGCTCGGCATTTGGTTCTGGGGTCTTCTGCCCCTCGCATCCAAGGTTTGTGTCCTGATCCTCGATACTCGGGATTACCTTGGAGTTGTTTGTCGCAGCGATCGAAGATTCGTTGGAGGCGATCCTGTTGGGCGGCAGCTCAAGGTCTTCCGTCATTTCTCTTAGTAGTCGCTGTTCGCCCAACTCTCCGGGCTCGTCTACGGCGATCGACTTCGTTTCATCCATATTTGGTCCAAGCAGCCCGATGCTACGAATTCGATCAACAACTGCAAGGGAGCTTCGGTGGCGGGCATATGCCTACAATTGACGGTCAGAAGTCTGATTTCAGTTATGTTCTAGCCAATACCACAGCAAACTTACTTCTTCAACAGTCTCGACCTCCGTAGGGTCACCTCCGTGCTGCCATGTCCGGGGTGGATGGACATCTAGGAGTTGTTAGCCTGTACGAGAAAAAGGCTCGCCTTGTGTGGAAACTTACCATTGGTTGTATCGCGCTCGACTGTTTCTCGCGGAATTTGATTCTGGTCGGCGTCACTATGAGCATCCTGGTTCATGGTTCGGTCAGATCGAGTCTTGAATTCTACAATCTGTGCCTGTTTTTTCTCCATGTGAACTCCCACGGCAACCAGAGGGTCTTGGTTAGTGAACTCGTCGCGCACTTGTTGGTTGTGGTTCTGGTTATCAGAATATGGGACTGGGGTCATTGCAGGCCGAGGGGGGAGATTTTGATCCATCGAAACATCAAACTTTGACGGATATGAATGGAGGCTTGGAGTCATTGGGGACACAGGGGACACAGGGGACACAGGGGCCCCGCGAGCTATTTCCTGCGTCGTAGTGTTGAGGTCGCCAGAGAACTCTCGAATAAGCTGGCCCATTTCGTTTTTCCCAGCTGGGAGCTTCCAATCCAGGCCCTTGAATGTTCTGTCTTGTCTGTGAGACTGTTGTCAGTGTTCTCGATCACATTGAATACATCTGCAGAGAATACTTACTCGACAATTTGATTGGCAAGTTGCCCGTCACCCTGGCCGAGAATCTGCCAGGAGGATTGGGAATGACCCATGTTAGAGAACTCAGACTTGGCCTTTCCAACCAGCAATGTCCTCCATCGAGGAGATAGTCGGCCCTTGTGCTTCAGTTTTCCGTTCCCATCACCCTTGAATTTTGCGTCTTCACCAGACTTGTCGCTACCCATCAGCATACTCAAGACAGATCTCAATGAGAATTTTGACGACGATTTACTCGTGAGGTTGTTGTTGTTTGTTTGTTCCTGCCCAGGGTTCTCGTTCTGTAGACCATTGTCCTCCTGTCGAGCAGTATTTTCCTGGTGAGCAGTACTTTCATGGTGAGCAGTCTCCTGGTGAGCATTCATTTCCAGTCCAACATCCTTTTCCTATTCAGTGATGAAGGTCCGTAGATCAATGCGCCGCAGCTCAGTCTCCTCTATTTGTCGACTAATGTCTTGCTGTAGATCAACAAAGTATTCTCTTTGAGATTTAAGAAGCTCGTAACGTGCCATTGAGGCTCCATAGCCATCTGATGTGTTGTCGCTTTCGTCTTGAGAAGGACATTCGTCTTCAGAGATACTCGAGTTCCCACTGCTGAGATGCGTGGATGGGTTGGAAGTACAATTTCGTCCGCCGATCGTGATGCTCTCACGGTTGGTGGCGGCATCAAGGGGGTTCCCTTCAGAGCTGCCCTGAAGGTTAGCTTGCTGGATTATAGTTGTGCATGTTGTCATAACAGACACGTCGTCGCCGTTAGTTTGACGAGTAGCAGAGTACTGAGGGCTCTTGCCGACGGGCTTTCGTGATGAAGTGTTGACAGATACGATATTGGCTTGTGTCTCGCTACTTTCACCGACTTCAGTGATAGGATCAAGCTGATGTGGGACGTGAATGTCACTCGGAGCGGACTTTACTCGCTTGTGAAGCTTGTTTCCTGACTTTGTATCGAATAGTTTTGCCCAAGATAATTTAATATTCTTTCGTTCTGGACCGCTTTCGTTTGCGTCGCGTAGTTCTAGAAGAGCAAAGGTTAGTTGAGCAAAAAGGTAAACAAAGTATTCAGTTCCATACCATCGACTCCTGCCTCGGACCGTTTCTTCTCATTCGCAGAGAATACATCTTGAAATGCCAGTTAGCATATGATTTGGTATATTCCTGGTGTCCTTTGGCACCAATTTGAAACTCACTTCTCAGCTCAGCTTTACTCTTCTTGACAAAATCACGGAATTTGACTTCTTGAGGCGAAGAAGCTCCTACTATAATATCAGCATTATGCTCTCAACATGGCAGAAGACAGCATATTTGTATCGACTCACTGGTAGAAGTAGGGACATAGATGCCGTCGTCATATCGGTGCCTAGCTAGGAAGCCCGCGATCCATTTGCTGCTCCCAAGAGCAGCAGGGTAGGATGCAGAGCCCTGCATCGTGAAAGATGTTTCGGGGAAACGAAGTGAAGATGATGACAACAAGGATGGTAGGTTGAAGAGACTTGGTCACTGTAGTGAGACGAAGTCTTGATGTTAGGATGTTGAGATGATGTCACGTTGTTGAGTGAAGGTGAAGAAGTTGAGTGTGATGGAGAGAAGAGAAGGAAGAAAACAGACGGAGGGAACAGAAGATATATGAGATGTGGCTGAAAGCGCTTGTTTTGAAGCAATGAGGATGAATCATTCTAGCTGCCACTGCTATCGTCCCTGGCAGCCGGCAGCAACTGGCAAGCAAAGTGGGAATAGGATCATGGGCGGTTCACACTGGTAGCTGGCAGCTTTTAGTGCCACTGCCAGTGGCAACAGAGCCGATCTTCCACAGAATCTCCTGTATCCACACAGTACATGCAGCTCCATGGTCCTATATGAAGACACCAGATGACATACCACTACAGATTTTCACGAGAATGCCCATCAACAATGAACAGTGTTGCTTGGGGCAATGCAACTGGCAATAACTTCGTTTGATCAAGTTCCAGAGACTTCAGAGTCTATCCAAAGATCAAAGTATGGCTACTGTTTATCAGAGTGTCTGGATCCCATTTCTTAGTTATTACTAGAAATCTATAATACAACGAGGGCTGGCTCGTTACCGTTGACTCCGTTTTCCCCATCTCGCCTCCATACTAAACACTAACTGAATGTGATATGCCTCTAGCTTACTTACAATAAACCACATCTGAATATTACCTGTTACACTTAATGCCATGCGATAACTCGACCGTCATTTACTTCTTCCCCTTAGCCTTGGCACTAGTAGCTTTGGCCTTGGTTCGACCTCGCTTGGGTTTGTCCTCGTCTTCTTCTTCGTCGTCGCCAGCAGCTTTGGCCGCCTTCTTGGCGACCTTCTTGGCTTTCGGTTTTTTTATATACTTGTCCTTCTTGAAATCGATCTCGTCATCTTCTTCGTCGACTTCGGGTGCCTCGACTGCCTCGGCATCATCATCTTCCACAGCTTCTTCAAGATCAGGAACCTCCTTGGGCTGAGCCTTGGGAGCGACGACACTGCTGGCCTTCATGAAGGGAACTGGGTGGCTCATTGCATTGTATCTAGAGAGCTCGTTAGTTGCATATCGGAGCATGGGTAAATGGTCAACCTACGTTCGGGTGAAAGCAGCTTTGGTCTTGGTCTCAATCTTGACATGTTCCTCGTCCATCGGTCCGACACCGAGTTCCTGAACAGCGTCGAAATCTTCACGAGTCAAGTAGTAACTGTCCATCAGATCAATGACCTCTGGCACTGCCTCGTTGCCCTGCTTCTGTAGACGATCTACAAGCTGCGTCCAGAGGATAGGAAGGTACTGCTGGCGAATCTCGTTATGATCGCCAGAAGATTTGAGGCGCATGTGAGAGTGAACCTCTCGAATCGACCTGCCCAACCTTCCGTACTTGCTATTGTTGCCCAGCCACGACGTGAAGTTGGAGCCCATGAGCTGGCCTGCTATAAAGCTGGCGGGCCGGACCGTGCTAAACACAGCATGTGCGGGCATCAGGCTCCAGTGTTGCTGGGGTCCGTGGATCATGCGATCGACAAGGTCTCCGTCGCTGATGCTCTCTGCTGCATTGTCGAACAGTTCGAGAGCTTTGAGCTTGAGCTCGCGTTGGTTATACCCCTTTCCATTTAACGCCATGGGTTTTGTTCGGAGATAATTCTCTTGTATCATAAGATAGCTGAACTCGTGGTCGTTGAAATAGAGCTCAATCTTATCATTGAGTGTCGATTTGCTTGCGGGGGTGAACAACCCACCTGCCAGCATCTTTTGACAGATGTCCCACGGCTTAAGGATGACGTGCTTTTCCCAAGCCTTAGACATGGCCTTGCTCTGGTCGAAGTCCATACTTGTCTGGTCTAATTTGGCTGTGGAAATCATGTTGATGATCTGCCTAATATCCTTGTTGCTTCCCTCGATGAGAGCATCTACCACAGAAGCAGGAAGCTTGAGCCCTTCTCTGTGGCAAATAGTCATGACGCGAGATCGAACTTGGTCCACAGTTGGGCGATTGAACCGGATGTCGAAAGCTGCATGGTCGAAAGGCTTCATCTTGGGCAGTCTTCGCTCGTTACAGATGAGTATTAAGGGAACCTGTGTCTTTTTGCAGAACTTTGCCAAAGCCCCGACACCGCCTCGATCACCCGCAGACATACCGTCAACCTCATCCATGATGAGAACAATCTTCTTCTTGGTTGCATCCACATCTTTGCCATCGCCAGCAAAGTACCCGAGAAGCGACGTGTTGTTCATCACATCGCTCACTCCGTTTTCGACGAGCTTTTTGCTTCGAGTGTCGCTAGCGTTACTCTCCAAAACGTCATATCCCTCCAGTTTCGCAGCTAGGTGAGCAGCCGTTGTCTTGCCGATTCCAGGGGGTCCAGAGATGATGATGGCGCGCTCGCCGCCCATCCCGTCAGCGCCCCTCCTTTGAAAGTTGTATTTCTTATGTTTTGGCCAGTTTCTGAGCCAGTTTTGGATTTTTTCGACTTGAGCCTTGTTGCCACAAATATGACCAAGCTGTGTGGGTGCATACTTTGAAGTCAGTAACTGAACAGGGGGTGCCGCAGCAGCCTTCACAGGAGGACCTCCAGCGGCGGCTGCTTTTTTGGCGGCCTTCGCAGCCTCTGCCTTTCGAGCCTTCTCTTCAGCCTCCATCTCTGCGACTTGTTTCTTGACTTTGTCTTCTTCTGCCTTCTTCTTCTCCTGCGCCTTCTGTGCTCCTTTGCCGCCACCTCCAAATGCAGGAAGTTTGCGGATCAGTTCAAAAAGTCCGTTCTCGTCAATTGTCTTGATGCCGATAGACTTAATCTTTGCCAGCTTACTTGGCCCAGCGTCTTCTCCCAAAACCACAAAGCTTGTCTTGCTGCTCGGCTGGCCGACGACTTTGCCACCATACCTCTTGACAAGAGCTTGGCCCTCATCACGACTGATGGTCTGCAAAACACCCGTGAAGACAAAACTGAGACCAGTCAAGCATTCATCCGCACCCTCAGGGAGGTCGGCTGCACCAGCAGCTGGCTGAGCAGATGCATTACCGCCTCCAAATGCGTTCTTTCGCCAATCGAACTTGGCATTGGCATCTTTGGGTGGTGGTGTAGGGGCACGAACGGTGGTCACGTTATCGAGAATATCCTTGATCTCTTCATCTTCAGGCTCATCATTCTTTCTTGGAGCCCGAGGTTTGGCTGCGGCTTTAGGTTTGGCAGTAGCCGCTTTCTTGCGTGGAGCCTCTTCTTCCGACTCTTCTGAGTCTTCTGATAAAGATTTTCGCTTTCTGCCTTTTGCTGTAGGCTTGGTCTCTTCTTTCTCTTCCTTCTTGGCGGCGGATGGGCGACCTCGGGTCGCTATTCGCTTTGGCTTAGGAAGTTCCTCATCCTCGGATTCGTCCTCCTCGTAGTCGTCGTTCTTGCGCTTACTTCCACCCTTGGCATCGGCTGCAAAAATATCTTCGTCGTCATCGTCTCCGTCATCCATGTAAGCATCAGAATCCTGATCGGCATTGTGGCGTGAGTAAGAGGTTGTTGATTTTCGTGTGGCAGGAGCTTTGTCATTCTTCGCTGTTGTTGCGGGCTTCGAAGCAGTAGGCTTTCCTCGGGGACTTGACCGAACGGGAATATCAGGCTTTGCAGCAGACTTTTTGGGCGTTGCTGAACTCGTAGGCTTGCTGTTCTTTGTGGAAGCGAAGTAATCATCGGCAGAAATAGCCACGCCCTTAGTTTCCTCCTCCCTGTAAAAATTCAATTAGAAGGCAATTGACAAGACAGAAGTCAAAAGACAAACTTGGCTTTTCTCTTCGGGGCGGCCTTAGTGGTAGGCTTTTGCACTCTGCTCGGGATTAGTTTGGTTGTAATAACAAGTGGAAGGAGAACAACTTACTCTACTGCTTCATCTTCGTCATCGTCGCTATCTTCGACGACTTTTCTTCCCTCTGAAATTATATTAGTACCGTTGTTATGTCCAAGAGGAGTATTGTTTGGCTTACTTGTACGCTTGCTCTTGGCCAGCTCCTCAGCTTTTCTTGGAGCAGGTTTTGGGGCGCCACCACCCTTAGGTCCAAAGAAAGACCGGATATCGGAAGGCATTTTTGTCAATCTCGCTTTTTCCTTTTTTTTCCTTCTTCTTCTTTTTTTACTGGTGATTCAAGAAGTGCATCGACCTTTTTAATGGCATACGCCAATGTTGCCTGGGTGAGGATGGGTAACGTGAACCAGGCAATCAAGAAGCAGCCTAGAAGTCCGAGTCTAGTGACGTGCACGGTAGCTCTTATCAAACGCGAAGCTGACGCGAGGTCCGTGACTGCGAGCTAAAGTGGTTCCAGGCTGTGGGCCTTGAAATTTAGGCCTCAATATTAGCCCACCTTCGGTATCGGGAAGATTTTCTGGAGCTCCGTTGTTCGAGGCAGCTTCAAGTCAACTCCGATCGCCGCCATGAAGCTCACTAACACATCGATATTGCTCAATGCCTTCCAGGGGTTGAGGTTGTGTGCCTCTTCTCCTCTGCGACAATTTCATACCCCTCTTCGGCAGTCTTTGAAGACACTTGATGCGATTCGACGACCTCAAAATGTTCGAGCCTTTTCGACGACCCCATCAATGTTGGGCAACTGGCTTGAGCCAAACCTGAACCGAAAGAAGAAGATGGCAAAGGGACGCCCTCGTGTGGCCACAGGTGGTTCGACCAAGGGTACGACAGTGATTTGGGGCGACTATGGTCTACGAATGACGGATCACCACCGAAGAATCAGCGCCAAACAACTGAAGATGGCCGAGGACACCATTAAAGTGCGACTTCGAGGTCAAAAATACCGATTGTATAAGCGAAAGAACTGTAACGTTGGTGTATATGTCAGCGGTAACGATGTAAGATTGGCCTTCCCAGACTTGGGTGGAACATCGGCTTATGGTTTTACAGATGCGTATGGGTAAAGGTAAAGGTTCATTCGATCACTGGGCAACCCGAATGGCTGTTAGCCAGATTCTGTTCGAAATCCGAGGACGACTTCACGAGCAAGTTGTGAGAGATGCTTTCCGTTTGGCTGGTAACAAGCTGCCTGGTGAATATCCTACAGCCTTATTTATTGAGCACAACTAATCACAATCTCAGGTCAATGGGAATTCGTTAAGAAGGGAGAGCCTCCCATGGTTGGAATCACCAAGTTGGACGGCGTGACTCTAGAAGAGTTGAAAAGACCTCGACGACACATTGCTCCTGTTGAGCTACTGGAGGCTTCCTCGCCTACAACTGAGACTCTGGTCGGGAGCACTTCTGAAGCTTCCCGCAACCCCTAGAGATTTTGACTGATGAGACGATGCCATGTACATTATGGAAGTGTAGATCTGTTGTTGTAACTTGTATGAATACCAAATTCTGGATCTACTGATTCTGGAAGTAACCAAAATGAGATTTACATTCAACATTCTTACAACGGCATAGAACCGATGATGAAGTTGATGTTTTCTTGTTGACCATCAATGCTTTTCGTTAGCGAAACCATTTTAATTCGTGCAATACCTATCCTATCACTCGTTGCCTGCTGAACGGCTGTCACAGTTGGATGTTGTGCACGGACCATTTCATTTTCAAGACATCATCCACTCTGCCACTTTACGCGACAACGCGTCTTCCACCATTTCCCAAAAAGCTGTCTCAACACAATTCTCACCTCCAAACCAAGCAGCTTCCACGATGGCACTTATTGTTGACAAGCACCGACCTCGGTCTCTCGAGACCCTCACATATCACAATGAGTTGTCAGAACGTCTTCGCTCTCTTGTAAGTCAATAAACCTAGCCTTGATGAGCAGCATTGTTGACTAGTATTACTTTCAGGCCCAGAACGGTGACTTCCCTCACCTACTTGTGTACGGGCCTTCAGGTGCTGGAAAGAAAACCCGAATTGTCGCTACGCTGAAAGAGCTCTACGGTCCAGGTGTAGAGAAGATCAAAATCGATGCTCGAGTATTCCAGACGACTAGCAATCGAAAGCTCGAGTTCAACATTGTCGCCTCCGTCTATCACCTCGAAATCACACCATCCGACGTTGGAAACTACGACAGAGTTGTTGTTCAGGACCTTCTTAAAGAGGTTGCACAAACGCAACAAGTGGATCAATCAGCGAAACAAAAGTTCAAGGTCGTGGTCATCAACGAAGCGGATCACCTGACAAGAGATGCACAAGCAGCTCTGCGACGAACGATGGAAAAGTACTCGCCCAACCTCCGACTAATCCTCTTGGCGAATTCTACTGCCAATATTATTGCTCCGATTCGCTCAAGAACTCTACTGGTCAGAGTAGCGGCCCCAACGCACGAGGAAATATGTGATGTGCTAGCCGTATCAGCGAAGAAAGAGGGTTGGCCCGTCGTGGAGGGTCTTCACAAGCGAATAGCGGAGGAGAGTGGACGAAACCTTCGACGAGCTCTCTTGATGTACGAAGCTGTTCATGCACAAAAGTACGTTCTCCCTAGTGAAATTGATGGCTGTGGTGTCAAGTAAAAGCTAACCTAGTTGATAGTGAGAAAGTCACTGATAGCACAGCCATCCCACCGGCAGATTGGGAGGCCCTTATCGGCCAGATCGCAAAGGAGATCCTTGAAGAACACTCGCCAGCCAGGATCCTGCAGGTACGGTCAAAGCTTTACGATCTCTTGACACACTGCATTCCCCCCACTACTATCCTCAAGACCTTGGCGTTCAAGCTGATTGCCCTCATTGATGATGGGTTGAAAGGTGAAGTTATCCAGTGGGCGGCTTTCTATGAGCATCGCATCAAGACCGGAACCAAAGTTATATTCCATCTGGAGGCTTTCGTAGCGAAGTTCATGAGAATTGTCGAGATGCATTTGATGAGTATGGATATGTAATTATACTAGAGGTTATTCGGCGTTTTAGGAAGGTTGATGTGGCAAAATCTACGGAACTCGACGGTGCGTGCATGTCGATGCTTCGCTCTATCTCACTATCAGTCATGAGTCTTGTAATGTGCTGCATGATATAAGCTGGCAAAGGAGAGTCATGGTCATATTGTGAAGTAACTGAATAAGAGATATTGGCTCTAAGAGTGCACGTGGGTCTCGTTGGCCGTCAAACTTGAGATACCTTACCATAGAAACATGCCGTGCAGCCCGGACCCGATACGGAGAATCATGATGAAGTGGGGGATGAGGATGGGGAAACGGAACCTTTTTTAGATACCGTGTGCCTGGCTAGTATGGAGCGCATGGAGAAATGGAAGGAGTATTATTGGCTATGGTATTTCCTCTGTGTTGGAGAACATCACTGATATTGATAAAACTACCAGGCTAAGCCCGTTGTTGCCCTTATATAGAAATACATGTGTAGTAAATTATTAAATCTTTTACTATAGCTTCTTTAGAGGCCAGGATGAGAAGGGACCTGCAAAACCCAAGTCCGCGAGTTTATCGCGAATATGGGCAGTAACTTTAGTGAAAAAACAAAAGTTTGCTGTATGATGGCGCATTCACCACTGAGAATAACCGCGGGAACTCATGAGGAAGACCGGCTGGATGAGGGGAGCCAGATCTGACCTCCGTAGTGCGTGCGTGAACTGTCTTTCCAATGAGTGCAACTTCAGGATACTGTATAGTAAAGGAAATGCGGTCATGGCAAACGGACAAGTCCCATTCGCTGATTGCATCACTTTATGACAATATCTCGGTCGAGTCCCGAAGATACGGCCAGCCGGCAACATTCTAGATCTAAAACGTGGCTGGAATGACAGGCGAAGCCACAATCTTGGGGCTTCCGTGGCTTCGGCTATAAGATGCATGTCGACCCGACCGTTGGGGCACAGATCAACATGGGGACAGGGATTGACTTTGGAAGATTGACATGGAGATGCCAATTGGGGACGGTCATCATGATGGGCGATCTCGCGGGAAGCTAGCGGCGAGACGGAGAATCGCTCTGATCTTTATTTTTCTTTACAGAACCTACCTATATAAAATTACCTTGGCGATCTTTTAGACACCTGTCATACACATGTTGATAAATGCAGTAGCACGTAACGATGTCCTCGTCTCCAAATTTGTGGTCTCTAGGTACCTATATTGGAGTCATTTTGGTACACAATCTCTAATACCGTAGCAAAAGTACTCTATCAGAAATAGTAAATAAAGTACTTTCTCCAAAAGAGGAAAGTATAGAGTACATGCAGTGTTCTCTACAGACCTAGACCCGCAGACTGACAACGAAAATGTCCTAACAAACTCAAGTTTGTTGAGAGGGAAGAACTCACAGGGAATTAGACCCTGAATGTTTTGCCATGAAGGGGCGAAGTCGGAGGCTGAGATAGACCAATCAAGTTGTATAAATCTTGACCCCGAATGCGGGGGCCCGTATGAGGGGCATCTGCACCTGCCACGCCGCAACAAGGTGGGGTCAAATCGAAGACCCATTAAAGCCAGTTGCCTCGAAACGGCAATAAGAGCACAGCCAGTAGATAAGAGAACACGCCGTATATCCTCTTGCAGACATCACTGCTGAAAGTGTTGCCAGTTGAGAGCCATAGCATCGAATCCTCCGAACAGGAATCCAGCGTGAGAGCGATCTCGGCTCACTGTCGACAGAAAGGGTCATTGTTGTCCTGCATTGGCGAAATGCAACGCCTTGACCGGGTTCCACTATATTGCCGGCCTCCCAAAACTCCACCCTATTTGTGACTATGATCAATCACATAACACGTTTTGGCTACCAGTACTCCTCTGTGTGCGGCCCCATAGCGGCTCCGTATCAAGGAGAGTCAAGAAAACTGAGGACCTTATGCTAAGTAGCAAAAAGACCTAGGTAGGCTTAGGTGAATCTTAACTAACCTTTAGACTTATTATTTTTGATGGCTAAACCTGAGGTCTGAGGTTTTCTTGCTCCCTGAGGGGGATGTATCTCATCCAAAGGATGTTCAATCATTTCCCGAGTAGTGTCTTGTAATGTCTCATTCATAGTAGCCGGGATGTTACTCTGGTGGTGCCCAGTGGCACCTAATTGTGCATGCTTTGACTGTCTGTCTGCTGGCTGACATCACCGGTTCTGTTTAAGAACAATCTTCTGTCGACCCTGAAGCATTGGTCTATCCGGCTGCCGCAGATAGTTCGGCAAGCTAGCGAGTACAGGTATTCGGTGATGCCAATACATGATAGGTGGATATGCCAATGCATCGTCGATTATATCAAATCGAAGTCATCGGATGTTACCATGCAGCATGAGCCCCCGATGTTGAGAGCTAACAAGACATCAATTCTAGTAGAACTTAAGTATCTCATTACTTCTTATCTCAGGTTGGACTCTTTCAACTTAATTCATAACTAATGGCAGAGCGCGACGTGTCAATAGTTATGGCTACCAACCTGGGGAACATCCTATAAAAGGTTGAAGAGGATACGGTCGTCCTTAATTATCGGAAGCAGTGCTACGTAATTACGGCATGTAGCACTCACCCAAGTCGAAGTGAACTTTCTCTTCGCTGTGTTTTCAGTAGAGAATGACAAGAAACCCCAGAATGGGCCAGAAAACGTGGTAATAAAGTAGATGGATGGTGGCATTCAGGCCATCATGTTATAAGGAATACAAAAGCAGAAAATCTAACGAAATCAACGATGCATTCTTTCTCGGACGTAGGGCTTCGGGATAGAGCCGATGGTGTCTGATATGGATGAATGGCAGGAAGAATGATAGGAAACATGGCGCGGCAAAAGTGTTCTCAAATGTAGCGGCCACATCCACAAGCCGTTGTATGTATATCACATTGGCATTTGTGTAATGCCGACGTCAAGTCGCATCTTATCCCCAAGGGTCAAATTGCTGACGGGCAGATGCCGTGCTTAGCATTTTGGCCACTCTGAAAGCCGAGAATTCAAGTGTGAATATTTGGTGACGATCAATAACGAACATCATCCTTTCAGGTTGTATGTACTCTTACAAAATTACTAGCGGATGTGAGTCGCTAACTCACTACTGGCTATTCGGGACTTGAGGTGGCTCGGGGGAAAGGATCACGGCAAGACCCCCCCGGTTCGCCGGCCGCAGCTCGGGTTTGGTGCCACTACACCACTGAGACTGATCCCAGTTGGTGCAGGTACCAGTGACAAGTCGCAACGGCCGGCCGGGCCTTCCAATGATGATGGACCCATTTGCCATAAAGAAAGCTCCCCCCGCAAGCCGGAGCTCATCAAACCTCTGGATCCATCTCAACTATTTCTCCAGCTCCTCCCCCTACTCTAAATCCAACTAAACACTTCCTCTCTGCTTTACTCTTCATTGCCTTCTCCAACCTCTCCTCCTCCTCTTCCTCCAATTCAAATACCTACGACTCAACTGCGCGATCTCTGTATCTCCATAGAACAGCAACACCGAAAGCTGTAAGTCCTGCAAGTACAAGCAGTTCTGACAAGCTCCACGGTCACGCTACCCCGCCATCAACGTCGCACCTACAGGCGCAACGCTCAACGAAAAAAATAATTCTCAAATAAACCCCAGCAAAAGACACAATGGCAACCGCCGTCGAGCAACCCCAAGTGCCCCAGGAGCTCAGGACTTCGGCTCCCGAGTCTCTTCCTAAGAGTGCTATCCCAGCCGCCGTCGCTTCTCCCGCTCCCGCCCCTGCAGCCACCGAAACTGTCTCATTGAGAGCTGAGGAGACTCCCGCATCCACTCAAGAGACAAAGGCTCCTGTGGTCGCTGAGGCTCATCTCGTCGATACCTATCGTAAGTTTGCGCAACCAATTTGATCTGACGGTGCATCGCTAACTTCCAGCTTAGACCCTCCTCAGCGCATGTTTGCTAGTAAGTCAATTGCGCCCCTTTGTTTTCTGTTGAGGCGAAATTACTCGCCGCAGTGTCTCCCGCTAGACCCTGCTGTGTGGTTCTTTGCTTATTCTTGACTCCATCGTGCTCCGTTTTCCTGGCTCATTGCTAACCTTGCAACCCGGCAGAGCATCCCCACCGGCCCCACCTTGCCAGTAAGTGATCCCGGCTTCCGCACCGGAGCCTCAACATGAGCTGACCCACTCTCATAGACCTCGAAGAGTACAAGCGACTTTACAAGGAATCCATCACTCAACCCGAGAAGTTCTGGGCTGAGCGCGCACGCGAGCTCATCTCTTGGGACCGCGACTTCCAGACCACCCGAAGTGGTTCTCTTCTCAATGCCGATGTCTCCTACTTCAACGAGGGCCGTCTGAATGCCTCATACAACTGTGTCGACCGTCATGCTTTCAAGGATCCTGATCGTGTTGCCATCATTTACGAGGCCGACGAGCCTACCGAAGGTCGTAATGTCACCTATGGAGAGCTCCTCCGAGAGGTCTCTCGTACCGCCTGGGTTCTCAAGCAGATGGGCGTCCGCAAGGGCGACACCGTTGCTATCTACCTTCCTATGATTCCCGAGGCCATCATCGCTCTCATGGCCTGTGTCCGTATTGGTGCCGTGCACTCCGTTATCTTTGCTGGTTTCTCTTCCGACTCTCTCCGCGACCGTGTTGTCGACGCCGGCTGCAAGGTTGTCATCACAACTGATGAAGGCAAGCGAGGTGGCAAGTTGATTGGCACGAAGAAGATTGTTGATGACGCTCTCAAGCAATGCCCTGCTGTTGAGAACGTCCTTGTCTATAAGCGTACTGGCTCAGAAATTCCTTGGACCAGTGGCCGTGACTTCTGGTGGCATGAGGAGGTTGAGAAGTGGCCCAACTACTTCCCTCCCGAGCCTGTCGCTTCCGAGGACCCTCTATTCCTCCTTTATACCTCCGGCTCTACTGGCAAGCCTAAGGGTGTCCTGCATACAACCGCTGGGTACCTCCTCGGCGCTGCTATGACCGGAAAGTATGTCTTTGACATCCACGAGGGCGATAGATACTTCTGTGGTGGTGATGTCGGCTGGATTACCGGTCACACCTATGTCGTTTATGCTCCTCTTATGCTCGGTGTATCCACAGTTGTATTCGAGGGTACACCTGCCTACCCCAACTTCTCACGATACTGGGACATCATCGAGAGGCACAACGTTACCCAATTTTACGTTGCTCCCACCGCTTTGAGACTGCTGAAGCGTGCTGGTGACGAGCATGTTCGTGGCAAGTTCGCTCACCTCCGCGTACTGGGCTCGGTCGGCGAACCTATCGCCGCCGAGATCTGGAAGTGGTATTTCGAAGTTATTGGAAAGGAGGAGTGCCACATTGTTGATGTAAGTGTTTCGTGGGCATCTATTTTGTGGTCGCCGCTAACATTGATTATAGACTTACTGGCAAACCGAGTCTGGTTCTCATGTTCTCACGCCCTTGGCTGGAATTACACCAACCAAGCCAGGCAGTTGTTCTTTGCCCTTCTTTGGGGTCGAGCCCGCTCTCATCGATCCTGTTTCTGGCGAAGAGATTCACGGCAACGATGTCGAGGGTGTGCTGACCTTTAAGCAGTCCTGGCCTAGCATGGCTCGCACCGTGTGGGGAGCTCACAACCGGTACAGAGAGACTTACCTTGATGTCTACAAGGGTTATTACTTCACTGGAGATGGAGCTGCTAGAGATCACGAGGGTTTCTACTGGATTCGGGGTCGCGTTGACGACGTCGTCAATGTTAGCGGCCACCGATTGTCCACTGCGGAGATCGAGGCTGCTCTGTTGGAGCACCACTCTGTTGCTGACGCAGCTGTCGTCGGTATCGCCGATGAGCTTACTGGCCAAGCTGTGAATGCCTTTGTTGATCTCAAGGAGGGCGTTGAATCAAGTGATGCTCTGCGCAAGGAGCTCATTGTCCAAGTGCGCAAAAGCATTGGTCCTTTCGCTGCTCCCAAGGCGGTGTACGTTGTACCTGACATGCCCAAGACGCGAAGTGGCAAGATTATGCGACGAGTATTGAGGAAGATTGTTGCTGGTGAGGAGGACCAGCTCGGAGACATTACTACTGTAAGTCACCTCCTTCGATTACCTCAAGTGGCATTTGTAGCTAACATAACGCACAGCTTTCTGATCCTTCAGTTGTTGAGAAGATTATCAAGGCTGTTCACGATGCCAAGCGCAAGTGAGTTCAGTGACGAAAAGGCTTATAAAGACATAATACATATTATGTAGTGGAGTTATATACCATGGATACAAGGCAAGCGGGAAAGGAATGGTCTGCCGCCAACGGAAGCGGCCTGGAATCAGATTACCGCTCGGTGTTTGGGGTTGATGTTGGGATTCAGCCATGACCCGGAAGAGTATCTCGATGGCTTGGGAACCAATTTTTATGAAGTTGATTTAGTATGAGCATTGCGGTCTGATTTTTTCGCATTTTTTAAAGCTAGCAAGGCAAAAAGAAAGTCCAATAATGAAACTTTGGTCAAGATATCAATGACGTCCGTGGTGCAGGGTAGTGGTGTGCAAAGAAGCTCATTGCAACCACGATAAGTGATTGATGTCAAAACAAGGTTTTGCACAAGCCTGTCTTTGAATGGCTGGATGCTTCCTTTTGTTAAAGTTGACCTGGAGGATATTTGGATAGAGAAAATCAGCCTATTGCGCCAGTTTTCAAAGGACGCGTGGACACATGTGGCTCTGGAGTGGGATATCAAGTGGGATGAAGCAAAAGAGCAAAGAGTTACGATAATTTTGAACGACGTTCCAATATTTAAGCTTCAGTATTTCTGAGCCGTCGCGTGGGACTACGGGAGGTCTAGAACGAGAAAGGACTTGAACGGGTTTCAAAGTTGCAGACATACACATCAACCAGTCCCATAAGCTAACGTCCCCCACCTAAAGACCGGCTACCCCTACAGACTGGCCACCTTGGCCAAAACATTAAAAACCCGATATTATAATTAATTAATAAATTATTATAATACTATATTTTTTATATTAAATAAAACTTTAGTTAGTAAATATTTATATAGAAATTAATATAAAAATCCTTAAGTTTTAATTTCTTAACCTTATTTACTATTCTTTTTAATTATAAAGTTTTTTATATCTATTTATAAGCTTTTTTTATTATTAAAATCTTTATAAACTCTATATTTAGGTTATAAATAACTTTTTTATATTATTTTAGTTAATTTTCTTTATTTTCTTATTATAAAATATTTATTTCTCTATTCTATTATTTAATATTAAAGTTATAATAGTTTAATTAATTACTAATCTTTTTAAAAAGTAGCCTAATAGTTAAATCTTATATTATAAAAGCTAAAACTTAGCCTAAAGCTTATTAAAGCTATATAGATAAATAGAAAGTCTTTAAGAGACTTAAATCCTACTCTTTTATTAGTAAATTTATTATAATAGTAAAAGAAGGTATCTCTATAACTATTAGGTTTATTAAGACCTTTATTAAATTTATAGGCTATAGTTTAATAACTTTAAAGCCAGTAATTATATTAAACTTTATAATAGCTTCTCTTTAAGCCTTATTATAAGTATATAGAAATATAATCTTACTAATATAACTATTATTAAAGATAGAAGTAAGATCTAAAAGAAGATAATAATATGCCCTCTTTAGAGGACTAAAAACTATAATATTTAATAACTAAAAGATATAAGAAGTATAAATAAAAAGAAATAATAGATATATATTATTATTATAATATTCTTAAAGAAAATCTTCTATAATATAACTTCTATAGCTATTAAAAATAAAAAGTTAGGATTTATTCTTCTTTTTAGGCTATATTAATAAAATAAAGACTTTTCTTAATTAAATTAATGCCAATTTATTATTTATCTAGCCCTTATTACTATATATAAATTTCTAGTCTTTTAAAAAGTCTAAATTCTTAAGAAAATATTATTATTAAACTGTTTTCTCTTTAAAAATAACTATAAGTTTTAGGACCTTTTTAGTTATTAAAATATACTTAAGAATTATAATTTAAGTATAAAAACTAGGCTAATAAATAAGTATTAACTTCTTTAATTAATAACTAAAAAATAAACTATTTATTTCTATTTTTTTTATTATTTTAACTTTATTAATATTATATTTATTCTCTTATTTAATTAAATATATTATTAATATTATAAGAAGTATAAAAAATACCTTTATTAGTTTAAAAGAAGCTCTATAATATTAATTAAAGTTAATTTTCTTACCTTTTAATATTTTAATATTAGGATTTTATCCTAAAAAGCCTTATAATTAGTTCTTTCTAATACCTTTTAGGAAGCTATTATAGATAGCAATCTTACTAGCAAACTCTCTAACTTATTAATATAATATAAAATATCTTAAATTAGCTTAAATAACAATTTAGTTTTAAAAACTCTTTTCCTAAATATTAAAGAGCTTTTAATAAGGTTTTTAGGCTTCTCTTAATATTATATTTCCTTTAATTTAACCTTAAAGTATAAAATAGTTAATATTATAAGCTTTAGCTACTTTATTTATTAATATACTATTTATAACTATTTAAAGTATAGCACTTATATTTTTTTTAGTAAAAAAAGGCATTTTAAATTAATTAATATTAATTTAAAATTAATTAGAATTAAATTAATAAAGTTATAACTATTTAAAGTATATATAAATTAGGTAGCTAGGTTAAGAATAAGGTGGCCAGTCTATAGGGGTGGCCGGTCTTTAGGTGGGGGACGTTAGAGGCGCCAATAGATGGTCCCACTGGAGTGCCAAGGGTGATTAGAAGTCGTCATCGTTTTTGGGGGCTGTTGATGTATGAGTTGCAAGGATGGGACAGTTTGGGTGATTTTTATTTCCCGCTGACTGGAGGCTGCGTAAAGTTAAGGGGGCCGACTCGATTCTTTGGGTCGTGTACCTAATAAGGTACTGATTTAAAGAGCAATGATCTAAATTGAGTTTCCGATGATATCGTGACATCGTTGTAAAACAAGCCTTTTCAGCCACGGCGTTTGATATTCTAGAAATCTTGGGACAGCCCGATAAAGTAGCAACAACGTAGCAGCAGAGTCTATCGTTTATCTGGGCAATAAAATCTGTCATCAACACCTCTTATGTCCGATAATGAACATCAACTCGTCAATGCCAAGAAACTCGAAGATGTAAATGACTAGCAGCGGGGAAGATTAGTCTAGTCTGGTCTAGGATTGTAGATGGTTGGATGAAAAGATACGAGGGCGAAACATATTGACCTCGGTCGGACGCACCAGTGAGGCTTTGGGAGGCCGCCTGTAATCAGATGGACTGCAACAGCTATTACAGTGGTCGGAGTTGATGCTGGATACAAGGATTATCGATTTCTGTTGCCAAGCCTCAAAGATGGATATGTCAACATCCGTTGACATTGAGTTTCATAACAACTCTGAGTCTGAGATGAGATTCACGGCAAAAGTTGACAGTTGCTTAGCTGGTCTAGTAATGGCTGACAAGTGTGACGCCTGCTGTTAGGGAGGCTATGCAGTGGGAGAACCGCGCGGCCTCTGGCTCGTGATTCGCTGGCCAAGAGACTTGGGTTGTCCGTCCAGCATCCACACCCCAGCCCTCGGGAACCTTGGAACCCTTGGCGTGAGGTAAAAGCCAACAGCGTTAGAAGGATCTAACCTAACCTAACAGCCAACAGCCAACAGGCTCTAAGCACCCCCCTCCGCCACACTCTGTTTTGCCTTTCCAACTCCCTAAAATCGGACTGGAGCGACTGTATTATTCAGATCTCGAGGCTGATCATGCTACACGATCAACCGTTTCGAAATCCTCTCTTCTTCTTCTTCCTCCTTTGCTCCTCTCCTTGTGTATCTATCCTCTTTGTTCTACCTTGAGATCCAATACTTGGACCCCAACTTCTTTCTCCACATTCTCCTTTGACGTTCCCAATAAGTTCCGTCATACTTCCGACTCTATTTTCGGCCGCTCCGTCTGACGATCTTCGTCTCACCTTGATTACTTCTCATCTTACAACCTCCGTTCTCCTCCACTCGACTATTTCCGCTGTGTTACTTTATGGCATTGCTGTGATATCTCTCTCAATCGGCGTCGCCATTTCTCTCACAGGGCCGTTCGAGGTCCGATAAACACCATGGTATCATTGCGGTCGATTGCGACCGCTATTGCGGGTGTGGCTTTGTTCTTTGAAACTTCACTAGGTATGCTGAGCACTTGAAATCTACCTCGTAGTTTGGGGCGGTCTTCTAATATCCTCGAAATAGCGAGCTCAGTTAAGCGCAACGCTGTTAACTACATATCCTTTATCAATGAGCCTGTAATCAACACACCATCACACCGTATACGCGCCGACTCGCACTTTGATCTCCTATTCTCACTACACAATGGACAACAAAAAATCCGCCTCAAGCTCGAACCGAACCATGACATTCTGCACGAGAACTTCGCTATTACTCACATTGGCGCCGACGGTGCCGTGCGATCTGTCGAGACAGTAAACCGGGAGGACGAAAAAGTATTCAAGGGACATGTGTTTATTCAGCGAGTCGGACGGGAAGGCTGGACAAATGCTGGCTGGGCAAGGATAACGATGCATCGCGATGGAAAGGAGCCTGTTTTTGAGGGCACTCTGCGGATCGACGGCAACCATCACCATATCCATACCGGCACCAACTACCAGCAAGTTCGACATGAAGATGACCCTATTCTGTCAACAGCAGATGCTCGGGACGATGTTATGGTTGTCTGGCGGGACTCGGATATCATGTCCTTCAACCCTACTGAGCTCAAGAGGCGTGGGGCTTCGGCTGCACTCTGTGACTCTGACACATTGGGATTCAACAGCAAGTTTCATGAGCTCCAAGACTTTGACACTTTTGGTGCGGCAAACACCAAGTCTCTTTTCGGTCGCCAATCGATCGACACAGGTACAGGGAACGACGGTTCGAGTGTTGACCTTGAGTCTACCATTGGTTCTGTGAACGGCTGTCCAACTAGCAGAAGGGTCGCCCTTCTAGGAATCGCAACTGACTGTGGATATACTTCTACATTTAACTCTACTGAGGCTTTGAGGAAGAATGTCATAAGGATGGTCAACGATGCCTCCGAAGTGTATGAAAAGAGCTTCAACATTACGCTGGGTATCCAGAACCTCACCATCAGTGACGGGTCATGCCCTGGAAGCCCGTCGGATACAGCTCCTTGGAATCAGAAGTGTTCCAACAGCGTTGACTTGTCCGATCGCCTTAACTTGTTTTCCGCCTGGCGCGGTCAGAATGAGGACAGCAACGCCTACTGGACTCTTCTGAGCACTTGCAACACCGACTCTGCTGTTGGCCTTGCATGGCTGGGTCAGCTCTGCCGCCCTGGTGCCTCAGCGAACTCCAACACTGGGGGTCGTAACGAGACAGTTGCTGGCGCCAATGTAGTTGTCAAGACTTCGGCAGAATGGCAAGTGTTTGCTCATGAGACAGGACATACTTTCGGTGCCGTCCATGATTGCACTTCTCAGACTTGTCCAGTCTCGTCCGACGCGCAGTCGTGCTGTCCCTTGAGCAAGAGTTCGTGTGATGCTCAGGGTGACTACATCATGAACCCATCTTCGAGGGAGGGCATCAATGAATTCTCTCCCTGCACCATTGGAAACATCTGCTCAGGGTTCAGACGTAATGTCAATACGGAATGTCTCACTGATAACAGAAACGTCAAGACCATCTCGGGCCAGCAGTGCGGTAATGGAATTGTCGAAGAAGGCGAAGATTGCGACTGCGGCGGCGAGGCCAGCTGTGGCGATAATCCTTGCTGTGACGCAAAGAACTTGCAAATTCAAGGGTCAGGCCGAGTGCGATAACTCAAACGAGGAGTGCTGCACGGATAAATGCAGGTTCGCATCTTCAGGTACTGTCTGTCGATCGAGCACAGGCCCTTGTGATCCCGAGGAGAAGTGCACGGGAAGCAGCGCGACATGCCCCAAGGACAAACACAGCGACGATGGCACAGACTGTGGTGATAGCCTCCAGTGCGCATCTGGTCAGTGCACATCGCGAGATGAGCAGTGCCGAGCAAACTATCAAAATACAACATCCTCCAGTGTGAAGGCTTGCACCAACAGCTGTCTCTTGTCTTGTCAGGCATCGGGCGATGGCTTCTGTACGCAGCGAAATCAAAACTTCCTCGATGGTACACCCTGCGGCGGCGGCGGCCGATGTCAGAATGGTAGCTGCGAGGGCGCTTCGACGTGGAAGGAGATCGAGAACTGGTTCAAGAACAACAAGAATATTGCCATCCCCGTGGGCTGCGTTCTTGCTGCACTCCTCCTGTTGTCCATCTCTTGCTGCTGCTTCAGCTGTATCAAGCGACGCATAGCTCGCCGCAGGGCAGCCAAACAACCAGCCATGGGCGCTTGGCCAGGATACCCTCGGGGCCCTGCTCCAAACCAACAAGGCCCCTACATGTACGCTCCAATTGATAACAACAGTGGCTGGCAGCAACAGAGGACGCGCAGTATGAGATATGCTTAGACTCTTTTTCTTTCTTTTCCTTCTGTTTTCGATACAAGGGGCGGACTTTTCATGTCCGATACAGCATTTGCCGGCGTTTTCTTTCTGGGCACAATTGGTTTGAACATTGTATCTCTTTCGTGTAGTCTTTATTGTACGGAATGGATTTGTACTTCCGCACATGCATCTTGACATTTGTTTTCAACTTGTTGATAAGCCAATCAGGACATACAAGACGGCGGATTAGGAGAAGTACTCATGGGATAGTTGGTGGACAAACGCATCAGGAACAGCGCATTCACATACACAGCGATACACGCATATACGTCTATGTTAGATATTAGCACGAGACTACAACGACAATTAGAAGAGGCAAAATGCCACAATTTATTCGACTTGATTTACTTGGACCATAGTTTTGAACCACAATGTCGTTACTAACTAACAGTAGACATTCACTGCAGCAGTATAGATAAGCAAATACAGGTTCATTGAATTCTATTATTTGAAAGTCGTAAATCATTATAGAGGGCTTGTGATGGTTTGCTAAAGGATCCCTATTTCACCAAGGGCAGTCTTCTCTCTTCCTACGACGAGGACTCTGTACTATCGAGAGATTTTGTCACTGGCTCGGCGACTCTGTTTACTCCTTGCCGTACTGGTGTCATCGTGCTTATCTTCAAAGCCACACAGTTGGCGCATGAATCGGAGGCGTTGACCGGCGATGCTCTGTACACGATGGTTTAGCACGACTAGCACTTTCACATCAAAGCGGAGATGATACATACGTCGCCAGTCGCTTGCGCATGTGCCATAAGAGCAGCGTGGTTATCCAGAATGTACATAGCCTCTCCTCTCCGTTCTCTCTCTATGTGTGTTTCAAACATGGGGCTGCAAGAATCAGTGTCGGCGCTGCAAGGCCGTGCAGCCGAAGCACGGTACTGCGGTCCAAGACGACTTGGTTCGCCATCGCTCACGTCGCTTTCTTCGCTGTATGGGTTTTTCCCGCGGGCTTGCCGATCACGCATTTGTTCCGTCCATCCTGACGAGCGATTTGGTTGATGGTGCTGTGTTGATGAAGACATTGTACAATGTTGTGGATGATTTTTGTTAGAGGTTGGTGGTAGTAGGAGGAAGAGAGTTGATAAAGAGAGGTTGTTTGCTTCTCTGAGGATAGTGCTGAGGATGTATGTTTGGGTTTTGAAAGATAAAGGTGGTTCAGAGGCGATAAACAGCTTCTCGATATAAATAATGAGAAAAAGGAAGAAATAAAAAGAAGAGATTGAATGACTTCCCGAGTCATTCAGATTCATTCACATCCAACACAGCTCAACTCATAAACTCCCAGTGACAAGCGAGAGAGACAGGGCCTGACCTTGAAAAGGAAAGGAACCAACCCCTCCACTGGAAGCGGGGCGCACGTCACTTACATAAACCTCCAAAGCACTAAAGAAGAGAGACACAGAGAGACAGAGAGAGACACGCAGAGAGGAAACAAGAGAGAAATACAAATATAGAGCTAATGCAGGGAACATGCAAATGCACATGGCCTCGAAGGGAAATGGAAAATCGGGCGAACGAACCAAACTTTGTGGGGACGGAGCATTTGGGGCGGGGGGCTAGCTAGGCCATCAGCCATCCATCGACGATAGAAAGCACTAAAACTCACAGTGAGTGAGTGAGTGAGTGAGTGACTCGGTGATGCCGTGGTCCAAGATAGTACTACCTATGAGAGAGACACCATCTCACATGATTGAGAATCATTACGACATGTATACGCCTTTGTTCTATGACCATTCTATAATCCTTCACAGTTCTGTCAAGATAAACCAAACAATTGCCAAAGACCAAAGTCAAACGCCCCAAAAAAAAAAAAAAAAACAACACACAATGACCTGTTCTCTCTCTCTGTCACACACATCCATGATAATGCATTATATACTTTTTGATCTGCAGCTGAGGCTGAGACATGCAAGGCAAACAGTGCGTGGTGTCTCAGTCTGCAATTCAGCCTCCAATCACGACCTTCTGTCACAAATGACACGCCAGAAGAGACGAGGGCCGGCTACCTGATATAAACGACTACAGTACAGTGCTCCGTCCTCAGGGAGCAAGAAAACACCGGACCCTAATAAAAGGTGTCAAAATAAACTTCGCAAAGAGTCACCTAAGCTTAGGCTAGATTTACCTAAGCATTCTTATCGCTTATGGTCAAGGTTCTGAGTTTTCTTTCCCCCCGTAGGTAGTCCGTACATACAGTACGTTGCATTACAGGTGAGACTCCCTGTCGTGCTGAGCCTCAACAACTCTACAGCTGAGAATTCTGCACTCTTCAGATCCGATTGGCTTTGACCAAAGCCCTTCCTTGAAACCTGAATGTATCCCGACGCTATGGCCCCTCGTATCTATACCCTATCACTGTCAAGTCTCGAGTATTAATTTTTTCTTTTTATCTCGGTATCGAACCAACAAAAGGCAAATCATGTAGGTCACCTTGCTGGCCTGATGTGTGTATATGTTGTGTATGTTATTGCCCCTCTTCCCTCTCATAGGCTCGAACCCCCTTTTCACTCTTTGTAGTTGGCGGCGATACGTCATGACGTGTATTATTCTCTTTGAAACTATTGCTTTACTGACATCTTCGGTTTGGCTAGAACCAACTTTCAACTCCGTATACGTAAAACAAGCCTCTTGTGTTTTTCTGCGCCGTTTCATCACCCCAGATGGTATATAATCGTACAAATAACGCAAAAGCCCCTCCCAAAACCAATAACACCGTGGAGACTGGGTATGATGCTTCCCAAGAACCCAAATCTCAGATCAGACCGCATCCCCAGTACTTTGTCTGCCTTCCGTATGCCTTCACCTCCCATGGTAACCCAGCCCTCAAAACCCCTGGTTCCAAAAAAAGACAAAGAAAACAAAGGTAATGCGATGAAAGCAATGTCGTTTGTACTCCTATAACCTCTATCCATGTTCCTTCATTCAACAAAGAGTTCGTGCGTAGAGAGGTGCCCAGATAGCGTTGTATATGTGCCAATCAGAGAGTCCAATTTCCACCGTCGTAGTCAGCCAGCCGTAGTTCGTCGTCGTGTTATACAAGAGAGCTTTTGAGAGTTCGCAGTTTCGTACAGATGGTTGCTCCAACCATGTCCAAGCGGGAATAGACATTAAGGGCTTCCAACCATGCCCATTTCGCATCACAGTCTGTTCGACTGTCTTCCTAAGACGTGCCTGAACAAGCCGCTTTTGCTTGTAGCGACTTTGCATGAGGACTTCCGCACTGCCTCCTCGCATATCTAGATCCTATTAATGTTGCAGACGTTGTTCGTCTTGGTGTAGTGGTCATCTTCGGAAGTTGATGATGGCAAGCTTTTCAAGTGTTAGCAAAGTGCAATTAAACAGAAGGTAACGTCCTCCGACTCACCCTACTATTGGAGCCATAGGCCAATTTATGGCCTTCAGCATCCCAGCACAAGCAGTGCTCATCTTCCTCGTCCGTCTCGGCACTGGCCTTGGGGCTGAGCCACCCTGGATGCACCGGTCGACTCCAGCTGGCTCGGGGCACAGCGTAACTTCCAACTTTCCAAATCAAAATCTGAGTTGATGTCGCGCCCGCGATAAATGCACCGTCAGGCGTGAAAGCGAGCCTCATAATTGGTGAATCCATGGTCAAGAAGCACTTGGGTTTGCTTTCGGGCATTCGAGCATTCCAGATAAGGATCGCACAGTCGTCTCCTCCAGTCGCAATTAAACGCTCGTCATCAGGTCCAGGTTGGTTTTCGGGCAGAGGCTGCCATTGCATCGCAGTGATGGTGCCTTGGTGCGCAGAGATGGACCTTCGATGACCACTCTCATCCCACAACTATACCAGTTAGCATCTCTTTTCGACATATTACTCTAGAGTGTATACTTACATCAAGTGTACCCTTGTCGCTGGACGTAGCGGCCAGTCGCGAGCGTCCGTCGAAAAGAACCTGAGAAAATAGATCGTCGTCCTTGGTCTCAAATTTTCTGGCCTGCACTATCGTTGTTTCTGTGCATTGGAGGCATAGCATTAGGTCGCCACCACACAGCAAGAATTCCGCTTCCCCAGTCCAGGCGGCATCGAAAGGTGTAGCATCAATATTGTGGTCCGGGAGGACATACGACAGAGAGTTTCCGGCGGGCGGGTAGTGAACGGTAACAAGAGTACCACCCTTGTCCGGGGAAATGGCTAGTAGAGCTGTGTTGTTAGGGTTCCATAGCATCTTGATGATTGGAGGCTCTGATAATTCCATCGACTGTAAATGTGCGCCTTCAGCGGACCACACATTGATCGAGGCATGGTTCCTCGAGTCTGTGGCTACTGCAATTGCAGCGCCATCGCTGGTCCACGACATGGCCGTCGTTATGGTATCGCGGGGCACATCACGATCGATAAGGGAGTGACCTTGCGGTGACACGTGATCTTGTCCCGGCTCAAAGGGGCCCGCGCGAGGGACTGTCCAAACACGGGCTAGCGCATCGGTGCCACCAGCCGCGAGGATGGACGGATCTCTTGGGTTCCACTCGCATCGCAAAAGGATGGGAGCATTATCTTGCCCAGAGGGCGAGGAAGGTGATGGCGTAGCGCCTCGGTCTCCCTGAATTTGATTCTGGCCGTCATATACCAAGCGGATAAAGGTCGTCTCTGGAGCCAGCTCCTCGACCTTGTCTACCTGGGTACCCTGTTCAGGGCCGTCAGTCCGCACCATTGGCTCTGACGCTTGCTCACCCTCGAGAGGTGAAGGATATGCATGGTTATCAGGGTGATTGTCAATTTCCATAGGTGTCGTTACTGGCGCCGGCGCTGCTATGGTAGCATCCATCCCTGTTGCTGTTGCTGTTGTTGCCGTTGGTACTGATGCTGGCACCGTTGCTGTGGCCGGTGCGTCGGCGCCATTCTCCAATCCATTGCTTAACCGTTGTCGTTTTGCTGGCGACACATTCGATAATTGCTGAGGGGCACGTTTCCTCGAAACCTCCTCTTCAATGATGTCTTCTCCTTCCGCATCTTCCTCTTCATCTGCGTCAATTCTTCCTTGTGGGTGCGCGTCCAGAGGTCCAAAAATGCCCATCTGCAGCGAGTCGGCTGCATCCGCAGCTGCATCCTGAGGCAGCTGCATATGGTGAACTTTGTCAGCCTCTGACCGTTTTGGAAATTTGGCCTTGTCATGAACACAGCCCACCTCGCCTTAATGGGTGGGGGGAACAGGCGCAGCGCCGAAACTCTCGACAGATTGCCATGATTCCCCAAAAAGATTACTTACCAGTTTTCGTAAATGCTCACGCTCAAGCGCGTGGTAAACAAGGCCACGATTAATCACCGAAACCAATGCATGGCTCTTGACGTGAGGCGCAAAGGCGAATTCCCTGTGAGGTTGCTTGACGTGCCACTCCTTTTGAAATTTGGCAGCAGTCTCTCGATAATCTGTGGGCGAGTGTGGTTAGTTTAACTGTGGCGCCGTGAGCGCGCAGACGTAATACATACTGCCTTCAAGAAGAAATCTGTAGGCGCGCAGAAATTCATGGTCAGCAAGAAGGTCCAGCGGCAGGGAGAAAAAGTGATGGGGAGAAGGCAACTAGGCGCGGTGATTGCGAGTCGAGGACGCGAAGTAGTGACGAACCTCCAAACAAGAAAGTTGACTCTATCCGAGTCGAGGAATTCCTTAGCGACCATGGTCCCAGAGAGCGCCGCAAGAGGCGCAGAGTCGCTGAAGGGTCGCAGTTGGCGATGTGAAGAGTAGTTCAAGACAGCAGTCGGCAAGCTCCCGGGAAGCCAACCTATTCTCGAGGGCAAGGCTGGATTATTCGATGTTGATTATGGGGTTTGTCCGAGGAAAGGTAAGTGAAGATGCAAAAGAAAGATGAAATTCAAGGTTCCAGTCGGGGCGGTGATGAGTGGGTACGTACCTCCCTCCTCTACCGCCCCTGTACTGTGCTGTACCTTAGGTCACTCCCGTCCCAGCCCAGCCCGAGATTCAATCAATGCTTCTGCTCTTGTGCAAGGTCCCTAACAGGCACAACCAAGCTAGCACAGGATCAGGTCGTTCTGCCTGTGGCTCTCTCCCCGTTTCTGCTAGCTCGAATTAGTTGGGGTGCTGCAAGGATTCATTGATGCATTGGATGGACTGGAAGGGCACGGATAACCTGGTCGAGGTACCCTTAAAACGCCAAGGATAAAGCGACATTGCTCATGCTGGAGCTACGGGGCCTTTACGGGGAGCTAGGCACGGGGCTGACGTGGGGGGGGGGGGGGGCGAGTTTGCAGGTACAATAGAACCATCCAATCCATCCAATTCGTTCGATCCACGAATAGCCCCAAGGATTCCAGTGATGTGATACGGACTAGGGAGGCTGATAAGCAGAGCAACGGTAAACAGCGTGATCGGACAAGAATACTCGTGGCATCTGCTCTCGTCAAATAGCGGGACGACGACCAAAAAGCACAAAACGTCCAGGTGGTACGCCCTGAACTCACGTATTACCGAGATGCTTTTGGGTGCAAGGGAACTAACCCACTGAACGGCGGGCTTGAAATGGAACAGGCGCTAGCGAACGCCAGGTCGAAGGATGGAAAAACAGACAGAACTGGACTCTCCAACAAAGTCGTTCTCTACTTTGGAGGAGAAAAACAGTGACACCCATGTCTGGCGCGCTGCTAAAAGTATCGGTACTTTGAAGATGGTGGAGTGGCAGCCAATCGATTCGCTGAGCAGGGGTCGTGGACCTGCGGATTGTGGACCTTGAATGCTCGGACAAGCAGGGGTTTGCTGTGAGCATTTGAAGGTCCTTGAACCCGTTTGGGCCATGGCGGATATTGATGGTGAAATGTAACCTCCAAGATCATTGATGACTGAAATAACAGCACGCATCCCCTGCCTCGAGCCAGACCGTGCCACATTGAAGACAACGGTAGATATCCCTGGCCTGGTCTGGTCTGGTCTGGTCTGTTCAGTTGTTGGTCATTCCATCATCGCTAGGTTCGTCTTCAACAGAAGCAGGCGTCCGTCCACCAGAATGGTAAGGTTTCGAAGATCATGCCCCTTGTTGGATGATGACACTCGAGAGCGACTGAGAACTGAGAACGAGGGGCAACCAACGGGTCAAAGCCAGGAAAGGATTGCTTCATCTCTTCCCCTTCGCTCATTTGCTGCCTGCTCTGCTCTGCCTCTATCAGCAGCAGAAAACCAGCCAAGCAAGCAAGCAAGCAAGCAACTCTGTTATCGCTCGTCATCAATTAGATTACGCCCCTGCCGCTGCGAGTGTGATGGTGTTCCGTCAACGATTCCCCCCCAGTTTGTGCATGAGGCTTCTTAAATCCTTGCCCAATCATATGACGTCGGCTGCCTTAGTCACGGCTAGCCCGCGTTCAATGCCATGCCATGCTTCAGGGCTTGGGCTGATGCATTTCGCCTTTCCTCCCAAAAATCTGAGACGGACGGATGCAGATCGGCCACGACAGGGGTAGGGCCATGGAGGTTCAACATTCGAAGCTTGGGTCAAGGCTTCGAGACCTCGCTCGACTTGATCAATGTACCTCTACTTGAACATGTGTCAGGTTCTGTCCCCCCGCCCATAGGTCCCTTTCACCCCTGCGGTACTCACTCCAATTCGAGGTCGTAATGTCACAATGGGCTACAGAATCCGAGTCCAATTTGGCCTCATTGTTTCTGGACTCGCCATGCCACGATTTGGTAGAGGCAGCAGCTCGTTGTTGCTACCTAATCTCTTACCTGGGAAGAACGACGAAGCAATGGAGCAAAAGCCCCTCAGCGATATCCGCCACCACCTCCACCTCAACTCAACTCAACTCAACCTTCCGTCGAACCAGTCTGGGGAGGCGAATGGATGGTTCAAGACAAGCCCACAATCGACAGGCCCACTAAAAACACCGGCTTGCCTTGCCTAGGGGAGGAAAGAAAAGCCAGGACCTTGATCCTAAATGACAAAAAGACTTAGGTAACTTTACATAAATTTAGGATATCTCTTGCCGAGTTTATTTTGACACTCTACAGTAAGGTCCAGTATTTTCTTGCTCCTCGAGGGCTTGCCTTGCACGCCGCACGCCTGGCTCCCACAGCTCCGGACGGGCAGATGCCACCACGGACAAGCTGCATGGATGCCACACCCAATGTCATCTAGTCCATTCTGAGCATCCATCCATCCATCCATCCAACAGTCTCTGCGTGACATGATATGCACAACTCGCTACGCTCACCGATAGCCGCCAGGCAGGCAAAGAGAAAGACAAACGTACTCACTCACTCGTAGTCTGCAGATTCACTGATCAACTGTTGCAAGGACAAGCAGGGCTACAGACTGCAGGGCATGCTCATGACTTGGCTTGGTTCCATTGCTTGCTTACCAGGCTGCCAGCGTCATCTCCAAACTGCAGTCATAAGCTGTGCAACTGCTCAAAACCCTCGCAACATCTCGTGTAACCGAGACAAAGACTGTTGTCAGCGACTGTGCACAGAGAAACATTGCAAATAGAATGTTTGGCCCGTCCCGTCTATCGAAAAAAGGTGCTCTTGCTCACTCACAGCCCTGTCTGAACTCTCGTCATTACGTGGCAATACTCTAGCTCGCGCAAAGGGGCCGCCAAGCAGCCAGCCCACCATACGAACCGGGGCCAGCGGCTGCCCATGCCCGGGTCTTCGAACCGCCAGCTTAGTAGTCTTTTTTTTTTTTAAGGATCGTGGTTTCAACCGTTTCGCGAAGGCGACGCGACTTGAACAACCTCATCATCGTCACCCAGGACACGGAGCTGTAATCTCTTGGATGTACGGATACAGCATATCACCCCTAATTCGCTGCCTCAAAAGCGCCCACGAATGCACGCCTTGCCTTCCACCCACACATGCACACAGTAGCCCACAACAAACCTCCGAACTTGGCGGGTACCCGCACCTTTTGACTTCGACAGGGTCCCGTGCTTTTCCTTTTTCCCTCTTCTGTTTTTATCATATCAATGCACAGACTTGATGATGATTTCAGTCTTTTGAGCCCCTCGCTTGTCCAGGACAGGGGCATCACCACCACCTATATTCATGATGTCCTCCATCCTAGAGGGTCTCATCAAGTATAAACACGCCATCATTTCAATGGCTCCTTGTCACGTGATTCATCCTGTTGCAAGCCTCCCGTGACATTCCCGAGGTTCTTGCTTGACCTTGTGCATCTCCCGTCGGTACTTGGACCCTCCACCAACGCAACATGGCCTGAGCCGTTGCTATCTCACAAATCTCCGGTTGCGTCACGACCAAGCAGCTCCCATTTTTTTATGTTGTAATTTTTGTTGGTATGTTGAAAATCGAGAATGACATTCGACTCGAATGCCCTCGCCTCGGCAACGAAATAAGACCATGGCAAGATGAAAGATGTGGCTGTCTATGGTTTGCCCTGCACGACATTCCAGAGTCGGGAGGCCCCACCGACTCCATTTGATGGATGTTCGAGAGGCACAGGGGAACAGCATCGACAATCTAAACGTTCTTGACCAATCAGACGTGAGTCAAGAATTAGTCGCGTCGAATGGCACCCGTCATCTTGTTCTCTGCCGAGGCCCCCGAACCTCAACCGAATTTAGCATCTCCATCTCCCCATTCAATATTGATGATAAAGGCAGACAGGGCGCGACATCAGTCATATTGAGTTCGATGGCCATGCATCTAAACATTGAGAGATATTCCCAGAGGCAAGGGTTATTGAGTTCAGCGTGGCCTTGAATATGCAACGCTAACAGGTGAAACAAATGAAGTTTTCAGCAGAATCTCAATCTCAAACTCTAACCGTGGCTTTATCGCTAAAGATGTGGGCAGTAGCGGATCAAGGACGTCAATCCTAATGGTCTTCCTTGCTGACAAAAGTCTCAAATCAAAGTCCCTCCGCTAAATGTCTAGATATTTAGTTTGTCCCGAGCGGACTGAGCTGATGATTTTCTGTGGAGGATAGGATCTGGTATAGGGCTTGCATAAATCGGTGAACTTGGAAGTGATGGAACTGTTTCATATACAGTAGATTTGGCGTAGCAATGTCTTGAACGTAGCCGCATCACGAAAGTCCCCACCGTCAGATCTTGAAACCTTGTGGTTCGTAGCACCAGCGTTCGTGAAGATCTCAAAGCGCGTCGAGTTTGATTGAGTTTCTATAACAAAGTCAATATACATATAGACGTCAATACTTGAACTGTTGGTCCGCAAAATAGTTGAAGTATCGCTTTAGGCTCACGGATCATACGTAAATGAGGAGAAAGAGGCCTCATCAAAATTAACTGATCAGGCGCTCAATGTGCAGGGGGGACCTGTTCACATTGCATGGGCGGGCGGTGGGATTGCAAGTTGTGGCTGCCTTTGGCTGCCGAATGAGCTGTGCGCCACAAGAGGCTGTGGTCCCCTAAAGTGGTGAGGCTGGCCACAGGGCGGCAGGGATAAGTTTACAGAGGACAGTTCGGTTCTCGTGGCATCAAAGGAGATTCAAGAGAATAAAGACCTTGTAAAGGCCAGCGCCGACGACAAAAGCTCCCGATTACGACAATAGCTACAGCGCAAAAAGAATCACTATCAAGTATCAGATTGTTTGACGAATCGCCAGTTACTATTGCCGATATATCGCGCCAACGGCCCAACATATCCAACCTGTGATAGCCTCAACGAGTTTGGAATAAAAGCCGATCCGAACCTGGAACCTACATAATCAAGTCACGATGCCGCCTCGAATAAATATTCCGCCGGTTACACGTATCCTTCTCATTGCTCTCCTAGGCCAGTCTATCCTCAGTGCTGCCATAAGGTATAGGCAATGGACTGCCAACGCAAACATCGTCATTCCCTACTTGACTCTGGTGCCGCAGTTGTCTATTATCTATCCCTGGACGTTCATAACATCAACTTTTGTCGAGAGCAATATGTTTACGCTCGGTATTGCTGCCGTAACGATATACCACGGGGGACGGTATCTTGAAAGGGCATGGTCATCGGCCGAGCTGGCCAAGTTTGTCGCTATTATATCGCTGGTTCCAAACTTCCTGACACTCTGCGTTATGGTGCTTTGCTTCACGCTTACACGTAATGAGAGCTGGACGTATGTATTATATTGCGCTCAAAGTGTCAAATGAAGAGAAACTGACATAGCTGTATAGCCTGACTGTCATTGCTGGGACCATTCCCGTTCAGATTGCTTTCCTCGTCGCTTTCAGCCAACTCGTCCCAGCGCATACCGTAACCCTCTTCCGCGGCGTCATATCTCTCCGAGTTCCTCGGTTTCCTCTCATCTACATCGGCGCCGTTTTCCTTCTCTCTCTTACGCCTCTCCTTACCAGAGCTGCTTTGTGGCTTGCCATCTTTGGATTCCTGACCAGCTGGACCTATCTCCGATTCTACAAGACTGTATTCCCCGACCTCGACTCGGCACAGGAAGCCTCCCTCCGCGGTGATGCGAGCGAGACGTTTGCGTTTGCCGAGTTCTTCCCTGGTCCGGTGAAGCCATTCGTCGCTGCCATCGCTGATCAGATCTTCCTGGTGATGGTTGCCATGAGGTTGTGTACGCCTTTCACGCCGGCAGATGCCTCTCGGAACGACAGCCGGATCCAACGGACTGCCCCTGGAGGCGCTCGCGCAGAGGCCGAGAGGAGAAGAGCTATTGCCCTCAGGGCGCTAGATCAGAGACTACACGCCGCTACAAGCAATCAGCCAGCGCAGAAACCAGCCCAGGCAAACCGACCGACAGGTCCAACAGTGCAAAGCCAGCCTCAGCCGGCTACACAGACTGCCATGACATCGTCACCCGGCCCCATGCTTGGCGAGACCAAGTTCGAACCTGATCATGACGATGCGAAGAGCTAAATTCTGCCTTATTTTCTAGAGTAACATACAGCCATTGTGATATGGGAGGGTTGTAATGTGCCTTGTACGGTTTAATTCGAGCCCACCTTGATGGAGACAATGACTGACCGTGGACGCAGAGTCGCCAGCAACGGTTTTGATAGATAAAGAGTTTGACGATTGGCATTGCTAGTGGAGCTCTGGTGTTATGATGGTTTTCTGGGCTTTCCTTTGCAGTCTGGTCTGTCCAAATCCTGATTAGGATGTCGTGGGATGGACTGGTATGCACGAGGAATGTTTGGTTCAAGTTACTTAAACATGAATATCAAGATTAGAGTATCATGATCATCTATCATCATGTGGAAATCGACAACTCAAGTCAAATTCTCGTATTTCGACGCTTACGCTGCAAAAGTATCCAGATTTGAATCAATCTACTAATCGTACCTTTGTTGCTTACTTTCAAAGCCCCTACCTATAGTAGCCATCATGCAGGGTAGGGTGTAGATCGGAAGGCCTAAGGTGCTGACCAATGAGGTCGATGCAATTTGCATGCTGTCCTCCCTGGAGATTGTTGACCAAACCAATCATGAATTCACATATCTTATCCCCCTGAGCTATATTCATCAACGAGGACCTAATAAATACACGAATGTAGCCATACCTCATCCAATTGACTTGTATAGTGCTGGTTTCTCTCATCAAAAGCCGTGCGAGCTCTTCCTCCAATTCCGGCCAAAGGCAACATAACTCATGATGGGCTGGCCATATGAGTTCCTCACTCTAACCGATGAGGAGAAGCACCAACGTCGTCTGAGCCTCGATTACTACGCATATATAGCACATCTCTCTGCCTTTGTACCGGCGCTATTATTTCTCGTCATTCGATTCATCAATCGTGTGCGCAAGGGCCGCAACAGCGGGTATCTTCAAGTTCCAGGCTCACCAGGCGTCAAAGCGAATCGACAACGATGGATCTCTAGAGTTATGGAGAAAGGGCCTATTGTGAAGTGGTGGCTGGGTGAGGACGTGGTATTCATGGGAAGTCATTGGGGACAACGTGATGAATGGGTTTTGGGTACTGCTTGGACAGTTTGGTTGTTAGTCTTGAGCGTTCGTGGCACAGGAAAGGGTATGTAAAGTCCGTCTCTGATTCATATGAGCTTGTTGCTGACAGTACAGACTATCTTCATCTCACAAAGCGAGTGGGCATCGTTGCAACATCTCAGATGCCTATTCAGTATCTCCTGGCTCTCAAAGCGCTCAACCCTTACGCATACCTGCTTCACTCATCTCACGAACATCTCAATCGATATCATCGTGTGCTTGGTTGCATTATCTACTCCCTGCTCATACTTCATGCCATCTTATACAACGTCTTCTTCATAGAGTCTGGAATATGGTTCAAACGCTTCTTCGCCCCGGTTGTATTTGCAGGCGTTGCTGGCTTCACTGTTCTCCATGTGCTTAACGGTACGGCAATGGCTCGCGTTCGTCAGGCTTCATACCGACTCTTCTTCATCGTTCACCTCTTGGGAGCCTTTGCTATTCCCCCATTAATCTACTATCATGCACCGTCCTCGCGATTCTATATTGCCGAGGCCGTTGGTGTCTTCGTTCTTGACCTTGCAGCACGAAAGATGACCACAATCACGGCTCCCGCTATTATCGAAGCTATCCCTGGCACAAGTCTCGTCAAAGTCTCTGCCAAGCTTCCGGCGCCAAAGATTGCCAAGTACACCGCCCGCCCAGGATCTCACATCTATCTTAACGTCCCTGCCGCTTCGCGACCCGGAATTGGGCAATTCTCGGCTCCTTATCTCGTCTTTGAGTTTCTTTACAACCCCTTCACTGTGGCATCTACCAACCAGGAGACGGGTGAGTTGACATTTGTCGCATGCACAAGAAATGGCCCCATGACGAACCGTCTGCACCATCTATCCTCGAGTACCAACGCTGGAGGGTCGGCTGAGAAGGTTGAACTCAATATTGAGGGTCCTTATGGTGCCATTGGAAAGACATTCAACGACCTCATCAATTCAGGTATCAATCGTATACTCATTGTGGCCGGTGGTGTGGGGGCAACCTTTGCTATACCACTCTATCACGCTGTTCTAGCTGAGAACTCTACCACAAATGTCCAGCTCGTTTGGGCCATTCGAAGTGCCGGCGACGCAACCTGGGCCGCCTCAACTCCCACTGGCAAGTCCCTTCTCGACGATGATCAAGTGCAGCTCTTCCTCACAGGAGACATGGGTGTTGCCAATGACAACGACAACGCAGCTGGCGTTGAAATGAACAATTTATCTCAACAGAGCACTCGTCCTGTCATTCGAAACAGCAAAAGGCCTGATCTACAAAGGATTGTTGACGATACGTTCCAAAAGGGCCAGCAGGATAGTGTGGCTATTCTGGTCTGCGGTCCTGTTGAGATGAGCCGAGACCTACGCAAGAGTGTGACGCCGTGGGTGATGAAAGGACGCAAAGTCTGGTGGCACAATGAAAGTTTTGGATGGTAGGGGGAAATACAATGTATGATGAACGCCATGGCTGTTCCTTTTCAGCCTGAAGTATGTTGGTTGAGAGTCATGTGTTTGCAAATAGATCACCTAAAACAGCAGCGGCTTGGTTGTAAGCCTTGCGAATCTCCACAACTTCCACAACCCAACTTAGATTGCCATGTCGAGCTAGAGTTAGCTGCTCCGCGACCCCTGGGCTGTCTTGACGGTGGTTGGTATAAAGGCATTGTGGCGTGTATAAAGTTGTAGAGACGGTTATGCCTCATGGAGAAAACCTTCTACCGCTGGGGCCTGGTTCAAGAGGTCAGTCATGCTCCCACAAACCTGGCATTACAGGGAAACTCGAAAAGAATAGGAAGCTGCTCCAATATTGAGCGCACTATGAATATCTAAAGACCACATTGGGTATCTTAGGTTCAAAACACCAGCCATACCTCATCCCAGAGCAATTCGGTATAGAACGCACACCAATACAACACCGCCGTCATTATAGGCCATACTATCATATTCTATGCTCGTGCGAGGTGCAGTCTCCTCCTTGCTAAGCCACCGTAATAGCCATCAAGAATTTCGTCCATCAACGCCTCACTCATCTTCCGATCCTTACTAATAACGCACCACACTCCGTTGTCTAACCCCAAGTAGGGATACCGTTAAGACGACATGAAATCTAGAATATGAATAAACAAGAACAAGAAAATATCAGAAATTCCAGCGTCTAAAAGAAACCGTAACCTTGGTGGTATCATAAGAGGGTGCCATCAGTCACACTCAATATCTCATCTCCATCGAGAGCTCACAGATTGTCGTTCAGTCTCACTGCCGGTATCTAGCCAGCTGCGCCATGATGTTCTGAACTTGAACCGCTGCATCTCCGTTCGACGGTGGCTGTGGCATATGCCCGTAGGAAGCTCCATATGGGCCTGAAGGGTGCTGCTGTTGTTGATGTTGCGGCACCGCGCCATTCCCACCCAGACTTCCAAGTAGTGCCTGGATGTCAGGTTGAGATGCTCCAGCGGCTGCTGCACTCGTGCCACCTTGAGCAGGCGCTGGGTTTTGGGCGCCCCCTTGAACCTGTGCGAGCAAATGCTGAAGTGACGCAGGGTCGAGCTGACCCATCATGGTCGCAATGTCAGCGACGTTGACTGGAGGAGACTGCTGTTGACCGTAATGTGCGGGAGGCGGAGGGCCAGGGTAACTGGCCGCAGGCGCTTGATACGGAGGCTGGCCTCCATAAGGAGCACTACCATAGCCATTTCCTCGGTATGTTTGACCATAGTTAGGAGGACCTCCTGATGCCTTGGCTTGAAGGATAACCTTGGCTGCAGTAGTGGGGTCCAGGTTTTCGTACTGATCATATCGAACATTGTTGGAGCCAGCGGAGCGATCAAAGGCCTGTACCGGAATCTTGCCTGAGCTTTGCGCTCGAATATCGAGATCGACAACGGCATGGACACCTTCGGCCGCTTGCCGCTGTACTACCATGTCCTTGGGTATCCTAGGATGCAGGAACATAACCTCAGACCTAAGACCTTGGGACTTGAAAGCTTGCTCCACCCAGTTGACAAAGTCGCGATTTACGTCTGGCTGAAGGATGACCTGTACGTCAGGGACATCAGCGCCATACCTCCGTGGGAGATCAAGCTCAGCCTCATGTCGGGGTCGCCCATAAGGGCTCGGGCTTCTTCGCCGATAATTGTTGTCCTTGCCGTTGCGACCGTAGCCCGGGGACCGAGATCGTGCACGCCCCCTGCTGCTGTCATAAAAGCCTCGATCTCGACCATAAGACTCCTCTCTTCCGTACTCGTTGCGATGAGGAGAATGACCACGACTAGATCGATAATCATCCCGGGTTTGGTGGCCTTGCCGTTCATTTCGGCGACCACTGTCGCGGGTTTTGTTCCTGTCTGGGCTTCGAGTCTTGTCCTTTTTCGACTTGTCCTGAGCACGCGATACTTCTAGATCTTGACAGTGTTAGAATCACAATATGTAAAGACCAATAAGCATTACTTACGGATTCTACGACCCTTTATTTCGATGCCTTGCAGATTATCCATCGCTCTCTGTCCTTCCTCGATAGAATGGTACTGGACGAAGCCGTACGCAGATTTGAGTGAGATTTGGGCAATCCTTCCGAACCGATGAAATAGATCGAAGACATCCTGTTTCGACACCTTGTCGCTCGAGAGATTACCTGTAGCGAATATGTGAGCGCCATTTTTGGACGCGCCGGACGCGGATCGTGTACCAATAAAAATCCGTGAACCCTCTGGGAAACGGTCCCATTTGGCCTCAGCTATATACTGGTTTTCGTCGGCTAAGAATTGGTTCCATTGACGCTCATATTCGGAATCTTGGGCTTGATCAGTATTATAGAGAGCAGGTTTGGGTGGGTATGGAGGAGCGTTCATAGAAGTGATGGCAACAGGCGCCTGGAGACCGGAGCCAAGCGGAACCGGAAATTCACCCAGAGCATCAGGGACTGCAGCAGGTGCGCCGGTTGCCACATAAGTGGATGGCCGCCCGGGCGTGGGGGGCGCAGCTAGGTTCGAGGGAATACTGGCATTGATGCTAGGTGGGTGGTGCTGCGAGGCATAGGTCTGAGGAATTGCCTGTGATAGCGGAGGCCTCGGTGGAAGAGAAGCTGACGACGAGAAGGCTGAAGACGGAATAGCAGACTCGAGAGAATGTTCACCTAAGACGGACGGAGCATAATGTGTGTTGGGGTTGGAAGGCGCTGTGAGATCAGCAACCAGGCGTTGAATATCAGCTGAAGGACTGGCAGCGTTACTGGCGCCCGGCTTAGTCGTGCTTGGAGACGACGTTTGCTGGTTGGATGGCTGCGACGTAAAGGTATTCGCGACGCCAGCAGCTTGAGCTTCGGAGGAAGCATTGGAAGTAGTTGATGTCGCAGATTGGCCTGGCTGGGCCGACAAGGATGATTCATGAACGACATGGGAGACTTGAGATGTGCGATTTGTCAAATGATCGGATGAAAGAGAAATTTCGTTGGATTCTCGTGGTAGCGATGATACATCTTGTGGTTCGACGACTCCGTCTTCACCCTCCTCCGTCCCAATTGGTGAATCAAAAGTCTTTGCGTAATCGTCATTGCTGTCGGGAAGTTCTTGCTCAACCTGAGGCTGCGGCACTTGCTGGGCGGCCACGTCTGTGTCGTCTTCACCATAAGGGTCGTTGAGGCTGTCGTCATCTACGATATCGTCATCACCACCAGCCCCTGATATGGGCTCAAGATTAGGGGCCTTGTTGATAGAGCCATTGGCGTCGGCAGCGGCAGCGGCAGCGGCAGCAACCATGGCGTCGATGGTCTCGACGGTCTCTTGAAGCACAGGGACCGCCAACGAGGTGGCGGAATGAACAGGTGATGGGGAGACCGGGGAGAGGTTGGCAGTCGCCTGAAGCTCTGCCTCGGGTTCTGTCATTTAATTAAGCCTGGGATTGGAGATTGGTGTGCAGTATCTGGGGCGACCTTCTGAAGCAGGGCTGGTCGTACAAACAATGCGAACCAAGAGATGGTGCAACTGAAGATCGAACAAATGAGCTCGGCTCCTTGGTCAGTGAGAAGTGCCGCCAGGCGATGGCCTGGCGCAAGACGGAAGCTGGAAGCGTGATGGAATAGACGGAGTGGCGGTCAAAGCGCCTCCAGACGAAATACGAAAAGGTCGACTTGTAGACCAAATGGACGCGGGATAAAAAGCCACAAGAGAATCGGCACTCTCACCAGGTGGTCACTAGAAATACAGACGACGACTCGACCAGCTTTTTTGACCGGGGAGGCAGTCGGGTAGAGGGTTTTGCGACGTCGGAGCTTGGCTAATCGCGCCAAATGAGTTGAGTTCTCCAGAAGACTGGGGCTCAGACACGGGCACGTGAGAGCAGATGAAGATGGACTAGGTAAAAAAAAGATCTAAGTAGTCGCGACACCAAGAGCATTGAAGATGGCGGCACGAGTGAAGTCGACGATGTGTCGCAGGTTGAGGGAAATGAGCAGATGAAGGTTGAAAAGGTGAGGTAGGTAGGTAGGTCGATTAGGTTAAGTAAGGTAAGGTAAGGCCAGGCCTAGCAGGGCAAGTCAGAGACCGAGACAGGTGAAAGGCTGGGTTTCGGGGTCCCAATTGAGGCTGATCGGGCGCAGGCGTGAACCGCAGCTAACGACAGGCTAGTCCAGAATTGGCAAGGCGGTCAACAAATCATTTGTGTTTGGCTCACAACCAAGATCTCAGCCACAGACAAGCATCAGGCGAAAGCCAAGAGTTTGAGAGACCCAAACTTCAGGTGTTATATGAGACATTGAACTCAGAGGAATTTTCAGACCGGATTAATCTTCTATTCTTTATCTCGGCCTGTCAGATGTAATATACAGACCGTTCGATTGTTATACTTCACCATGCTTCAGCGACACTTTGCTCTGGCGCCGCGTCTGAGAATTGTTCCAGCATATCTGACAAGCCGTCCATTTGCGCCTCGGTTCAAGAGATACCAGGCTTTCGACACCGGGCTCGATCAAGAGGCTCTTTCTGAAGCTCGCTCGTGGTTTGAATCTTTCAGCTCAACGCAACTACCGAAAGGAAATACCACATACGCCCGCTCGAGTGGACCAGGAGGTCAACATGTCAATAAGTACACACGTAATTACATCCAAGCAAGTCGTTAGCACTCACAGGTGAAAGGACCGAAACAAAAGCAATTACAGCATATCCACTAGGACAATTATTGTCTGTACTCCCCAAGTCATTACATCCTGGTATTCGCAAGTCCAGGTACTACACAGCAACCAATGACTCTTTGACTTTCCAAGCGCAAGATTCACGATCACGGGATGCGAATGCAGAAGATAACAGAAGAAAGCTGATTGAGGAGATAACAAGCATCTACAAAGATGTGATACCTGCTGAAACAAGCGCAGAAAAGAAAAAGAAACATGAGGAGATGTCAGTTGCTTTCTTTGTAAAAAAAAAAAAAACAATTGCTAACATCAATTAGTGGCAGAAGATTCCACGAAACAAGGATAAAACAGAAGAAGTTTACCAGCGCAAAGAAACAATCACGGAGAGGGCCTTCTGATTGAGCAAACATTAGTCAAGCAAAGCGAGACAAAGTCTGCAGTATTAAAATGATGGCGATATAGATATATATCTTTATCTTTAGCTTGCGAAGAGGTATGTAGATTGAGTATGGCCCTCGGTATAATTCCGGACACTTAGGCCCTGATCGGCAAGCCCGGTGAAATTCACCAGGCTGTAAAGCAGATACATTTATATAGGTAGGTTAAAGAGGTTATACCTAAAAAAGGCTATTCTATATCTATAGGGGGCTCTTACTGCCTTTAGGGATAATTTTAATAGCAATTTCACCTGCCTTAATTAGCGTAATTATAGCTAAAGAGGCTAAGTTAACTAACCCTTAAATTAATAATAATTCCCCTATTAAAAGTTAACTTTTAATAGTATAATTAAATAAAATATCTTACTTTTTACCTTTAATGCCTTTATTAAGTTAGTTAAAATTAATATAGCTATTATTATAGCCTAATAACTTATTATAGCCTCTCTCTTTATTATAGCTTTCTTTCTTGCAGTTAATAAGTAACTATTAGATTTTATAATAATATTTCCTCTTTATAGACCTTCTTTTGGCAGCTAAGTAGGCATAGAAGTTAAATTTAAAGAAAAAGGCTATATTAAAGCTGGTTTTTAAATTATTTATTGCCTCCTTTAAGAAAGCCTTTTTAGCAATAAAATAGGATTATTATTAGGTTAAATTGCAGTTTATAGTTATTAAGGATAAATACTATATATATTAGGAGATAGTTAATATAATAGAGAGTATAGAGAATAAAGATAAAGGAAAGGTATTTATTAATTAGTAATAAGAGGTAGACTTATAGTAGCTTTATCTGTAGATAGCAGTAAGGATAATAAAGAATAGTTTTAATATTAATAAATATATAACAGTTAATATATAATATAAAATCTTCTTTAATAACTAACTAGCAGAAAGGTTTATTATAGAAGCTGGTAATAATAATGCCTTTACCTATTACTAAAAAATACTACTGCCTATAATAGAAAGGGTAATCTTCTCTAATAGCTTAAAATAAAAGGCAGTTTAAAATCATTACCTAGCTAAGGTAAATAGTAAATTAAGTAATAATAACCTTCCTAAAGAAATCCTAATTAAAAAACTAGTTATATAAGTAAGTTAATAAGTTAATAATAATAAAGTTAATAAGCTACTTTCTATTCCTTTATTAAGGCCATTATAGACTTCTATAATAAATAGAAAGAAAAAAATAGCTATAATATTAATACTACTAAATAATATAATTCCTTTCCTTTAAAGTAAGAAGAAAAAGACAGTAAGAGAAAGCAGTAGTAATATTAATAATCTAAAGGAGCTATTTATAAAAAGTCAGTTATCTACTTATAATTATATAATATCTCTATAGCCGGTTAGGGCAGAGGACTTATAGGGTGCAATTAGGGACTGTATTAAGCTCTTTATAGAAGACTAAGGCATTAATTTTATAATAAAGGTAATAAAATAGCTGCAGTTAAATATAAATAATACTTTAGTTTAAAATTCCTTTAATAATAAGGAAATAAAAAAAGCTTTTGCAAACTTATTAATATAGAATATATAGTATTAATAAAGAAATAAGTATGCCTTTTATAGTGTTATAAGGGGTTAAAAAGTTAAAGCTTTTATAAGGCTATAAGGCTTTAGAGATATTAAATTAAGCTATAGCTTTTAGCCTTAATTATAGGGTTAATTTTCTAATTAAAATAGGCTTAAATTATATATAGATAATATTTTTAAATGCTTTAATTAGTCTAAAATTTTTAGCATAAGGTAATTTTAATGCTAAAATAGAGCTAATCTTAAAAAATAATATAATCTTAATCTAGCTCTTATAAGCTTAAAATAGCTTCTCTTTAATTAGCCTCTTTAGTAATAACCTTAATCTTATTACTATCTTTAACCTTCTCTATAACGCTCTCTTTTTTATTAATTTCCTTAATTTTAGAGTTATTTTAAAGCTTTAAATATGCCTAATAAGTAGACTAAAGCTAATTTATAATTAGACTTCTTATATCTATTCTAGATCTTCCTATTATAACTATATCTATATAGCAGTAAGCTTTCTAAAAAGTATAGATTTCTTATAAAAGAAGACCTTCTTTCTTATACTTAAGCTCTAGCTCCTTTTCTTTAAAAGTAAGGAAGTTATATAAACCGATTATAATATATATTATTTTAATTTAATTACTAAAGGAATATTTAGGTATACTATTTCTTATTATTTTTTACTTCCTTTTATACTAATTAAAAGCCTGCTTTATAATTATTTAAAGTTAGGTATAGTAAAAGTTATATAATTCTATCTTATTTATAGGCCTTTTTGCAATATTATTTTAATCTTAAAGATAATATTAGATTTATATAAAGGAAATTAGGATTTTTCTTCTTAATCTAAAGCTAGTATTAATAAGGAAGAATCTCTCTAGCAGGACTTTAAAGCTGCTATTATAAGTATATCCTATTAGTGTTATATTATTAATAGATCTTTTAGTGCCTATAAGTATATATAGAAATTGTCTCTTAAAGTTAACTGCAGTAAAGATATTTTAGGAAATTATTAACTTTTTTAACTAAAATCTCTGCTAATAAGTAAGAGAGATAAATATAAGTATATATATACTATTTACTGCCTTAATTATATTATTAAACTAATAAAATTTAGTATTTAGCTTAATCTATAAATTAATATATTTATAATCTAGTATATAAATAAATTTTATATATAAATAATGCATAAAGTTAATTAGGTAAAAGAATATATTTAATATAGTACTTTAACTGACTTTAAACCAATAGGCTATATTCCTTTAAGGCTTACTATAGGCTATTATCTATAAGAAGATTATTAGCTTTAACTTAAATAACTAATGCCAGCTATTACCTGCCTAAATATTATTCTTTAATTACTAAAAAAGTTAATAAAAGTTACCTTTATTTATATAAAATAGATTATTAAATATTATATTTAAGGCAGCTAATAGCTATAAGGTATAAGCCTAAAAGTTAATAAGGATATTAATATAAGGCTACTAGATAAGTAGATTATCCTTATAGTAAGGCTAATAGTAATACTAATAGTTAAGGCAATCTAAAAAGGTTATAATAATAGCTAACTGCTATAGCTATTAATTATTAAAGTTATTAATAATAATTCTATATATAAAGTTATTATAAAGGCCTAGTTATAAGAGATATCCCTTATATATAGTATTTTTAATTAATTAATAAAGCTATTACAGTCTTACTATTATATTAATTTATATACTTTTATATCTAGTATTTAATGCAGTAAAAAATACTAAAAAACAGAAATATTACTTAATATCTTGCCCTTATTTAGTAAATTATAGGCCCCCCTGCTAGCTTAATATATTACTGGCTTATATAAAGGCTGCTAAGTTAGTTATCTATTATTATATTAAGATTACAGTAAGAAAACAGGCCTTAAGATAGAAAGGTTAGTTAGCTAACCCTTTTTATGCCACTTTCCTGGCAGAAATTAACTGCCTGGCGGTTTTTACCGGGCTTGCCGATCATGGCCTTAATACTCAAAAAGAAACATACTGGTCTTCCTCGAGGCTACCAAGCAGTACTGAAGTTTAGATGGGAAAAGCCAAAATTGTACACGCAAATTAAAAGAAAGGAAGCTGTCACTGTTTGTTTTAGTTAGAAAGCGAACAATTGCGGCAGATGATCCAAGGTTTCTCGGTAGGTAGGTGACTACTGCGCCTCGGTGTCAGTAGAGCGACTAAAAAGAGACACTACAAGAACAGAGCATCAGTGAGCTCACGGAATAGAAACCCCAATTATGATGTGTTCAAAGGCGAAATATCGTCATTGTCACTCCGCACCATTGATTGGGAAGGGTCGTTGACTGCCCTACCTCCTTTTATGCACGGTACCTAGCCCTGTGAATATGAAGCAGCTCACCACTGAGAAGGGATACGGATAGGCATTTGATGGCCTGGCATTCATACTTGTAATCACGGCCGGGCACCAATTCTTCTCGTACCTATCATTAAGGGTCCAGAACGAAAACGCCTTGAGCATTTATTGTCCATTGTCATTCTCTCACCCATCCCGTCCATATTTCAGCTAGACTTTGTCTGACACAACCCCACCCACCACCACCACCTCTTTAGCCCCGACCCTTCTGACCAACCCAACCGAACCCCTTCACTTCAGCCCATCAGCATCGCCATCTCGACTGCTGATATCTACTCTCTTCAGCTCAGTTGTTCTCGATTTCTGTGTTTCTCCCTTCAACAACAGGCACCCGATTCTCCGAACCAGACAGTTCTATTATATTTCATACTTCACCCAGACGCCGCGAGACAGTCACCCCCCTCTGTTTCGCACCTGTACGCTCTGCGGGGCATCGCGATCTTCTTATCACCTCTCCGCCTCGACTTCTCCCAACTCCTACGCCATATTCTCACAATGGACTCTGCAGCCCGCCAACAGCCTCAAGTCCAGCCTTGTAGATACAAGGTTGGCAAGACACTGGGAGCTGGCTCATACTCCGTCGTCAAAGAATGTGTCCACATAGACACTGGTCGTTACTATGCTGCCAAGGTCATCAACAAGCGGCTCATGGCTGGTCGCGAACACATGGTGAGGATTGCTTTATTGTGCTCTGGTACTCCAGTTCCGTTTTCCTTTTCTAATACGCCATGCGCAATGATAGGTTCGCAACGAAATCGCCGTGCTCAAGAAGGTCTCCATGGGCCACCAAAATATCCTTACTCTTGTCGACTATTTCGAGACCATGAACAATCTCTACCTCGTCACCGATCTTGCACTAGGAGGTGAGCTTTTCGATCGGATCTGCCGAAAAGGATCCTATTTTGAGTCAGATGCTGCCGATTTGGTTCGCGCCACATTGTCAGCTGTCGCTTACCTTCATGACCATGGTATCGTCCATCGCGACTTGAAGCCTGAAAATCTACTCTTCCGAACCCCCGAGGACAACGCAGACTTGCTTATTGCAGACTTTGGACTTTCACGAATTATGGATGAGGAACAGTTCCACGTTCTGACTACGACCTGTGGTACTCCCGGATACATGGCTCCCGAGATTTTCAAGAAGACAGGTCATGGCAAGCCTGTAGATCTCTGGGCTCTCGGGGTCATCACCTACTTCTTGCTTTGCGGTTATACCCCTTTCGATCGCGACTCTGACTTTGAGGAGATGCAGGCCATTCTCAACGCAGATTATAGTTTCACACCTATTGAATACTGGCGCGGCGTTTCCAGCCACGCCAAGGACTTCATCCAGCGCTGCCTGACTATCGATTCTACTAAGCGTATCACTGCCCATGAGGCTCTCCAGCATCCATTCGTCGCCGGCTTTATCAATGCCGAGGGAGAGAGCCAGAACCTTCTGCCTAATATCAAGAAGAACTTCAACGCTCGCCGGACTCTACATGCAGCCATTGATACTGTTCGTGCTATCAATAAGCTGCGTGAGGCTCAAAGTGGGATGATGGATGGAGCTCGTTCAAAGGAACCCAGCCGTGGCGCTGCGCGACAGCAGCCGCCTACCAACAAGAAGGGAGATAGTGCCATCTCAATGGGCAGCAACCAACCTAAGGATAGTGGATATGGAACCCAGACAGAGACGGACGTCGTTATGGGCAACACATCAGCATCCAATGTCCCCTCTTCATTGCAGCCTGGAAACAGCGGAAATAGGGTCATCGAGACATCCAAGGGACTTTGGAGTGCGCCTGCGCCAAAGAGGTAGAACCAGAATGGTGACGATGTGTCTGAGTTATTTAGAAATCTGCGAAGGGGATATATCAAAGGAAAGCAACCTATGGTGAGACAAAAACATGCTAGAAGAATGATGGTTCAACGTTATGAGGAGGACATTTTGTAACCCGGCATTTACGTTATGAAGCGGGCGAAGAACAAGGACATACGCATGTGCAATGAGGAGGGGAGCGAGGACCAACAGCGATTTGGGTACATGTATTTTCAACAACGGACCGCAGGCACGCCGTTTGCAACGACTGTGAGGAAGAATCAGTATATCCTATTTTCCATACATTTTCCCTTTCTATTTCAAGTATGATCTTGGTATTTGCAACGCCTTTTTGTGAATTCTCCTTTTCCAGATGCTTTGCTCTAGAGACCGGTGACTTCGAAGCCCATGTCAGACACAAATCACAGGTTCGCATTAAACAGATTCTCGGTCACTTTGACGTCTATGCTTCCTCTAATCATTATCACTGCTTGTGTTCTTTTGGGGAAGATGAGTTTCTGAGAGATGGGCATACGGCCTGTAACCACTGTGATCCACTCGACATCGAGTATAATATACCCTCAGTGACTCTCGCGTGTTCACAGTAGCAGGTATTAGGCGGAATAGGGTTATTTAATATCCTGTGACCCTGATATTTGTTGTGCCAGAGTGCCTTTTACTGACAAATGTGGAGAGCGCCTTGTATCAAATACTGTTCTCAAAGGCATGAATGGATTAGGTCAGAGTTGGAAACTCTCTTGCTTGGAAGTTGAGCAGAGACCGAGAGTTTCAAATCACATTGTACGACTTAGACTACTGATACTTGCGTACAACCTAGAAGACCGGACCGACAAATTGACACTGATACTTCTTAAACCATGACAAAGCGAATTAGAAGAAACAGCACTTGTGTATGCCAAGAGGTCAAGAGTGCCGTGCAGACTTGGCGTTCCTGATGCCGCTGAACAGAAGTGTGAGGAATTTCTTGGGCTAGATGAAGATCGACATGTTGATATTTGGATATCATGAACGGGCCCACCTGATCGCGTGCCACCTACAACGACACTTGAACCATGGACGTCAAGCTGCACATTGGTACCCAGTGGGTATCATCAAGATTTACAGGGACTTTCAATCTGAGAACATGATGTGACAGGAACAACGTGCTGTCAATTCTTCTAGCTGCTAATATCTAGCGAATGGTATCTTTGGTATTTCTTTTCCTTTTCACCAAAGTCAGCCCACCTCCTTGCGCCGCCTGGTTTTTGCTCTCCAGGATCATCCAGGATTCGGCTGTGAGCCAGTCGTCCTTCATATCTCCTCCTCCTCATGAGTAGGGGGTGCTTATCATAAAGCAATGTCCTTCTCGAGTCGTCGTCCAGGCTCTCTAGCGAGCGTAACGGTGCATGACATGGCGTCGTATCATGTCCATACACGAATTAAACTTCCTCTGGTTGTATACATTACTCTATTCAGTTCCGGTTTTGTCCTTCCGCAGGGTATACATTAAAATGGGACGCATCAGCCCCTTGAACCCATTATTACCGTTTGCCGTCTGGCCCTGACGGCCCTGCGTCAGAATCCAGCATCTGCCGTGGTAAAGCACCGTGTTGCGCCATTTCGCTGTGCCGATGAATGTCAAAGAGGTTATCAAAAAAAAAATATAAGTTCGAAGATTAAAAAGGGTTCGGGGCATTAAAATCGTAAAATTCCCAACAAGTCGCTTCGTTTCCCCGGTCTGGGATGAGAGTGTCCGAGGGTAGCCGTATTATTACTCAGTCGTGCCAATTACCGCACCACCACAACTTCACTCAACTCCACATCTCGAGCAGGAGCATTGCCGTCCCAGAGCTGTCCATTGTTGTCCATATCCATGAGCATTCCGGGAAGGGCTTCTTCGGAGAGAGTAGGGCTTAGGGTTCCGCTACTAGAACTGCAGCTGGAGCTGGCAACAGTCCAGCCATCGCTGGAGTCGGCGCGAGGGCGTCCAAGCAGACCCATACCGAAGTACTCGCCATACTCCTCGTCAGAAATGGCGTTGCGGTCGCCGTACTCCACGTACTCGTATTCCCATCGCGTGATCTTTCCCTCCTGTCGTCGGGGTAACCATCGGGCCTTTGCTGCGTAGAAAAAGCAAGAGGCAATCAAGCCACCGACCACCAAGTCAATGGCATAATGGTGGCTGAGGTACATGGTGGCCCAGCAGACCCATCCAGCGTACATGATGAAGTAAGTTCGGAACTGGGGGAAACAGTGAGACATGAAAAGAGCCTCGAGAACGGCGTTCGCGGCGTGGAGCGAGGGGAAAGCGCCGAAAGGAACAGGCGCAGTGCTGAAATTGGTCGTGTAGAGGTCGATGCCAAAAATGGCGTCGATGCGGGCGAGTCCAGCGGGAGATCCAGGCATGCCGTAGGCAGCAGGTTCAAGACCATGCTCCATCTCGTACCAAGGTGGCGCACAAGGGAAGAGAAGCTGGATGGTGACGCCCAGAATACTCATCCAGCCGAAGGTGCGAGCCCAGACAGGGGCGGTACCGGGGGCAGCGAAGACGAACATTAGCAGGGCGCAGACTACAGGAGCGCCAAAATGGCACAGGCCGTAGGGGATCCAGGCAAGAATGTCAAGAACCGAGTGTTGGTGAGCGGAGAGAATGCTCGACAGATTAGCACCGTACAAGACGTTCTCGAGGGCCGGTAGCACGCGGACCCAAATATGAGGTCGGTACTCGTTGGGGATGAATCTGCAGAATGTTAGCATGCGACGAATTTGGCCTTTCAAATCAACACATACCGACTACAAAAGAAATACAGTAGCCACGTCCAGATTGTCACTGATGGCAAAAAGAATTGACGGGTGGCAGGCATGAGCAGAATCCAAACACTACCGATGATAGCCAGGAGCTTGACACCAGGAGCCGGAGGAGCAATCCAAAAGGAAAAGAGAATTAGGAGGCCAACGACAGCATATTGGAGATCTGACGTCCTCCAATGATGCTTCTGGAGATCTCGAACACCATCCCAGGCGTTGAAGGAGGTTTTGAGACTGGTGATCTCCTCGTTACCAGGTCTCGATTTCGATTTAGTGCGTCGACGACCAATTCGGTATCTGTGAGGAACAGTGTTGAGGAATGGCAAATTAACGTGCTCGGGCCAAAGTAGCTGGAGCTTGGGCTTCCCTGAAAGGGTGGCGGAGAAGTCGTTCATGGTGAAGGTCGAGAAGAGAGTTGTTTGGATCGACAGAACGGTGATTCGAAAGGGGGTGTGTGATGATTATTTGTAGCGTAGCGCAAGATAGTTCTCGAAGAAATTCGTAACGCGTAGTCGGTAACCCAATATGAATACCCAAAAGCTACCTCATATCCAAGTTGACCTATTTACTTGACTTGCACGCATACAACGATGGTCGGAATCGTCGGGATGGCCGTCCAGAGCGATGGTTGTCGAGTCGCAGAGAAGGGAGGCAGCACGCGACAAGGACGCCACACACAAAGAAGATGTGAGGCTAGGACCTGAAGTCGTGACGGAGGAAGATAGATGCTTTAACAAGGTGCGAATCTAAGACGAAACCAAGCCGAGGATCGAGGAGAGAGAGAAAGGGAGGGAAGATCAAGATGGAGGTGAGGAAATGGGAGTAGTAATATGAAGAAAGTGGAGAGAGGGATCGAGTATGATGACGAGGTGCAGCAAAGTGATGCACCAGGGGGCGTGTACCAGTGCAGCTGGCCACTAGAAGCGCTGAAAAACCAAGGTCTTTACAGCTGATTTTGCAACCGCAGTCCGCTAAAGACCATAAATTCAACAGGGCACATCGCGCAGGATTCCAGTGGGCGCTAAGCTACTGCCCCCATCACACTCCACTGGCATTAGTTTCATTCAAGGGGCCCGCACCGCAGGATTTTCCTCGTCCTCACTCAAATGAGTCCGGATGCTGCGGGAGGAGTCATCGATACAAGGGTTTGGGGTACCGGCCAGTCAACAAGCCTCAGCGGGGCGTTGTGCATGGATGGCACCAGGGTCGCTTGGAGATTGCACTGGAGCCAGCGCCTAAGCCTAATCAGCTCGTCTCTGACGCTCAGACGGAGCTCTTTTGTCACTGCGAAGCCAATCAATCAAGACGACACAAACAAAGTTGCTGACATAGCACACTGCCCGGACATCGCGGAGCAACGGGGTTTGCGGCAGCCCGAATCAAGGCGTATTACCGTAATTTCCTTCGAAGCCGCTGCCAAGCCTGATAGGCGGGCTGAGTCGCGTGAGAATTCGCCCTGTCAAATAACGCTGACTTCCATGCTTTCCGCGTATTGTACCGCCAAAACTTTACCGACCACGTTTTAAACTGAGGAGGAGATGAGATTACCTACCTGCCTAGGTATTTACCAGCCCAGACAAGCCTACAAGTCGACGTGGCAATCTAGAGTGCTCCGTACTGAGCCTCGATCAATAAAGCCAAATGAGCCGCAGGGCATCTGTTCTCCCCTTGACTTGTCTTAGTCATTTGATATGACCACTCACAGTGTAGGAACCGGAGGCAGCCCATGCCTCTGTGATCCAAGAAGCAACCATACTCACTGCATGGTACATCATTTCAGCCTTGGCATAGCTGCTAGGCAACGATTGACTGAGAACGTTAACGGCCAGCACCTTGCCAACGCAAGCGACCAAATCTTCCGGACAAAGTCCATATTGTTCAACAAAGCCCAATAAATTTTCCGATTAGACTGACTGGCTGTCACAATCAATTGCTGCAAGCACCCTTTCAGTCGGCGTCGGAGACTCGCCAAGCTCCATGGACTCCGAGGTTCCGACTCCGACTTCATCACATCACCATCTGGAGCGAATGAGATTGGAAGGGTGATCTGCCGACGTGGATGCACACACAGCCAGCACGAGGCTTTTCGCTTTCTGACCTCAGGGAAGCCCCATGATCCCATGTGCTAGATTGCACTGCGCTGATGATGACAAGACAAGGCGAGACGAGACAAGAACAACCCATGTTCATGACGAGTCTTTGAGTGGCTTCATCGATACAAAGACCCACTCCTTGATTGTATCTTTGTTTTCTGCCATTGATCAGGGTCCGTGGACAATGATGGTGGCTGATACTTGAAGAGAACGTCACCATCAGAAACGGTTCCCAGACGGTGTCACTTGGCTTCCTCCATAGCCTAGGTAGGCATTCTGACTGACGGAGAGACTGATTGTTCTGATGGCCAGCGTCATGACTGTGGCACAGTGACATGCGTCTGGAAGACTGCCTACAGTATCCGTAGATGCGACTGCGGGGGCAGACTAAACCAATCACACCAGAACGGGAATCTAGGTTGGTGAGTCCGCGTGCCCAGCAACCAGCCGCGGTTATGTTGTATGATACCTATGACTATGACGATCGCTGGCTCAATCTACTGTGACAGCTAACTGTTGATTTCTTAGACCGAACAGCTCATGTCCATGCGCTGGCAGTAACATAAGGTGCATACAAGGTTGCGATTAGGTGTCGAGAAAGCCTGTCTCCTGCTTGCGGTTGAAACATGGCAGTGACTCGGGGATATCCTCAAGGGGACACTTCCGCTGAGGTCATAATCAATTTGCGCACGCGAGGAAACTTCCTGCAGCTCATACATGCTCGGGTCTTATTGTGAGCTTTGCCATTCATGCACCGCTGCTCCGCCGAGGGAGCAAGGCTTTGACTGTTTGCAAATCCCCTGATACCTTGAACAAAAGCCAGTCGCGAATCAATCAGCGAATTGAGCAACAAAAAAATCAGACAAGCACAAGAACTCCACTGCAAAGTTTCACAAGCCGCAAACCGAGATGGATGATGAACAACGAACCATTGAGAAGCAATATCAAAGACAAGGATCAGCTCTCTTTTGACGCTAACAAGGAGCTGGGGCCACTGCATCTTTTTTCGTCGCATTGAAGTGTGGAAGCGAAAAAGCGATGTGCGTTCGTCAGCAGGTACTCGCGACCAATGTACCTTCTCCAATTCCGCTGCTTCCTCCACGGACGATGCTTACCATCCGTGGCTGCCCATCCATGGAGGCTTTCGATGCAGCTAGGAAGGGAGGATACCTAGCCCATGCTTACTCACACCTGTCTTTCATACCTAGACAAACTTGCATATGCTGCTGCCTTAACCTAAGCTACAGAGCTCCTCGTTGTGATGCAAGGATCAAGTTAACACATATCACGCTGGATGGGAGACACGGATACCTCTACTGTTTTAGATTTAGATGATCAAGGTTGCAAGTCTGTATGCTAATGATATTCAAGCTGCGGCAACGGCGTGCTAACTCATGTTAGCGTTTGGCCACTGACTATCGCCAACCTCTTGACTGTGAGCACGAGATATCTTACTGTATAGTTGCCAATCATATAAGTAGTCGACTGATATTAATTGTCGGTCCAGAAAATACTTGAGTTCATTCCGAACTGGAATACACGTACTCAAGATTTAGCTCTTCGACAGCTTCCGATTACCAATTTTAGACTCAGCCCTGCCGTTGACGAAACTCTTGAGGGCTCTCCGTGTAACGGTCCATTTGTTCACAGCTTCAAAGGCTTCGAGTTCAAGGGTCAGCTTCAGATACCTAGTCCATTTCACAGGCCATAGGCGCGCGCAGCCCGTCCCTCAGGAGACATACTTGTACACACGACAAGGGTCATAGTAACCCCACGAAACACCTACACTTTCCCCTTGTCATTTTTGCTGCATCTCGAAGTTCACTCGGATGGAGCGGAAGATAGTTTCTCGTTGAGGGTTTACACAAAGGAAACTGTTTGAGCTTTTCTGCCCATTGAGCGAATCAACTACCAATTAGATATATCTAGCGCGGCAAGCCCCATCGTCATGACGGTGACGTCCTGCTAGAGGGAAAAGAAGAAGGTTATGAGCTAAACGCATCCTCGGTCAAGAGCTTTATTCGCTCCGACCCCGACGCGGAGTTTTCAATGTGTTGTGCGACACTAAAAACAAAAACCAATGGAGGAGGCTCTTAACGGTCGCTCGGGTCTTATTTGTCAATGCGTGCGTGAGGCGCGCGCCCCGAGGTGAGACGAGGCGCGAGGCCATAATGCGAGGAAATTGAACGTGGATATAGCGTGGATCCTCCGTTCGGGACGGAAGAGAATAAGCAGAACGGGCAGTGGAGGCTCAGGGCCGGAGAGAGATTGGGAGGGTCTCAATGAACAGGGATACGAAACTCGTCCAGTCCCTTGGATAGAACAGGTTGATTGCTGTCTTGTCGCAGCGCATGATCTTACTGATAAACAACCTGATCAGTATATTTCCATTTCCTTGCAATCTCTTTAACACGTTGTCGATTCAGCCGCTCGTGCACGGATTCACACTTGATTGAAACACCCATGCCACAGCTGCGAAAGCCAAGGTCGGATTGAGGCGGACTGGCCCAAGTTCAGGAGATCGCCAAGGGATCCCTACCTGCGCACGAGACACTGTCACTTGCGATGCGCTAGTCAATTGGGAATATGATGGGATGAGTTAGGTGGTTTCAACTCTCAACCCAATCTCAAAGGTAGTTCTGAGTTTCTTGGATATCATGCTTAATAATATTGCAACGCAACACAAGAAACACATCATGTCGGTTGGCCTGATAGCATTGTTTAGGCAGAGGCTTGGCCTCGGCCGTTGCTCAATATGCTGTTAGTGTCTGACACTTGATGATTAGCACATGCTGAGCTTCAGTTAACAGACTTGTTCTAAGCTCATCTACTTTGGTCCTCTTGCTGATGCTTGAATGTCTGACCAGAAGCGAGAGGATGTGCAGTACGTGTCTGATTGGGGATGCCTGGTCCAGACCGCATCGTGTGAACACAGATATGATGACTGCTGAATACTGTTGCATGCCTCTCATCCTACCTACAGGACATGAAAGACCAACGCGGTATGCAAGCACACGCCAACAGAAACTAATGCCCAATCAGAAATGCATCAAGGTTGATTCTTACTGGACAAACAGTGATGACTGCTACTCTAGCTCCAGACCCATGCCCTCGTGAGCGACAACTCCAAGGTATATCATGGATCAGGTATCATGATGCCAATAAAAGCCTGGTTTGGAAGCCCAATACAGAGGCGGTCAATGCGACGACATCCGAGCGAGCCGCCATAATAATAGGTAGCATTGAATTCAACCCAACTGTCACCATCCTCTCTTGCGTAGGTACTGTACTTGTGCTGAGGTCTGAGTGAGACAAAGTCCAATTAACAAACTTACTAAACGAAATTTTCGTTCTTGAGCCCCAAAAATCGATCATGATGGCCGATTACCTTAGTTCCCACAGCGGGTTCAATATTTGCGAAGTCCGCCGAGGTCCCACCTAATTCAGGGCCATCGAACTTTGCTTTCCGCGTTTGGTTCATTGACTCGGCCGATTTCTTGAGACTTTTTTTTTTTTTTTTTCCCTCCACTCACTAATTTGGGGCAATGTCCGTTCAAAAGTCGGGTCTCGGCCCATTGACGGATGAAGAAGAAAAAAGAAGGAAATTTTAGCAACTTTCTTAATCGCGGACCCGCGGTCGGTAGTTTTCGGCCGGCGTTTGCAGTCGGGGTCCAGGAGAATACCGACCGACGTTGACATGGGACGATTATCGATACAACGAACGAATGCGTACAAGTAACTATTGCCGCCGGTCGGTCTCCTCATATGATTGATTCTGCATCAAGATTCCCGTTGTTCGAAACTTTCCAAGTGCCCATGTGTGCGGTTCCTTCAAGCTTTGGCTCGCTTCAACCTTATCAGACCATATGTACATACATACTTTCTATCGTTGCACTCCAAAGATGTCGTGCAATGCACGTGGTTGATGGTTTTCCCCGGCTTTTTGCTGCGTGACATACACCTTGTCTGCATTTCTGCTATCAAGTGGCATGTTCAGTGATGCGTCATGTCGTCTTCAACGTCTTGTATCCGTAACACTTTGCTGTTCGAAAGATCCATGTCGCAAATGGTGCGAGGACAGGAAGTGAGACATAGCATTCCTTAGTGAACGATTTGACTCGAGTTTGCCAGATTCGTGCAAATCCTTGTTGTTACATATACTACTAGCATTGTTCAAGGACGCTATCCCAGGGTTACCTGAGATGTCTTGCACATTAGTAGCCAATTACTTTGATATTCTTTGTCCGAATGACCTCGTTCGTGATCTCTAGCCTCCACATCTGAATGGCAGCCAGAGACCGCAACCAGCGACGATCGGCTCTTATCATCACTATATGGACTGGTCGGCCTATGCTGTCAACCCAACCTGGACATCAGCTCAATGCCCTGTCTAGCCTATGAGGCTGGCGGTGAGCGACGTATACAGCCTACTCTATACTACTGGGCAGTCTATCCTTCGATGTTGGTGTAGATCTAGAGCTTCAACTTACACGCATGATCCTACAGCTCTTTCAGGCGTCAGATCGACCACCCAATTATCCATCGTGATACTGTGTAATCAGATCTGGCATCGACTTCGGTGACAGATACACTAGACTCTCGTATTTTTTATCATTCCGCATCCGTTATCTTTGTTGACAGTCGTTCCGTTCAGCGCAAGGGTGCATGCAATGGCGTCAAAGCATGGCCGCATTGAGGCTCTAAAATATAGCGAACGTCATCGCGATATTCCATTCATCGACACCCTAAGGTGGCAGGTGAGAGGGGGGTGTCCTTTGGAAAGACAGGCTAAGAAACCTTATGTATATCGTCTCTGACTTGACTCTGCCGATTACCATTAGAGACTTTGGGGAATTGACTTTTCTGATGAATTCAATGGCCCGCGGCGGGATAATCGTTTCATATTCTAGCTTGTCCACATAGAAGAGTGGCTGCGTGGCTGTACTGACGGCTGGTCATGGGATTATAGCATACCCACATTGTCGAAACACAAGGCTGCTCTACGCAACAGCTTCGAGCTGAGTTAGAAGAAAACGAACTCAGCTTCCAAAAATACCCTGCGAATGACATGTTATTGCTTGTGTGTGGTGATAGCCTCATCACTTTTGGTAGGTACAGGGTAGGTGTATAGCAGTAGAGAAGACAGCGATTTGCAAAACGCCTGTTATGATCATAAGCTTCGCTGGAATAGCTCATCTACTATCGAACATATGCCAAGGCTTAATGATGATAACCTCTACCAAGGCCTGGTACAATCACCAGATGTAATGCGGAACCAAGATTTGTTTGATCAGACATTGACTACACTTTCTCACAAACATCATTCTATCGAACGATGTTGATGCCCAAAAGCCTAGCTAATAAAGACCCTCGTGAATCCTCGCAGAAGGGAGGTATTTTTCGAGTCTCTCCCTTCGTCACCCTTCTTACACTATCCTCAGCCCCTTTTTCTTTTCCATTTGCTACCAAAATGCACCACCAACGCCATGCCGCTGAAATCTAGAGACAAATGTCTCGCCGCGGGTTTGAAATGCTTTGCATGATCAAGCCATGCGAGAAAAAAAAAGGCAACATCTCCTATGCACATCCAACACCATATGCCTGCCAGCAATAACCGATAATGCCCATAATAGTGTATGCTGTGTCAGATAGCCATCGATGCATATCAATAGCCTAGGCACTGAGCTTTCCGAAATACTGTCATATCGAGCTCTTCACTACTTCCTTCGGGCTCTGCTTTTACTCTTGCCCTTTTGAGGACCTTTCTTCCCAGCAGAACGCTATTCCGAGGAAGTCAGAGGCACAGGGGGGACTACAGGGGTCTCCTTCTTGCCCGAGGGAGTCTTCTTGCCATCTTTATCCTTGCGCTTTCTGGCTCGTTTCTCCTTACCCTGGCTAGGTGACGCAGGAGGCTGTGATGCAGGAGCGCGCGCAGGAGAGGACCTGGGAGGAGAGGAGTGGGGGAGTAGAGGGTATGGGTACCACGCTCTGTCGGGGAGCGGGCACAGAAGCCTCCTTGACCTTCTTCTGCTTCTTGCTGCTTGCAACAGCCGTAGAAGCAGACTTGGAAGTAGGGGTTCCTACTGCGGGAATTGCGGGAGGCAAGACAGGGGTGTACTTTTTTGCGACTGCAGACGTTGGCTCAGAGCCAAGGTCGGGACTTCCATCTCGGGTTGTCTTTTGCTTCTTGGACTTGCTCGCTGCAAGCCTAGCCTCCTCTTGAAGTTGCTCGGCGACAGCGACGGCATCATCTTCAGAGGCTGCTAGCTTTCGCTTGTTCTTGCGCGTATCAGAAGTTGGTGCTTCGGTTGTTCGAGAGCTGGGGAGCTCGGGGATGCTCTGTCCCTTCTTCTGCTTCTTGTCAGAAGTCTCCTTTGACTTGCGCTTCTTTTCCTTCTTGGCAGCTTTGGTCGACAGAACGGGAGCATCGCCCATCTCGACGTCCTCATCATCCCCGATGCTTCCCATGGGCTCGTTGACTCCGATGGGTTGGTATCGAGCCTTCAGACCAGCGGGCTGAGCACGAGGGGCTGGCTTGGGAACAGGAGCGACAGACTTAGTAGAGCCAAGTTGTGTGATCTTCTTGACCTGCATAACTTGGTCGATCTGCTTAGTGACTGATTTATAAGTTAGTGGAGAACATAAAAAACGTAACGGCTGGGAGCTTGCTTACCGGGCTGGTATTGAGGGCGATCAGAGGGAATCATGATTTGGATATTTCCCTTGGGGGCAATACTCTCGAAGGAGACACCATAGTCCTCGCCATTGTGAGAAAACAGCTTATCGGTAGACTGAGACTGGTTCATGGGGATCTCAAGATTCTGAACAACTGAGATGGGCACATTGGAAGGAACTGTGAAGTACCAAAATTGCTTGCCCTCTAGGTTCGCCTTGTTGCAGATCTCAGCAACATCGCGGCCGTTTGTACCATCATCGCCTTTGCGAAGGACAAAGTCGGGAGCAATGAAGTTGGGTAGGGCGAGCTGTCCCTCGCGATCCTCAATGTGCATGGATTCATCGACCATCTCATCATCAGAATCCTCCTCCTCGCTTGAAGAACTGTCTGGCTCGGGAGCGGCAGGCTTAGCGGGGGTTTTCGCAGCAAGTTTCACACTCTGCTTTTCATCCTCGCTCTCATTGTCGCTATCCTCGCTTGAGCTGTCTGACGTAGTAGCAGCTTTGCCGTTCAGAGGAGGCTTAGCCTTGGCATCGGCTTCATCGCTTTCGTCCTCACTGGTGGAGGCAGAAGGCTGTTGCTTTTTGGTGGATGGTTTGGGTGCCTTGTCATCTTCCTCATCGCTATCACTGTCGCTCTCTGACTCCGAAGAGCTCGAGGTGCTCTCAGACGCCTTCGCAGGAGTTGTGCCGTTAGTCTTTGCTTTGGTCTTTTCGTCGTCAGACTCGTCTTCGCTGCTTGAATCGCTAGAGGATTGAGGCTTAGACTTGGCAGGAGCAGGCTTTTTCACAATAGTGCTCTTTTTGGATGTGTTGCGCTCGGCATCGCTATCGGCGATTTCATCATCTTTGCTACGACGGCGTGGAGTGGCAGAAGTAGGTTTGGCGGTACTGGTGAGTTTGGAGATAAAATCGGCCTGGCCATCGCTGCTACTATCGCTGTCACTTCCGCTTCCTGACTCATCATCGTCATCCCCATTGTTGTTGGCAAAAATGTTGTTTGGGTCGCTCGACTCTTTCTTGATAGTTGCAGCACGGTTGCCGGGGCGGCGGTTGAACTGCGCTTCAGCCGATAGGCCCTTCTTTGTGTTCTCTATGTGCTTATTGAGGGAGTGAACTTTGTAGGGTTCCTTAGGCGCCATCTTGGACGGACTTTTCTGTGAATCTTTTCGGAGGTGAGGGTGCAATTGTCGGGACGAGGTTGATCGAGGTGAAGATGAAGTTGCTGGAAAATAAATTTTGGGAGATGCCGCGCTAGTGGGGCAACCCACTAAGTTATCCTGGGTTAACTGTAGACGGACGCGCTTCTGTCGTGTAGATACCCGATAACGGGTGACGCGAGATCAATGACACTGGGCAAAGAAGGCATGAGTTTACGCGCTTTAAATGAGATAGAGAGGAAATCCTAGATATAAAAAGAAGACGTTGGTACTATCCCTTTTCATAGGTACAATTAAACACTGTCGAGTGAATAGAGACCCAGGTAACGCGAAATGATTTTTCTTATCGATAAGACTTTCTGCACCTTCAAGACGTTTTAGCCTTGATCGCATGCAACGTTCATCAACTCTATGATAGTTGAATAATGACTCTCCAGTGACTTATCGCTTCCTGTTCATTTTGCCTGGACTGATCATATTCAACGTCACCATTTCGATTTTACCATATCCATTCTCAGCCATGTCCTCTCACAAAAAACGAAGAATTGAGGGTGTAGATGCAACAAAGCGTGAGTGTTACACTCTTTGCCGTGTCTTTCGATCGTGCTAACTCACATAATAAAGCGATGAGTGCTATTGCTGCTCTTGCTGCTCGACGAAGAGAGGCTGCAGCCTCTTCAACGTCCGCGCAACAATCCCCAGAATGCGATGAGAAACAACCCACTAGCAATGTCAACTACTTCAGCCTTCTCCAAAAGGGAACCAGTCAAGTCGGAACTCCATCAACTCCTAAGAAGAGTGCAGTAAAGACTCCTAGGTCACAGCGTCTGACTGAGTCGCCTGCCGCACGTTCCAAGAGCCATGAAATGGCAAGGTATATGACCCGGCATCACTAGCCTCGACATCGCTCATCAGCTTCTCAGTCGGCCACCGGGATCTATAACTCCTGAACCCGGGACAGTTCAAAGGGCCATACCGTACTCATCATTTCGATTATCCGATCAAAACCACCGAGTTAAGAAGGGAGGCGTGGTAGAACTACGGCTTTCTAGCAAAGAGGTAAACTTCATGCCTCGCATCTTACAAATATCTTGACTGACTTAGCAGCGATTTCCAATCATTGGAAGTTTTGGTATTAAAGTGATTCAAGGTGAGGTAGTGTTGGCTGGTGCTACTCTCTATCCTGCTGAAACTATTGAATGGGTTCATGCCCCTTATTGCCATGCAGTGCCCGTGTTACGGACGAAGGAGCAGACGAGACTAGAGCTGCATCCAGATAAAAATGCTCAAGGTTTGCGCCAGTTGGGGCGTTTATCACCACTATTCAGGAAAATGTGGAACGAATCACCCGAGGGAGACTCAACCAAGTCAAATAAAGAGTCAACTTTTCAGATTGTAAGTTGTCTTACCTGCTATGAAAGTGTTTATTAATGCTTTTCCAGGTCCAAACGCCGGAAGATGCCCCTAAAAAATGCATCATCCAAGAGTTAGACTCACTAGCTGCGTGGAACAGGAAGCTTTCATCCCTGGTGACGACCAGTCGAGAGAAGCCATCTCTTTCAACGTTGATATGCGGTCCGAAGTCGGCCGGAAAGTCTACTTTTTCGCGTTTGTTTCTGAACCGGCTTTTGACAGATCGTTCTCATAGACAGACCCTACGAGGTGTTGTGGTGATGGACCTAGATCCAGGCCAACCGGAATATGCGCCAGCTGGGACTTTGTCTCTCGTGTTTGCGACGAAGCCGAATCTAGGGACACCATTCACACACCCGGGCATCAGAGATGCTGCTTCGAACGTCGTTCGTTGCCATTCGATGGCCTCTGTAACACCAGCATCCGACCCCGATCTCTACCTGGCTTGTGCGGTCGATCTATTTGATACGTACAACAAAAGTTTTGCGGGTGTTCCTCTCATCGTCAATACACCAGGTTGGATTCTTGGAACTGGGCTCGATCTTCTCTGTGCCCTGGCCAGGATGCTGAAGCCTGAAGAAGTGTTATATATGTCTGAAGATGGCCCCTCTGAGACAGTCGATGCGTTGCGGGCTGCAACAGCAACCACGCTTACAGAATTACCCTCCCAGCAGTCCGAATTTACATCAAGAACCGCTGCTCATTTGAGAGCGATGCAGACCATGTCTTACTTTCACTTACAAGATCTAGCTTCGACGACCACGAAGCAAACTGATACCACCCAAAGGTTGAAGTGGAACCCATCGCCACTTTCTTTCAGACCACCCTTACTTGTACGATATTCCTCCAAGAAGGGGATCTTCGGTTTGGTATCTTACGATTATCAATGTTCGCCGGAGTTGTTGGCCGATACAGTGAGCGGACTGGTTCTGGCGGCAGTTGAGATAGAGGATGTGAAAGCATTTTCCGGATTCATCCAAGACCAGGTCTCTGCCGATACATCATCGAAGCTCCTGAAGCTTGACGCAACAAGTAAAGATGAGGCTCTCCAGATCGTATCAACAAGTCCCGAAGGCATTCCTTTCATCCCCAACTATAATGACGCTGCTTTGGACCCCCGGTATTCTCGAACCATTGGGCTGGTTCTCCTGCGAGGTATCGATACGAAATCACACACCCTGCAGCTTACCACACCAATTCCAGCAGAGGAGTTCAAACATATCAAATCCCAAGGCAGAGACATTGTCCTGCTTCATGGCAAGTTTGATACTCCAAGTTGGGCCTATACCGAAGATCTTTATGAAAGAGCTGGGACCGACGAGGGCAACGACACAATACTTGAAGTTACAGATGAGGATACAGACGATGATAGGTCAGAGGCCGAACCAGAAGACGTTGACAGAGTAAGCGATTTGACAGAATTTCCCTGGGTGGAGGTGCTGAAAGGGAGCCAGAAGCGGCCAGTTGGCTCAAGAGTTTGGAGGGTCCGTAGGGATCTAGGCCGCAACAATGCTTGAGACTAGTCCGCAAGAGTACTGGGAGTCAACAGATCGGCGATGATGGTGGCTGCGGCCATCTGCTACCACTCGCTAGCGACCGTTGACCACCCAATGGTGGGGTTTGAACCGGCACTTGAGAGCAATTGCCATGTGGCGAGCTCGGCATGGAAGAACTAATGGCGAATTGGCTGAGCTGAGACTTACTGACAAGATTGGCCAGCCTCAACTCAGAATCTAGTTAATAGCTCACACAAACGCTTCGATGATCAAAGGCGGAAAGAAGTGAAGCAGGCCTAAGCCGGTGAGGCATGGATGCCAAAGAAGAACAAATCGCGATGATAAGTTGGAACTTATCGCAGCCCTTGGCCAGATTAACCCACTCCTTGACGTGTCAGCTCTCGGCCCCAGACATTGGCCTGATGTAACATCGTTCCCACCTGGGCTTGTTTTGAGAGCATGATATGGAGTAGATGACATGTCATAAACAACCTCGTGGTCGGATTGACGCCATGCACAATTCGCTTGTCTTGGTAAATGGAACAGTACCAATAGTTACAAATGGACTACGGACACTAGCTGAAGTCAGGCCATTTTGGCAGATTCTAGACCGAGTTTATCAAGTTCTCCGAAGAATAGAATCGAAGCAAATTCCGGGAGCTACCAATAATCATCCTGCTCGTGGAAGTCGAGATGAGTGATCTTGCATGACATCCTTAGCATCGCCTAGCATCAATTGGTCGTGAACTTGGGCATACCAAAGCTGAAGTCATGATTTCGTTTTACCAACTCGTTGTGCGTTCAAATGAGAGCCCAGAAATGCGCCAGCTTGCATAAGTTTGCTCTTCTGCCCCGCTTATGACCTGACCCGATAAATCTCGGGAATCGAGGGGTTCTTTCGGGTGCATTGGCTGGCTTTTTAGGAACTTTTCAAAGGATTGAGGGTTATGATATATGCGAATTTGGTGGTGTTTATCATCAGACTGGAAGTTCTTATACTGCAACGAATCCGCTCCTTCTCTTTTTACTCTGATCTATAGTTCTTTCCTCAAGTTCTTTCTACCAAGAGAGTGGCACCTTCTCCTTTCTTGGCCTTACTTACACCTAAGCTGCCTTGAGGTTTTTAGCTCAACATCAATTCGCGCCTGCCATGCCATAGGAAGGTTTAACTGCATAAGATACCTCAGGTTGTCTCTCAGCACCTTATGACCGTGTTTCCTCCGATTTGGTCCTGTTGGCTTCTCCATCTTCTTTGCTCAACAAATATACGATAATAGCAGCGCAATCTCCACCAAGAAGTCACTCAAACTCCGAGATATCCACTGTCTTTCCAGAAAGCGGCCATCTGCATACGCTTGAGCTGTACCGAGTGCCAAAATGGAACCTCCGCACGTCCTTGCTTTGAACTTTGATGCCCAAACCCCATGCTTGCAACCAGAGACAGAGTCCTCTGCCTTCTTACTGGACCTCAGATACGACATCTCGAGACAATGGCGCTGACTAGGGATGCAGCAACCCAGTGGGCTGCATCGAGGAAATGAGCCAGCAGATCTGGCCCCTGTATTGCACAGTAGGGTTTGGCCTTGAACGCACAATTCCACGAACTTTCGGGGGGTCGGTACTAGTCTCCGAGGCGATTACATTACAATAGCTCGTTCACGGATGCGCCATTACACAGAGTCATCGGCAGACGAAGTAAAGAGCCCTTACACACGGCGGATGAGACTTCTTCTTTTGGATGTCGTTCGATTTTACGCCCTGTTATGCGACTCTGAGGCGCAGGATCTGCCTTTGACGCATGCAAACGTACCGGCAAGTTCGGACGAAGCATGAAAAAGCATAAAAAACTCGTGGTGGAAGCTTGGGGCAATCGTTTGCTCGAGGGCGAAAAGCAACCACCGCCATGCGTTTACCTCACCGCCTCTCAACTCCCCACGCGCCACATGCGATAGTACGACTTTAGATCAGTTCACTTGTAACGGCGCGCCTTTGTAACTTTAGCTCGAATTTCGGAACCTTGTTGTATAGAAACTCTCCACCACCATGACGTTTGAGCGTTGGGCTTCAAGGTTGTCAAATTTGACGACATGGACTAATGGTGGAGAACACCGTTGAACCCATCTCATGGGATCGGAGGATAGTCAGTGACGTGCATAATGGGTTGGAGGGTCGAAAGAACACTCTGGTTCAAGTAAGTTGGTTATGGACATCTACATAAAAATATGCAACTCATATCTCCAGATACGCCAGTCTGAGCATGTTCAACTCTGCCCTTGTCGATTGTATGGCACATATTTAGGGTTCTCTCAGCCTGAGTTTCACTCTTAATCGGCGACCGGCAATGTGTTCCTTTCACCACATGGGTGGGTAGCATTCACCGCCCGCTCAAGCTGCATCAGCACCAACGTACACATGGGTGAACGACAACGACAAAACGAAACATAATTTGGTAAAGCCCAGGCCTGCCCAAGCAGACAAGGATTGCACATACATACCCTGTCAAGAAATCTCATTTGCCATGATCGCGAGCGGCTCAATAGGAAAACAGGCCTTATGGTTGGTGACTGGAACGCTCAGACCGGGCGACGCCGGTCTGCGTAGCGGGGACAGCGTCAACGAAACTAGGAGAGGGGTCCAGTACGGGATTTCGAGAAGTCAAATGGAGAGACAACAGTGGATTTGTGCAACAAGACGATACAACAGAATGGAGCTGAAAACGATGGATGATGCATGAATGGTTGGTGTGGGTGAAGCAAGGGCTCTTGGGGCTTTGCTTTTGATCCTTGACACAGGACAATCTCCTGATGCCAGTGGAGGACGACATGTCCAGAATTGATGATCTCTCGACAAGACACAGCAAGTTGCGATTACCATGCCCAGTGGATGTTCAACAACGTAATATTTGCTTCTTTTAGTTAAGTCAGGAAGTCGGATCGCAAGGAAGCAACATTGACCAATGAGAAGAACCAAATGGTTTCCCAAACTATGGTTTCATGATGGCGATAGCCATTTGTTCTCAGACGATTGAGCCACAAAGAATCTAGGAGATGCATGTTGGGATGGGGCATCACAATCACTAAGCATATTCCATCTGACAGTCTCACTTGATCGCCTCGCTTATCTCCGCTGGTCCCGTTAGGACCCATCGCTTCGAATAACCGCCGACTCGCAAAACCCTCGGCACGAAATTAGCAATGGAACAGGCCCCCGAAGTGATGCATCTCTTCTCTTCTCGTGTGCCACCTAGCCACCCACCCACTTGATTGATCTGCAGGCGGGCAAATGCATCTTATTAACAACGTTCAAGCAGCATTTTCTCCACTCGGAACCCATCAACATGATTATTCGCCTTTTCTGTTGCCGGTGATATGGTCGTTTCTATTCATCTTGTTTTGATGCGTAGGCTCCTGTCATATTGGTTCATTTTACAAAACACTCTGCGTTCATACCCAAAAGTAACAATAACACCACACATACCCCGTGTTTCCACTTACTCTTAGTCGATAAACTCATATCTATGCGGAACACCGATCCTCAGTTTGACGGCTCTATAATCCATCGTCATGGGAGAAGGGGCTCAGCGACGAGAAGTCAGCTATCGATCTGCGTGCACAGAATGTGCACGCCGCAAGCAAAGGGTAACAAACCCCAAACTTGGCCATTTCCAGAACGGCCGGCAAGTTACTATGCATTCATGCTGAAAATGCTAAACATGTACCCAGTGCAACCGTGAGTGGCCATGCAGCGGATGTCAGAAACGCAAGGTGGCCGACAAATGTCGTTTCAAGGACACCAACCAACCGACTGCAGACAGGGTTACCTTGGATAGACAGAGAAAGACTCGCGGCAACAACAAAATCGGCGCAGACTCAGGAGACGAACCCGACATTGAAGGCACAAGAAGCAATGGTATCGACACCTTGGGTTATATGCCTTCCAATCTTATTTTTGATCTGGCATCGGAACACGAGGTTCGTGACATTTTCTCAATCGTTTGACTCTATCCTAACATTATCCTTGCTTTCAGACCACAAGGGGTGCATCACAAGAATTCGTGAAGGATCCTAGAAGTTTTCCACAGCTTGAAAGAGCTTTAAGAGTCATCCCTGCCAGGCCTTTTACCGGTATGTACTGTCAGCAAAACACGTCAGAACATCTAGCCAACAGCGATATCAGACACACTTGTCCAAAACTTCCTCAGCAATGTCAACTACCACTACTACATCGTCTACCCGCCATCTTTCATAGAACAGTATCAACTGTGGTGGACATCACGAACCGAGAACCGCCCTCTTAGCGTCCAATGGACTTGCCTTCTCCTAACAATTTGCGCATGTGCCTCGCAGTATACCGACGTCGAATTGCAACAGAATCTTGAGGTTGGCCTTGGTGATCCGATACAGCGTATAAGTGAGCGGTTTCATGAAGCTGCTCGAGAGCTGGGAAGCGCTATACCCCTAGGTCATGGCCACATTATCAATGTTCAGCAACTCCTGCATTCTTGTTACTGGTTCAAGGCCGAAGCCCGTTTTGTCGAATGTTGGCATGTTTTGAACTCTGCTATTCGAGAGGCCCAAGAACTATGTATGCTTGTGTATAGCTGGCAACTTGACAAGATAGCTGACTTTATCACAGCCATCCATCAAGAAGGCAAGGCAGGCCCCATCTCAGAATTTGACTTGGAAGTAAGACGGAGAATCTGGTGCATTCTGGACACTTGGGACTGGTATGTGATCTTCTGCACAGCTCAATGGCTTTTGACTTATGTTCCAAAAGGCAGATTTCGACACTGTTGGGTAGGCCTATGATTATCGATCGAGCCGACTGCGATGCTAGCCTTCCAAGTCTCGGCTTGGAAGGATGCCAATACCCGCCTCTATTACACATGAAGATGCAATGCAGCGTAATACGACAACTTTCTCGAAGATTCGGCTCGCCGAAAAACGTCACGACCCATGCAGATGTCCAGGAATACCAGGGCATCATGGAGACATGGATCGCAACCTTTCCACCTCCCTTCAACGTCCAGCATCCGGATAGATCTTCAGACGTTTCGTGTCCCTGGATGGTCCTTCACAGACATATACTGCATACTGTGGCATTTTCAATGCTCTTACAGCCTGTCCGTGGTTTCCTTACAAGACCCTTTGCTATACGATCTTTACAGGCGGAGCTGCAAATACGCAGCGACGGCATCAACTATTGTCTGGAGCTGATGGTATCTTTGCGTAGATTCTTCAAATATGCCTACCCCCGAGATGCAAAGTTCCATTTTGTTCTCTTTTGTATTTTCGATATCTCGACAGTCTTATGCTCCGCAGTTCTTCATGATGAGCATCACACACTTCCCCGACGAGACGATGTTTACAAAGCCATCGATGAGGCGCATGCTATGTTGCAGGAGCTTAGGATGGTGACTAAATCAGCCAAGGCATCATACGGTATCCTCACTCGAATCGTTCAGCGTCTCCCACGGCCAACAACAACAACGCATAACATGGCTAGCAAAAGCCCAGTGCCCCCAAGGCCCCAAGCTCCCCCAGAAGTTGCTACATCACCACAAACACTATCGCCTGGCAGCGTATCAAACTCCCAAAATTCCCCTCCGGCGGCAACTTTCTCACCTTCTCCTGTTATTATCCCTACGCCAGGCGCAGTGTCTCCAGTATATACCTTGGGAGGTGTTCCTGTCGTGGGTGGTGACTTTGTGCCTCCCACCGCATACGCTGCTACTGCACCATGTTCTGACTGGCAGCCACAATTGTACATGCAAAACCCAACAGGCTTCGTGCCCGCTGAGGGCCCTGTGTTCGCGAACATCTCAGACGAGGAGCTGGGAGAATTGGCCAATTTGTGGAATTATCAGTCTCTTGACTTCAGTTTCATGAGCACATAGTTATGCGTCTGGTGTGCCTATAGCATGGTCACAAGGCCATATCTGGCTGAAATCTAGATGGCCAGGAAGTGATAAACCAGGAAACACTTGGGTTGCTTAGTGCAATCCCTCAAGATTATAGGACTATGTGGTATGGTACCTATGGGATATTGGACATATTCCCCCATGGAATCATGAGATTTATTAGCGCCAGGACGCTTTGATTTATGACAGCCTGCCAAAGTAGGTGGCCATTGTATAGCCAATATTCGAAGTTAGCAACATGCTTGGCTATGATGAGTAGCATGACGAAATGAGCAGGACTTAGGGATTACGAAATTGCGAAATAAATTTATTGCTATAAACTAGCAAAGATATGTAAAAATTTACGAGAAGGCTGCTCAAACGAGAACTGGGTTGACCCATATGACAGGTTCAACTTTGCAAACGGAGATGGTAAGGCCACGAAGTGGTTGTCGAGATATACCGTCCTAGGATCGGTTTTGGACATCTCACAAGATTTGATCAAGCATTTGGGGAAATTTTGATGAGGCGATGACAAAATACGCCGTGAAGTTATGCTGCCTCGAGAGATGAGTAATTGAAGCATCACAGAAACTTTGGAGGATAGGAACACCCATGCCCACCACATTATGTTTTCTTATTTATAATTAATGCCTGTCTACCTCTGTGTAATGCAATATACGTAAGTGCTCTGAACGATACCAATCTATAATAGCACAATGAACCCAACATGTCGTGAACTGTACATTTCGATACAAAAAGGAGATGTTCCAAAATGACAAATAACCCCCGTGAATCATGTAATCCATTCTTCCGTGCTCCCCTGAGATGGTACTTTTGATAAAACATCAGAAATGAGGCCAACTGTTTTGAGTGGCCAAAGCCAATGAATGGAGTTTCACAGGGCTACTCCTTGTAATGGAGGAGAGCCTTGATGATCTGCCAGGAGATAATTGGCCAGAGAGAATGCCTCAGGAAGCCCGAGGATTATGCTCTCGCGATTGATGATGCATTGTTATCCTTTGGGTTTTGGGGCCTAATGTCAAGAAGTCTCTAGCCTGATTGGCTGTTTGATGACTGAGCCGCCCACAAATAGATAAAGCCCAACCCCCTCTCAGTGCCATGCTTTGTCCCTCATCATTCTCGGTTTCCTCATCTCTTCCACAAGGGATCGTGCGTCGTCAATCGTCTTGAGTCTTTTCATCATGAGACTTGCGCAACCAGGTCTTATGCTGCCTCGACCTGTGCCGCCCGCGACGTGAGGGCTCCAGGCCATATGCTGACGTACCCTCATGAGATTCATGCCGACTGGAACACAAGGGAACGATTCACGCAATGAGAAGAATAAGCAGTCCCTCGTACCGCATATCGCGATCCCAAATTGGGATCAGGTTGCTCGGGGAACATTTCCTTACTTCATTCCACGCCCATGCACTTCAATACCGCTTCTTCTTGGAGGAGCGGTCTGCAATGCTCTAAAACGCCAGCAAATAACCGAGAAGATAACAACAGTAATACAGAATATGAGACAACCCAAACACAATGCGCACAACAAGGAAAAGAAGCAAAGAAAATAAACAAACATGTAAGAGCGATGCAAGAAAGCTGAAAACAGGACCTCTTTCCCGTCGCACAGAAAGCAAAATGGGTATAATATTTACAAACAAAAAAGTGGTAGGGTATATGCTTCAACCTCCTGGCGGTGCCTGATCAACAGAATCACTTCGACCAACTCGCATACGAAGTGATGCCGCCTTGGAGGTTTCTATATCGCATCAACATTGCTGGTACCGTAGGCCCAGCTTCATATATGTCTCCAACAGTGGTCTCCCAGAGTTGGTTCAGGTCAACGATCTGGAGATTGAGATAATCGCGGGCAAGAAGATACCGTCTATCAGAAAATCGAGCAAGAAAGCAAGTCAAGGAAAGAAAAGTCAAGGAAACGCACAAACCTACCTTATTGAGTAATGTTGAGGGAGGGTATTGGGACGAACCAACACGGCTAGTCTGGAGCCCCTGCTGTTAGCTTATGACCAAGATCTAGGGACAGGAACTGGCGACGAACTTTTCAACGATCCCTCAAACTGTGCACCAATACCAGCCAAGTTTGAGTTTGACGAAACGGCCATGACAGGATGCATCGGCTGGTACCTGGCCATTGCGGCTTCGAGGCTCGCAATGTTGTATTCTCGAGGTTGAACGCCAGCAACACGACCATTGTTGGCACCATCAGACTGGATGCGGGCAAAGACATTATCGTGAGAGTACGTAGTCACACGGCTCTGTGACAGTTCTGGGGCCTCTTGGCGAGCTTCTACTGCAACGCTACCATCGTCATGTCTATTAGCTGCATTGCCCGTCACTTAATACCGAGAACGTCCAAGACGTGCTTCCTCAGCGGGCAACGCAACGTACCCGACGGCCGAACCCTGATGAGGGACGACAGAAGACATGATTATTGAAGGGCAATATTGGACGGCCGTTATAGATCGAAGGTAGGAAGACCGAGATTGCTATGAATGAAGCGATTGCGGTGGCGGCGGCGGCGATGTCGGTGGTGATGATAGTGACGAATGGACCCGAACGACGACGCCAACGAATACGGCCTTTGCCAACGACCGATGAGAACAATAATATAGGAATGGACACGAAGGAAGGGTCTGAGCAGCATGAGCTAGAAGTGATGCAGCGCAGAAGACGAGCAGCGGTGTTGAGCGCACAGAGGAGAGCGAGGAGGAAGTGGGCGAAAGCTGGAAGAGATGGTAGAGGCGGCGGCGACGGCGGCGGGTGGGGGAGTGACAGCACCCGCAAGAGCTCGATGGGCAAACAGCTGCGGCGCAAGGCAAAGTAGCTAGGGAGAGCAAGAGTATGAGGTAAGATAATGCGTGGAAGGTGAGTGAGTGAGTGATGTGATGAAGTCAAAGTAAAGAGTTGTAAGGGGGTGAACAAGTTTATATCTGAAGTACTCGATAGAGTTGGGATGAAGGGATGGGATGGATGTATCAAGCATGAGCATAGAGAGGGAAGGAAAAAAAATAGGGACCAGGCCGTATGACGGTACGGCAATCAAGTAACAGTAAAAAAAATGCGACACGATCCATCCAATGTGTGAGCGAGTGAGCAGCCGAGCACGGAGAGGAGAGGAGAGGAGAGGGGAGTGGGAGGGGACAGGCGGGGGAGGGGGAGGGGTGAATTATGATGGCATCCAATCCATGGATCCATCCACTGCAGAGCCATCGAACCCAACCCAGCTCACCCCCAGCCCTGAGTACAGCACAGCACAGCACGCAAAAGGGGAGCAGCAGGCCCAGGAGCAAAAGAAAGGATGCAAGCCGACTGACGTGCAAAACGGCACCTTGGCCTTAGACCAGCTCAGCTCAGCCCAGCCCAGCTCAACAAGCACCGGTCTCCCATTTGCACCCGCCCGGCGCTCTGGGCTTCCACTGCGACTTGGTTAGACTCCCGTCACGTCTCCCCTCCCATCAACGTCCCTGGCTCTAGATAGCCTAGTCAAGCCCAGGCCAGGCCCGCATAGCACAAGGGTTTCCTGCTCCTTGAGGCTTGTTCGCTTTTGGCCCGGCCACAGGCGATCCAGACCCCTGAAGTCGTGTATTCTGCACAGAAGAAACCCGAGCCGTGCCTTGTTGATGAATGTCATTGTCGTCGGCGAGAGACAGCAGCGGACAAGACAAGACAAGCGGTAGACAATAGAATTGGCTTCACTACCCCGCAGACTTACTTACCTGCACCCCTCTCTCGTTTCGTCCCCTCAAATTCTTCAGTCTTATTTTGGCCGAGTCCCCCGAAGGAAAGGCAACGAGTCCCTGAACCATGCACCATGAGAGAGAGAGAGAGCAAGACAAAGGGAAAAAAAGAGGGTATGGTGATACCCAGTAAAGATATGGATCTCTGGCGATCTCTCGCTTCCCCGCGGGCGTGGACCTCAAGTCCAAACGTCTCATCTAGCCTGGGTCTAGCACCAAAATTAGCAAACCCGTATGAAGCCATCAATAGCCAATGGATGCACCGGCGATTGCTATTGGCCTGGGTTTGATTCAATTATCGAACCATCACTGACGTATGACGGTGACGATAGCAGCACTGGGGCTTTTTCAAAGATTGACGCGCGCAGACCCCCAGATCTTTTAACAATCATTGAGTCGAACGAGAAGAAGAAAGATTATCTCCATGGCTGAACCCACAAAGGATTGTTTACCGCAACTTGTCCAAGGGGCCGGTTTTGTACTCTGGCACTAAATAGACTGCAAATGGGTCCGCGGAAAGGCAATGGTCATCCGCCCGTCGTGATGCAGCATCAATCCAAATATCAGTGTACCCTGAAGAAGAAGAGAAAAAAACATCAACGTCAGTCCGCTTTCAATTGTTGGTGGAGGTGGATGGAGGGCGTTGACAAGACGAGTGGCGTGCCGGACCACTCCCCAGCACCAGCGGCAGCGCCAGCAACAGCACCAAGTCCATCTGCAGCAAGCACCCCGAGCTCAATGACAGTGGAAGATGCCCCTTCAGGGTTGCCTTTTTAGGTTCCGGGTACCCATGCGGACGGTTCGCCCAGATCGACGGGGCGGGCTTGTCTGGAGAAACGGTGCACTAAGCAGCACCAGCACAAGATCTTTATAGCCACACACCCTTTGGCAAGGCTTAGTGAGTTCGAAGATGTGACTCGAGTGGTTCAGATTCAATTTCTGATGGTAGCTCAGTTGCGGAGAAATACCACCGCGCCGAAAAAATGTCCCCGAGATATCACAGACACGGCTCTGAGATTTTTCGGATAATCAAGTTATGACCGTCACTCTATGCTTTACGGCAAGCTTTGCCCCCTAAACAGAGGTTGAAAAAGATCTCAGCAAGATGACGAGGCCCGCCTGACAAGCTAACTATCTTGGTAGATATAAGATTGGGCCAGCTTACCCGGCTTTGCGTCAGTCGCGTACGTTCGAAATCAATTAATGAAACGCGACTGACAAATTAGCTAGGTAGGTAGCCATTTGATCATCAACCAGGCTTTGACTCGTTGCGCGGTTCGGTGGCATATGACGGAGAGAGACAAAAAGCAAGAAGAAGAGGAAGAAGAAGAACAACAACAACGGAGCTGGAGTTCTAATCATGGTTCCACCTTGGTTGTTCATTCTCGAACCCCGAACTCCAGTTCCGCTTTTACCACTCTGCTATTGTGAGTTGGTAATGACGCTAGCGACGGGCACGAAGCCGGAGATGGTGGCCCGGCAGGGCAGAGGAAGAGGGGGTGTGAGCAAGGAAACGAAACAAAGGAATTACGGCTGGAAGATGAAATCAATGGAGCATCACAACGAACCTGAATTTTCTCGGTTCACAGTCGGGGAGGCTCCCGGCTGTACCATCCATCCATAATGTGTCCATCGCATTTCTTTCTTATACCCAGGACCAGGCATGAGGTGGGCTTCGGCGTTTGGTAGGTGGACGCACTGTCACTCGCCTGCTCGGCCCAGGATATTGGGCCAGGGGTTACTACAGTACATACATCCATACGTGCGTGCCGGAAAATGCTGGCCAGCGCAACATACCCTCCTCCTCCCTGTCACCTCAATATGGTTCCCGAGCTACCGAGTTCGCGAGAAATTATGCTTGATTGCACTTCCTTCTTTTCCCAACACGAGCCAGAAGCACCCCGAGACTGCTGTATCCACCGCCACACCCATATCCCCAAACCCCCTTAAACAAGCTGGCGAGCATCGCTGGATGCATGTCAATGGGGGAGCCATCCCGTCAATTGCTCTGTGGGGGGCATCTTAGCGTCGCCCGTTCAGCGTCGGGCAATGCCAAGATAAAAGCAATGCAATGCGACTTTGTTGTCTCTCTCGAAGTGGATAAATGACGCACCGCCTCATTACAACTGTGGCGCCATAGGGAAACCAGCCACACCATCTGCACTTGAAGCTTCTTGGAATTGCGACTTCTTCTCACGACAAGGCCCCGCCACGGACTTACCGGCCTTGAAATTGAGCTCTTCCGTGCAGTACAGGCGGTCATCGAAGTGAATCTAGCAATGTGAGTGGACGAGTAGCGCTCCTCGGCTCCGCTCAATGAGCTGGCTCATGAGGGTTGAGCGAGCTCATACGGACTGAGTGCGGTGTCAGCGAGCACAAAGTTATCAGCATCAGATGTGTGTTCAAGCCCCGCTTGGAATCTTGAGTTTTGAGGTGAGACAGGGATCAGAGAAGGGAATCTCTTGCGCGCGTGGGGAGGACATCCCAGATCCCAGACCCACCAAGGGGGCCTTTACATACAACTAACTGCTGGGCCGGGCTGGCTTGCTTTGGACGCGAGCTCCGGCACTGTTCCTCGGATCTAGGCGGTTATTGTCTTTTTTGTTCCCCTGTTGTTGAGATCTTGCCTTTGTGGGTGTGAATCAAAGGAGTGCAGGGTTTGCAGGAAGCTGTCAAATTAGAATTTGAGAGGGTGTGTGGGCAGAATGTCTGTCTCACCAACTCGATTGCAGCGCAGTCTTGTGCATGGCATGCGCACCTCGGACAGACAAGTTCAAGACTACACTTCTTTCTAGAAGCAAAGCCCAGGTGCTGTCGCCCGTGTAATTCTAGCGTCAGAATGTTGAGAAGATGCTGGGGTTCACCCCTGACACCTCGTACACCCCTGCTCAATTGAATGGGCGTGCGTAGGTATTGAGGTTTGTCAATTGTCTGTGACGATGTCGATCCCGTGCTTCTTCGCTAGCTATGATCATTGTTACAGCCAGGAAGTGCATACCAGTATAGCATTCTTGAACTAATTCATGGAGTTTTCCGACAACGCGCGACCCACTGGTGGTGCAATGAAGCATTATGATTGCACGTCTTCTTCCTGTCTCGCGTGAGATTTGAGTCGAGCCGTCTTTGCGAGCCTCGTTCTGGAAAACTTCTCCTTGTACGTGGCGCATCATTACCTTCAGGCCCATCATTTTGTTCGTAGGTGCCCAATGACGGCTAAATTAAACGGTCATAAGTGCTTTGGTGGCCTATCTACCGTGGGAGCCTCTTGCTTCCACGTCACAGTACCTCATCTTTGAGGAGCAAGAAAACACCAGACCTTAATATAAGGTATCAAAACAAATTTAGCAAAATATACTCCGTATCCTAAGTTTCAACTAAATTTAGGCTCATTTGTCATTTTGGGTCAAGGTCCTGACTTTTCTTTCCTCCCCTAGCTCATATCACTCCTGGGGTGCAGGTTTGGTGGTGTGCATGCACTCTGGTAATGTTCGGCTTCGTCATGCCGATCCTTTGGCTAGAGACAAAACGCAGGTACTGTCCCTCCAGGGATAAATCTCACAGAACATCGGAAATGGTTTGCAGCTGGGGGGCCTAGATACCGGGGGGCTCAAGGCCCTGGTCATTGATTGCTCTCCTTGACGAAATGGTGGCTGCCGGGGAAAAGAAAGCAACAAGCCGGGGGTGCAAGTGTGGGCTTTCTGAAGATTGAAAGCCGAAATCAATGCCAGGATGCCGAGTTAGAGCGTTTCAACACGATGCAAATGCAGTGGAGGGTGCAGCTGCATGTCTAACAACCGATTTCCACGGGTGGTCGATTTGAGTAGCAGCTAGCTTATGGCGCTCATGACAGCTACCGCTTCAATGCCAAGGAGATTTTTGCTCATCAACGTCTAGGATATGGAACTGAGTCCCTCCCTTTCCTAGCTTCTGCCTTCCAAGAGCATGGTCCAGCCGAACTTGGGCGTTGAAGTTTTGAGGCCCCCCAAGCCATCTTACTAACCAGGGTTGGCGCTTTGACAATACAGTAGCGCCCCCACAATCTGAAGGTAACCAAAGAGTTTCGTTTGGCTCTTCAACTTATGTACAGTCTGAACAGCCGATTTAAGGGCAGGATGTCCTGCATGAGGGGCATTCTGCCCTCGACGACGGTATAGCCCTGTAGGCCATATCACGGTATTCAACTACCTTGCCGGAACTGCAGACGATCCCCGGACATAATCAGGACGAACAAGCTGCCCGATCGCGGATGGAAAAATGAGCCTTGGCAATACTCACAGACAGCGCCACATCAAGGAAACCCATGGTCAGTTCCAGTCAAGCCGCACGGGTCAAACAACATCGCATCTGACTGTGCCTGCTGTCACGGAAATAGAGTTCCATCTGCCGATAAGATCTTGGATGAATGTAGTTGGCAGATAGAAATTAGACTCGCTGGGGGATTGAACATCGTTTTATTAAGGCGGACTTCTATGACTCTGATTTGCATATGTGCTTCTAGAATATTGAATGTAAGAAGACAATACTTTTGAAGATAGTACAGCCTCAGTGATGGTGACGACGTGGTTTGTGACAGTAAGACCGCGGCTTGCTAACCTCGTGCCAACTACAGGGAGCGCCAAAGTGGCAGTTGGGCGTTGGCGTACTCCATACCAACCACGTAAGTGAGAAGAGAGAAGATGGAACAACCATAATGAGACTCGTCTCAGGTTGGATATCACATCGACTCGAGTCTTTGAGCGTAACAACTTTCCTAGCGACTCGTGCCGATGCCAGAGTCTAGGGGAATTATTAGTGTTAGTTGGAACCGGCATAGCCAAAACGGGCCCGAGTGCCTACCGATAAACTGGGCCCCGATGCCCTCAAAGCCGGTGGAGGAGTGGGGCCGCGGGCGGTTCGTGAGACGGCCCAAACTCACACTGTCCTGCATGTGGCTTCCGGGCACATACAGTGGGTCCTGAAGACGGGCGGAAACAGGCACGTACAGGTCGCTCACGAATCTTATCATCGTGATTTGCTTATCTTGGGCTGTGGCTTGACTGGAAGACAGTCTGTGCATTAGTTAGATGCCAACCGTATTCGCGTTGTGATGAAAGGAAGAGTCACCGTACCCATTGATCTTGTCTGTGCGGTTCTCGGATTGAACAGATCCTTGTGTGGCCTTTGTTGAAGAGTTTGTCATTGTCGCTTGTCAAGTGAGCACAAGCTTGAGTTCGAGTTCAAGTATCTCGTGTGTGCTTGAGGAAATGATGGAAGGCTATGAAATGGTTCATAGAGCCGTGTAATACAGGTTGAGCGAGGATGCGTGGCTCTCTGAGGAACCGGTGTGCGGTCATGAGTTGCTGTTGAAGTGACTATTGACTGGCTACTATAAACTCTGAAGTTGAGAAGCGCACACTGGACTTTTATAACGGGAGTGCCCTTGGGCTCGGTTTTGGAGCCAGGGAGCATCTCACTTGGTCAACTTACACATAGCGACGCGCCAGTTCAGGTATGGCTCACGTCATGCAGCCTCAGATGCACGGGTGGCTTCTCATCCAGACTGTGAGGGTGGGTGGTTGAGGCTCCGAGTTTGAGGACCTGGCCAGTAGCTTGTCATCTTTCGGGGTAGGTCTGCACGATTGTAACTGTATCCAACACTGGGAAATGGAGGCCAGCATTAAATATAGTACAATCTATCAGGGGTTAAATCCGTATGGTTGTTGTTGTGCAGTTTCAAGGCCTGCATCTGTCCAGTTGCGGGATATTGGCGCAGTCATTTGAACAAAGGGGGATTTCCTCAGAGCAGTTGATCATTTGCTCAGTTTCGTCTTGTCTCTGGCTCATAAAGCAGCAGCAGTAGTACCTAGATGACCAAACTTGAGCCCCCCCCGGTAGCGTAACTGGATAAAACATGGACTGCTGCTAAACAGAAAACGACGGCGTTTCCTCACCTGCTGTGTGTAGCAAAACAGGCGAGAGCCGAGCTGCTGGGATCAAGGTTACGTCGACTGCCCTAACTTTCGAGGTGTGAACCGGGTATGACAAATGTTATTAGGCAGGGGTTGCTGGACCTGAGACTTGGAGTTTGGAGATAGCGGGGGAACTGGGACATCCCAACAGATAGCTCGTGCGACAGCGCAAACTTGGAGAAGACACATGCAAGTGCAGTGTGACTGGAAATTCTTTTCCGATTGGGTCCTTCGAAAGGGGATATGTGTGGACGAAGGGCGTTTGGGCCAATTGGTCATTCTACTGAAGGTGTGGTGCTGATCAGCAAGGGGGGTTGGATCAATGGCTTCGAGAAGGTCTTGAACCGGTCAAGCACCACACTCGTGTGTCTGCATTTTCGTACATACAGTTCTCTGCTATTACATGGCATCCTCATATTGCAAATGCGAATGCAATATGCAGAATGATGGTGGACTCAGGATCTGATCCTAGAGGCCGCAGGAACCGGCCACAGGCACGGTCTGACGCCGAGCGATGCCATGACCAATCCCACAGGCACCCTGTTGTGGTCTTGTGAGAGTGTCGCAGGGATCGTCGCACGGAGAAGGCTTCCAGAAGGCGACACGTAACTTAATAGGAAACCTTCTAGAAGGCCGCGAATAAGGACGATCAGCGCTTGCGACAGTGATGCTTACATGCGGACAAGGGTCCCCTACCGAGCTGAATAGTTATTCACCTTTCACCTGACCCTCGATTTTACCACCTCCAGTTCTCTGAAGTTCCTATGGAGATAACGCAAGAGACCTGTTTACGGCCGCAGTGAGTGCGCACTGATCAGTTTGGCGGCGTCTATGTTATGCGCAAGGACATTTGCCCCCCTCGATGACTCTACCATCAAGCATCTGCACTTTGGCAGGGCGATGCCCAGCGCTTATCACATCGACGACTTGCAGTGATTCCTAGCCTTGGGTACGCGTACAGTGTCTGTTTATCGTTGTACAGGCTGCTTGTTGCATATGTTGGTTGCTGCTTTATGCTATCAGCCCAGACCCGATGTGATTGATGACGCAGTGAATGAATGTGCGTGCTACATTCTAGAATGTATCAAGGAAGCCTTCCCGCGTGCCACAGCATCCATCCGTCCATCCACCCACCACACCAACTTCCTGGCCTCGTTTCTCTGCGACTGTAAGAGCCTCTAATCTGCCTTGTCACACTTCAAAGAGCACAGAAAAAGCCCTATGATCGCTAATCAAGAACCAATGACGGGATTGAGATGTGTCAAGCAAGTTATGCACCTGTGACAATATCTCTCCAAGGTTACAATCTTTGGGGTCATGTAAGCTGCATGCAGACCGCAGTTCAACTGCATACAGCTGCCATATTTCTTTACGTACTAGCAAACCGTGATGGCGACTCTGACCTATTGAGTTCTATGCAGATAAGAACTCAACCCCATGTTTCAGCTTCATATGCGGTAGTAAGCCACTCAACACCTCTACGTGATATTCTTCTTATCTTCAACCCGGAGACTTTGTGTCTCAGCCTCCAACAAGTGGCTAACTTCCCGGATGGAGTTGTATGCGAATATTTGTCAGGTCCGGTCTCTGTGTGTGCTACCAGTCAATATGCACTGTTGAGGTTGTCGTGGCTTGGGAGAGGCCGCCCGGGTCGAGTTGATGTCAAGACACGGCTGCGCGTCACCCAAATGCACGCCCTGAAGTTGTGATCCCAAAATTTGTAATGTTTCAGACAGAATTGCGCAAGCACTTCGTCGTGATTCCGCCAACTGTGCGTTGTTTGTATCAGAATAACTGACCATGCAGCTCTATGAAGCCAGTGCACAAGGCCATCGGGCCACTGATGCGTGTTGCCTCAATTGTGCCTTGCTATGCATAAGAAAATGAACTACTGGAACTCTATAATTGGCTGATAGCAGAAGTAATTAATGACTGGTTGCCTTGAAGCTGAACCACGATGAGTTCCTTTGACAACGCGATCTTGTCTCGTACTCTAGACGAGGGGCGTCAGTTGCACAGATGCCGCACAATTGCTCAATTCAACTACATACATATGAAGAATATGTTCGCGACTCTGTAGCTTCTGTTAAATTTAATCAACCGATAGATCGTCGGAGACGTTAATGGGAAGGCCGATCTGAGACTGGAGAAATCCCACAGATGAAGATATATAGACGGCGACTTTTAAAATGAAGGACCATCAGTGAGAATAGTATGACCGCATTTTTGTCACGAATCTAATTGATCGGAGACCAGAGATCGTCGTCAAAATGCGTCTCTTGGCTTCTGGGTGAACACTTCCCATCCAATAACAGAGGTTGAGCCGATGGACTCAACTCAATCAGTCGATCCAATACGTGACAGAGTAATATCAAGATGCAATTCAGAGGAATTACATGTGTTGGACTGGAACTCGAGTGAATGAATGGTAAAACACCCAAGATAATTCGTAGTGGCTGTGAGGTGAGCCTCCCTCCCTGGTGTTTGCCCAGCCTCCTTTGACCAAGGATGATCAATACCTCTGAAATATGTTTGGAAGCTATCTGAAGCCCATATACAGTATAAATAAAGCCAAAAAAAAAAACGTGAAAAAGGATAGGGGCACGATAAATCCCCGTTCTTGGCCCTTTGAACCCTTTGATGTTTGTCCTGACTCCTAGACTGAGCTGCAGGACACTATCAGCTGGTACCGCCAACGATAGAGCTACTATTATCATCTATTCTTTTTGTACACTATATCTGATGGAGTTAGTGAGCAACGAAACTCTACTGATCTTGGTTTTCAGAGTCAACGTATCAAAAGGATGATAGATGACAAAATTGTCATAGTTGTGTCAATGAGCTAGTTTCGCTTTGCACAATACGTGGAACTAGGAGTATTATTAGAATAATCATACTTTAGAGTTATCGGGATTCATATAAGCTATATCAAAAACTCAAGGAGTATTGGGTAAGATATCTCAAGGCGATGGTTTGATCATACAAGGCAGACAGACTGAGAAGTTTCAAACTATACATCGACAGCCATGACTGCAGTATGATAACTGTTCGAATTTATCCTTTTGTAAGCTAAATATCCCTATGTAACTGATCGGAACCCTGAAGCCAGCTCCTATATGCACTTTCATGAGGATGACTTCCGTTTTGATTGTTGTTTTTGTGTTTTCTTTGCAAGATTTGCATTTTATGCTATGCTTAAAGCGAGCTTAGACTCCTCAAGTCTACTAAAATAATTGATTTGAATAAAGAAAAGAGCTATGGCCTACATCAAATTTCAGCTGGCTGTCACGACAGAGCACATGACATAGATTTTCATGAGGGCTGACCGCTCCATAGATTTCCTTTGTAGCTGGGATGAGCTCAAGGAGGTCATGTTTTCGCTTTCTAGGTCTTTTTCAAGATGGTATAAAGTAACTCGAGGTCCAATGGTGCGAAACCAAACTGAACTCTCCACTGTGTTCAGGCTTTCGTACTGAAAACCAATACATGTGTGGATAAATCAAACAATAATTTCTCCTGAGATGTATTTCAAGGGGAGAAACGGGATTCATATCACTGCTTCACTTGTCTGTACAACTATTAGCACTTTCATGGCCAATTGGAACTTTCAGTCCAAACGTCAATAGTTCATAGGTTCCCGTAAAGACCATCTACATCATTGAGCAAATACTCTGGCACGGCTTGTAACACTCAAAAGTTCATTATACAATACGTAAAAGGGACTGTAATCAAATGAACAGTATTTTGATAAAACACACGAGTTTGATAACCCTTTCCTTATTTCCCATTCATAGTTTCTCTATATAAGTCCCTTAGTTCATACAATATTGCCCGTTATACTCAAACAAATGCCCGTGTTCTCAAATAAAATACGCCTATACTGTTTCAAGCTCTGATATTAGCTTCTATATTTATAACACCATCATAGTGCGTCTGTCGGAAAAGAATAGAGAGTCTCTGTATGCCTCTCAGATTTGTGGGTGATCTGGATGTGCCGTCCGCATATGTCGATCGAAGTTGTCTTTCCGTGAGTAGACATGGCCTGACATGGCCTTGCGGCACCCTTCTACCTTGCATTGGTAGCCCTCGCCTTTGCGATGTGTGCGCGTGTGCCTGATCAGGTCTTTCTGAGTAGCAAAAGACTTGTCACACCCTGAGGCTAGACATGAGAAGTACTTCATGTGATACTTTTGGTGCTTTCTATGAGTTGTTAGTTGTAGGCATTGAGGTTGGGGCTTGGTTAAACTTACGCGAGGTCAGACGGACGTCGGAATGTCTTGCCGCAGTGGCACAGATTTGGCTCACTGCCATCGGCCGAGTTCACCCAGCCGTAGGAGTCATCTTGTAGGTTGGGAGGACTTGAAGTGGCCACTGATGAGGAGGAGGGCGGTGCGCCACTGTGATCTTGGGACTGCCACATGTGCTGATGGTCCTCTGATTGCTGAGACTCATTGTAGTCCCCAGGCCTGTAGGAGTGGTTGCAGTTTGAGGCTGACTTGCTGGCATAGTAGCTACCAAAGGCATGATAGCGAGGATCAGATGTCGTTGGCTCGTTGTAGTAGCTTGAGGAGGACGAGCCAGCCCATCCGTGGTGGTAGCGGGAGTCGGAGTCAGAGTCGGAGTGGCGAAGCTGATCCGCGGATAGTTGGCTGTGGTTGCGACTGTAAAATGCCATTTCGGAGAATAAGAATTGCTTGTGGATGGTAGTAGTGCTGTGTCGATCTGTTGTTCGGTATCCATAAGCGGGTAGACAAAGGCAATTAAATTCGCCTTCAATCCGTCTATGATCGGGTAGCCAGGTAGCTATGTAGCCCTGACTAACATAGATTGGGCACGATTAAACATATCGTCCTGCGGTCAATCGTCCAACGAGTGTGTAAGCCTTTCGCAGGGCTCTGGCTGCTATGGCTGCCAGCATAATGACCCGGTCTGCAGGGCAGCCGAGTGTAGGTAGGTACATAACGCACGCAGGGCCAACGCAGAAGTAGCAGCGGCGGCGACATCAGTTTAGAAGCATCGGGACCCAGCGGGGCCTAGTGGACGGCCCGCTAGCTGATCTGCTTATGATAAACGAGAGATCCTGTAGGGCAAGAGGCCAACATGAGGCTTTTGAGAGGCCCACGTCAGAGGGGGGGGGGTCAGAAGTTGGGAGGGGCGGGCTAAGCTGCAAGTGATGCCCAACACAATACGACACGTCGACCACGAGAGCCAATTGCAGCGCAACGCTCCAGAACCCAACCGTCACTTGCGGCCAATGATAAAAGGTAAGCCTCGCTTCTTCTGGAGTTCGATACAGGAGCCCGCTTGCATCGACACCGAGTTTCAGCTTAGGCAGGATTGGTCTCATGAGCACGATTCACTGGGCATCGACAGTGACAAGTGTGGGTTGGGAGATGCCCTATATGCATCTATCGTAGCCTGGCAGCAGCAGCAGCATCATCATCATCATCATCATCATAGTCATCATAACAGAACAGGTCAGGTCCACGTGGACTTGTTTTGTAACTCGGTAGCATTAGATGCCAGTTCCCAACGTACGTACAACGGTCATCGCTACCACGCAGCTAGCTCTCCATGGATACGACAGGACGAGGCCGTTGATATCAGGCATTGCAAAACCACGAGACAGTTACATAGTATCCGACCATGCATTATAGGCTAAAGTGATGTGTTATCCGTCGATCATATCTTAACAATCCTTAGTGACGTATGTTTCGGCATATGATACTCGGCAATTATGACAACGCTACATTGTCAATATGGAGACCAAACCCTTGGAATAACAAACAGTTGACAATGATAGTCTACAGGGATGACACAGTAGTCATCGTCCTGAGACGGACATAACCAAGCCGCAATCTTCTCTAATACCAATCACAGACTCTAAAAGAACTCGAGATGAACAAATTTCAAACGAAATCTATGCGCTAACTTGTGTAGATGATGAAGCAGAGTGCTGATGTCAACAATGCTTTTATCATAGAGTCGGTTGGTCGATTATAAACCGTAGATAGAAACCTATTCAAGATACTTGCCAAACCCTTTCATCAATTGAAACTCGACTTGATAATTCACATCCAACCGTAGTCAAGACAGCAGCCTAATCTACCTGTTCACGCTATTCAAATCGACAATAAGTATGGAAGAGTGGAAGCCGTTAGCGTCAAGCTAGCGAGCTATAGCAGATTATTATCTCGGTTCGGATTTATGCAAGCAAGGGACGTCCCGATGTCAAAATTGTCCCAGGCCCAGTTTGCTTGTCCATGTCCAGCTAAGGCCCTGGTCTAAGTCTGTTGTCATTATTTCATTCGTAGCTGGAGCTTTATTAGGGCCATTTACTGTTGATTCCTCCCTACGATCCTATTTCCGTTGACGCGTCCCCCTTGATGACTTGGAAGTTAAATTGCCTCGATCTCGACCACGCGGAAAGGTTCGACTGGCTCTACCGTGATCAGATGTTTTGGGGCAGTGCAGGCTTGGCCGTGGGTCAAGCTGATAGGCCAACGGCATACGCACGCTGTCTTCCTGGATTGAGAGCAGAATGGTGTGAGATAACTTCGGGATCTGAAGGGGAAACTTAACGAGTTGCATCACGCAATGGCGGTTCTGCAATTCTTTGGCATATAATAGAGATAAAAACAATGTCGTGCAACGACCACCTTGGAGTTAAGCTCACAGTATTAAAAACTAAGTACATACTCCGCACAGTGATAGTACGGGATGACGTTGCCGTTGCCAAGGGTCTTGGGCGTCTTAGGGTCTTGGATTGTCCCTGGAGAGAGCACTGAGCGTACTACGTAAGGACGGTAAGGTACCGGCTTTGGCGGCGGGCAGGGCAGTTGTACAAACCCCACCGGAACGTCTATCTCTTCCATCTTTCATCCCTCTCCTCTCACTCTTTTCAAGTTGAGGGCTTTGCAAAGCTCTAGAACATTTCACCACCGGAACATTGACAATCGCTAGTTATCGCTGTCGTCATAGACTTTGGCGACGCCAACTCACAACATGGCGGCATTCCTACGCGGCAAGCAGACGGGCATGCAGAATGACCTATCAGCGAGCATCAGACCTGAACTCTTCATGCCCGACGATCAGGCTCGCTATGGCATCAACTCTCAAATTAGGTATCGCTCCGTCTCGCCCAACATGTATCAGTATCATGTATGCATGCCCCAAAATGACCCAGCTGACCATCCATTCTTTGTCGCAGCTGCTACGCTTACGATCCAGTCCAGTCCCTCCTAGCTATCGGAACTGGTGAAAGCAAGTTTGGCCCCGGTAAAGTCTACATCTTCGGTCAGCGACGTGTACACAAGATCCTCGAGCCTCCCCGACGCACATCCTTCCAGATCGTACAATTCTCCGCCAACCGCCTTGTTACCGTTGACGCGAAGAACGAGTTGGGAATATGGGACCTCGACACCGGCGAGCGCATCGCCGCTCTGGTCGTCGCCGGCCAGGTCGTCTCTTTGGTGACGGATCCTATGCTTGACTGGGCCTTTATCGGTTTGTACAATGGAGACATCATGGCCTTTGATCTGGACAGAGGAAGCCTGGCCCGTTCCTTCAGACTTCCAAACTTTTGGAAAGAAAAGAACCCTGGTGCGACAACTCCGAACCTCATAACCATGTCTCTTCACCCCCGAGACGTCGGTAAGCTCCTCTTGGGATACACCCATGGCGCTGTTGTCTACTCGTTCAAACAAGCCAAACCTGTCAACTACTATGAGTATGCTGTTCCAGCAGGTGCTCCGGGAGGCAACGGTGCAGCTGTTGAGACGGTTCGAAAGCCTCGACTTACACATGCACTCTGGCACCCCTCTGGTACATTCATCCTGACAGCTCATGATGATGGAAGCTTGGTGTTCTGGGATCCAAAAGCCGAGAAGATTGTGATGGCGAGAACCCTGACGGACTTCAACGTCGACCAACCCTCGCCTGAAACTCCTACACCTGCTTTACCTGAGCCCATCACTAAGATCGCTTGGTGTTGCAAAGAGAATTGCGACGATAGCGGCCTTCTCATTGCAGGCGGACAACGCCCAGACGCATCGCCAAAGGGCTTGACATTCATTGACCTGAGCCAGACGCCAGTCTACGCGACCTCGACCTGGCAAATATTGGCTAATTACTGCAGGGGGAAACGCCAGAATGTTCTTCCTCTTCCTTCTGGTGCGCAAGCGATTAACTTCCTCCTCATTCCACGATTTTCTCCTCACTTTGCTGGCGCTCAAGACCCGATCGCTGTCATGGTTCTCCTCTCATCTGGTGAACTCATCACGCTGAGTTTCCCCTCTGGCTACCCGATCAGTCCTACCAACCAGCTCCACCCCTCCGTTTCTTTTGTTCATCCATTTGTGACAAAAGTCAATGTGTCATCTCTCGAACGTCCACGCTGGCTCTCCATGTTCGAGAAGCGCAATCAAGGCGAGCCGCTGCTTAAAGGAGGAGCCGAGGCGTCGCGACCTCGGAAAAGATTTGAAGAGAGAACCATAATCCAAGCCGCTCATGCCGATAGTACAATCAGGATCTGGGACTCGGGCCATGCTGATGAAATTGAAAATGGAACCCAGCTCCAAGTCGATGTTGCTCGAGCTCTGGACCGATACGATGATGTAGAGATTACCTGTATGAACATGGCGACTAGCACCGGAGAATTCGTCGTAGGAACACGCACGGGAGAGGCCATCATTTATCGATGGGGTCAGAATCGCTTTTTCGGCAAAGATAAAGCTCTCCAGCTTGACCCCAACCCCAAAGGCCTCACGGACATTAGCTCGAGAGCAGAACCAGGCCTGAAGGAGGGCCTGCAGCCTCTCGTTCTCTACGAGATGATGATGGGCCCCATCACAGCTATACAGGTGTCCAATGTTGGATTCGTAGCCGTAGGCTCAGAACTGGGATTCCTTACACTGATTGATCTTCGCGGACCTACTATCTTCTTCCAAGCTCCCATGACGGATTTCGCCAAGCCAGATAAGCGATCTTCATTCCTGAAGAGCCACAGTTCTTCGCCGGGCCCCCAGAAAGAGTGGCCTGTCGTAATTGAGTTTGGTGTCATGACCTTGGACGAGGACAAATACTCGAGCATTTGCTGTTTTGTGGGAACGAACCTAGGCAAAGTCATCACCTTTAAACTTCTGCCCGGCCAAGACGGCACATACTCTGCGTCGCTCGCAGGAGTTGTATCATTTGATGGGAAGATCATTTCACTCAACCCCATCGAAGCTGACACGGGCAAGCCTGCCCATGCTACTGGACCGATCGTGGCAGGCCTCAGAGAAGGACGTCAGGTCAATGGCGTACTTGTTGCTGGTAAGTGGCGCATGGCTTTGGCTCAAATTGGCCCAACTAACAAGGTCGATAGTCACGCAAACAGAAATCCGAATCTTCAAACCAGCCAACTCTAAAGGCGCGTCAAAAGAGTTCGATAGCATACTGTGTGATTCTGCATGTGTAGCAGAGCTCGAGTTACAGGGATTCGCTGTCGTTGGTGTGTTTGGTGACCGAACTGCTCGTGCATTCTCAATCCCGGGTCTCAGAGACATCGGAAAGGCCGATCTTCCCATGATAGATGTGACGAGGAGTACAAACTCAGTTGTTACTCAAACTGGCGACGTCTTTGCTTGGACAGGGCCAAGTGAGCTTGCCGTGATCCACGTCTGGGGAACGGGTAAAGGACCTCAACAATCTCCAGACACGCTGATCAACCCCAAGCTTGAGTGCCCACCTCGGCCGACTATTTCAAACATGCAGTGGATCTCGGGCAGCCAATACATCTCCCCTACCGATCTTGATCTGCTGGTTGGAGGCCCAGATAGGCCTCCCAGCAAGCGAATGATGGACGCAGCGGCAGCAGAGCAACGGGCTGCTCGGGCTGGAGAGTCAGCCGCCGCATCAGGATCGGGCAGCCAGGAAGGTTGGGGAGACTACCTGACGAGGCAACTGAACGAAAGGACCGAGAAGTTGAACATGATGGGTGACAATATGGAGAACCTGCAGAACAACAGCGCTGGATGGGCAGATGATGTAAACAAGTTCCTCAATAAGCAAAAGAGGAATGTCGTTATGGGCGGCCTTAAGAGCAAGTTCTTTTAATGCGGAATCGAAAATATCCAAGAGTTATGATGGCGGACAGGCAACCAGGTTAGTTACTATTACAATGAGGTACCAAGGCAGAGTCCTGGTCAATTTACGAGTGCAGATAGGCATTTTCTCCAACATGTCGACGGAGAGTCACGCTTTAAGCCACGAGTTTGAACTAAAGAGTGAAAGGAGTGTAGGGCTTTGTTCTTATTGAGTTACTACTACCACATTGATCATCTCGCAACTGAAATCTCGGTGTCACTTGAGGGCGCATCTTGAATCGCAGTCTCCTCACTGACCACTTCCTTGGAAGGAATAGCGAGGAAGCTGGGGTGGCTTGTCGGACACGCGATTAGAGCCATCTTGTTCAGCACGGATTTCCGCGACCGCCACCATTCTCCCTGTTCGAGCAGTGAAAGACTGGTCATTGGAGCCATGGTAACCATCATTTGGGGGTGTAGTCTCGGAGAAACCTTCGTATTCGCTTGAGGCCGTGGAACTTACCGGCGAGACTGGCTCTACCTGTCTAAGCGGTGAGTTGCCAGGCTTCTGCCAATTTGCTGGAGGCACTATCTGAAGATGCTTTGCTGACTCCTTAGTTGATGAACTGGCTCGAGTAGAGCTATGATGATTACCACTGAATTCGACAGAATGCCTTTGCAACTGCTCCAGGGTTTTAGACAGACTAATATTCTCTGTTTGATACTTCCCAGCCCTGTGCTGCGATTCAAGTGCTTCGGCCTGCGCAGTCTGTACTATGGCTTGATATTTCAAAGCATTGCGTTGGGTGGATTGGAGCTTTCTTTTACGCTGCCTCGCTATTAAGAACAGCGAAATAGAGGCTACACTCATTATTGCCAAAATCGCAGCCAAAATCACGGCAGCCAGATATGAACCTTTTGGATCACCGTAAACGATATTGGACGAGCAAGATTCGAGCTCTCTGAGCTCAACGACCGGAACAGGAGCCATCTTCAAGACTACGTTGTGAGATGCTATAGGCTGAAAGTGGCAGTATTTATTCTGAAGACGTTACTTACCTCGAGCACCGAGAGAGCCTGCAAGTGGCGGCGTTTTAGTGCTGCTGGAGAGAGTCTGCTGGCTTTCAGTCCTTCCAGAGCTTGTGTTGGTAAGTCGACAAGATATTCAAGGAAGCTACCTCGATTATAATATAGTGGTGTAAAAGGTCATTTCATCTTCAAGACTGAACATCGATATAAATCAGAGGCGAAAGAATGTAAGGACTATTGGCCTGTGTGATCGAACAATAACTTTTTTGTCGAAGCCAAGGGGAGGTCTAAGGGCTGTGAACATTCCCACATCATGTTCTCGAAATCGATAACATGCTGCAGGGACACAAACCAAGGTCGGTCATTGGAGGTTGTGAGTTTATTGAACATCACTATTGTTGACAGGACAACCAGATGTATCGGCATCAAGCCCTTGATCTTCTTTGAATTTCGTGAACTGCACATCTGTTAATATTGACAAATGATGGAACAAAGTCAAGTAGCGCCTTCAGAATAATATCTTGTGACAAATTAGATTTGGCTGTATTGGGAGATGTTGGGCGTTCTCAGGGCTCAGGGGGCGAGTAGACTCGGACATCGAATCGAGATACTGAAATTAACTGGCTTAAAGGTCTGCTAAGACATACTAAACTCACCTAAATCTTTTATCTATTATCTACCTACAATAGACATCTCAAATTTCTTTGACCTCCCCTAAATTATCTGTCGCAATAGCAACAAAATTGTGCCCGAGAAAAAGTGCTCCGGGATGGCACACGCAGCCTATATAAAGTATAGAGAGATGGCATATTCAGCCATGAAGCTACTGCGGGCAAATCGTAGTTGGGTTCGTTGAATGATACCTCGTAGCTGAAATGGCAGCATATATCCTAGTACACGTATTCAAAGTTCGGGTTTTCCTTATCCGTCATATCCATGAACGCAGTAGTGTTGGCAGTAAAATCATGGCCCGCTGCTCGTAAAGCTTCACGAAGCTGCTCTTTCCGTTTGTTCTCCCACTTGAAGGCATATCTAAAGACGAAAAACAGGGCGAACTCAATGCAGTTGGCGACAAGAAGTGATCCGATACCAAGGTGGTAGGAGGGTGCCTGCTCGGGGCGGTAGAAAAAGGGGCTGGCAATGTTGCCAACACAGGCACCAAACCAAATCATACCAGAAACAATCATCTTTTTGGACTGGCCTCCGGTGTTTGAAGTGATGAGAGAGAGGCATATGACAAATGATGCCTGATAGGAGCCAGTGAGGTAGCTTCACAAAGTTAGAGGACAGCAAGTTGAGCAGGATCCAATGCACCTACAAGCAAATCAAACGGCCAACGTAAGCATCTTCTGGTGCCAGAAGAAAGCCAAGAGCTCCGGCTATAGTTGGTATCATGAAGATGGCACTGACCAGAGTTCGGCTATTGGGAGGCATATACTTGTTGGCCAGAGCACCAAGTCCGATCCAGATGACCACGAGGGCACCCTGAGGAATGCCCAGCAGGGCCGTATGCAGCGTATCAAACCCAAGACCCTGGATGACTAGCGTGGAGAAGTTTGAAATTCCGCCGTTGGGGACATTAGAAACGAATCCAAGCAAAGTGAATAGCCATGTCTTGTAGTCGAGGTATGCTTCTTTGATTTGACCCCAATTGATTCTTCGCTGCTCGATGCCAGTTTGGTTGCGTCGCATTCGAGCAATCATGATGAGCTTCTCATCGTGAGAGAAACCTCGAATGGTGCGAGGAGAATTGGGTAGTAGCAGAACGAGAGCGATGGCCCAAGCAGAGCAAAAAGCGCCAACTACAAGGAACTCGTAACGCCACGACTGAAGCGCTCCTTTGATTTTACCAATTGCATAGCCTGTCAAAGAGGTGTTAGGTATAACTTGAGAGAAAGTAGACCGAAGAACTAACCAATCAGACCTCCGCCAGCAACACCTATGCCGTTGAAAGCATACCAAGCTGATATACGACTTGGTTGCTCTTCGCGCGTGAAGTACATGGAAGTAATGAGCATGAAAGCCGGGTCTGCGATGGCTTCAAATGCGCCGGACAGAATTCTGAGAGCGAGAAGACCAGCAAAGTTCTTTGCAGCGGCCTGTGTCATGAGGAGAGCACCCCACATGAAAATGTTGAAGGCCAGGTAGTAACCAGGAGGGCTGCGTTGCATCAGGAGGTTCGAGGGAATAGCCCAGATCAACCAACCGAAATAGAAGCTGCTCGAGAGCCAAGAGTACTCGTCACCTTTAAGCTTGAGGTCATCCTTGAGACCAAAGATGGCAGCATAGGAACTAGATAGGTATGGTTGGTTAGATATCGTGGTCTTTCGAGTGCTGTGTAGGTTAGACATACAGTGTTGTTTTGTCAACATAGTAGAAAAAGTAGCAAACTCCCAGAACAGGTATTATGAGTCGGTCGAGTTTCCTTCTGACTTTCTTCTCCAGAATTGGGTCGATTGAATCATCAGTAGGATATTGTGCAAGAGCTTCGGCGTATATCCCGTCCCCTTGCGGTTTGTCGACATTACCAACTTGGACACTGTCAATCCTGCTGATTCTATCGTCCGCTTGTTCCATCTCTTGAGCTTGGGCCTGGGCCTGGGCCTGGGCCTGTTCGAGTTCACCTTTTGTGGCGTTGACATCGGCCATTTTGATGGCGGGGAGTGTTTGACTTGCACGAACTGCAGAAGGGGGCAGGGCGATATCGGCTTTTATAGCCCGAAGACGTCGGCCGATAAAGATCTGGTCCGTTGCTTTTAAGATGGGGCGCCCTGCAGGAGTAGATCGATGGAGCGAAACACCTTCAATTCATTTGTAAGATGGACTCAAAGGCGGAACAACGACTAGCCCACATATAGGGCGGAACTTGATATATGTATGTTTGGTGATTCTGATGGGGTATTGGGCGTTGTAATAGTTGCCGATCTTATTCCAGCCCGTTATTTTCCCCAGGCAACGTGCTCGTGGTGATAATATTGAACATACCGACATGGGAATAAGACCGAGCGCGGACCCAAATCCGATTTTTCGGCACTTGATCAGACTCCCGATGCATTTCGTTCGACGAATGGTTCTAAAGTTTCCAGTTTTGGGTCAGTTCCTCCCCAATGATAACGGCTTTTCATTGATGGATTAACTAGATCCCAAGATCCTTCCAGTAAAATACGCCTCTCAGAAGAACATTAATCCACAATCTGGGGGATTGTCGGTAGATGAGGAGAAAACTGTGGAGAAGTTCGGGGTAAGCTCAATATCAGGATGACGAGCCTTGCTAGGGGAGGAAAAGAAAACCCAGGATCTTAATCCTAAGTGATGAAAAGACTTGGGTAAATTTACATAAATTTGAGGTATTCTTATTAAATTTAGGATATCTTGTATGAGTTTATTTTGATACCTTATATGAAGGTGTGGTATGTTCTTGCTTCCTAAACGCCATGCAACCCGTGATGTGGCTGGAGATAGCATGGGTTTGGGGGTTGACCAGGGGTTGGGGAGGGAGGGACAAAAGTTCAGACTACTTAAGAGTCCTCAGTGACAAAAAAGCTCAGAGCAGTTGATGGCTCACTTGGCTTGTTCTTTGACCAGTTAATTCTCACCACGATCTGAGATCGAAGGTTTGTTTTGGCGTTCGTAGCTCCGGGTTAGGGTATCATGACAAGATTCAAGCATGAGCTTGATGAAAGTTTAAACATAACATACAATAAACAATCACTGCCGTATATGTGAGAAGTTTAATGTAATTGCAGAATACACAAAGTCAGGGTTTGCTCATTCGCAGATGAATCAGACACTCATCACCTGAAGAATAGATAGTGAGGGGACCATGGTCGAAACACCTCAATAAAGCAACACCATCTGTGACGTAAGACTAATTTGTCAAGTGTGATAAATTGTTCAAGCGATGGTATGACAGTAGAGTAATTTAAAGACAACTGCAGCATGGAGAGAATTAAATGGGGAAAATAAGAAGAAGTAAAATCAGCAGAGATGGTGTAAAGAAGAGCTCTTTCTGGGTGATTGTAACAGTTTGAGACGAGGGGTTTCAACATGACAGCTATTTCAGCGACCGTCAATGAGTTCAGGGCCCCTCGAACTGTGCTCCTATGCCGTATGTATCAAGCTGAGTGTCCGTGGTGTGAGCCTCTGGTGACTGACGTTGATGCGTCTGGGCTGCAGGCTCAATGACAACCTGTGACTGGAATAGGAGAACGAGGACTCGGTGGCAGATATATGCAACGCATGAAGTGACACGAAGATTCCACAGTGCTTCCATGTGCCGAAAGGTAAGGTTCGAGGAAGGATCAATTGGCGTCGTTGACCACGCTGAAAAGGGGTCGTCCCTTAATGGCTGTCGGAGATAGGCATGTAACTGGACTGAATGCTGTCTCTCTATGGACCAGATCAAACCTTCCTGTGATCGGACCGAGTAATGTTGTTCGTAGCTAGCGCATCTGAACAAGATTTCTCGTCAGCATGAACTTGGTTCCAACATCATAGCCTGCGGGGGACTAAAGGGTTCGCCAATAGAGAGTATAGGAGTAAGAACTTACTCTGATTGTACGGTATCTTCCATTATGAGACGTATTCAGAGCTTCATGCTCCAGTCAAAGAACCGAAGAATTTTGTGTCGTAGAGTTCAGGAAACTGGTGTACTGAGGGCTCGCCCGTGATTGTTGTTGAAGATTGCTTGAGTAAAGACAGCAACAAGATGTAGGGAAAGTTCTATGCTTTTTATACGACGGCAAAAGGATGACGAAGATTCCTCTACATCCCGGCATCATAATCTCCATCTCGTCAATAGGGAGCCGCGGGACGGGGCGAGGCGACTCCGTTGACACTCGCGTGCACGCATCAGTAAGGGGGATAACATGGTGGTGCTGAAGATAGGGTAAACTGACTGCACTAGTCTAATAGACTAATGTGCACCAAAGCAGATTGAAACACGGTGTTGTAGTCTTGGATGATCAAGGAGATTCGAATGTCTCGGAGGTAAAAGCTCGTGGGAGATGAAGATGACGAGGGATGGAGTCGACAAAAAATGGGAAGAAGAAAGCAAGTGAGACAAGAGAAAAGATGGCGGAGGGAACAGACAGATAATGACTGGAATTTGAGTTTCACGGCTGACTTGGGTAGGCAAGGCACATCAGAACCAAAGGAGAAAGAGCACCTTGAGTGGGTGACGCCTTCTTGGCTGACCGGATCGGTTGGAAGGGCGTTCGCCCTCCCAGGCTCACCGCTACGGCGAGGCTGCTTCAAAGGAATCTGTCAATAGACATTCATTGGTGAACAGCCATTATTAAATCCTGCATGACGACCAAACCCGATAATAGATGCAAGGTCAAGGCTTCACACGCAAGATGATGGTGTTGGACCAAGCTTCCGCACCATGAACCCGCACACATCTGTAAAAATAGGGGGGCGTTTTAGGCAGAACAAGACCATACACACCCACTGGGAAATCACAACCAACAGCATACAGCTGAGCCACCAGCCGACCTCCTGGAGACCTGCAGAAATCTTCAGCGAGCCTTTTCAATTAAATCGAGAGTTTCTTGGCCGATAGGTATGAGCTTGCCTTTCAGAAATTTCAGAATCAGTGATTTCAAACAAACTAATCGCTAGAAATGGCAAACCTCAAATTCACGACATGTGACCTCACAATCATATCATCGGCCTTTTATATATTCGCATCCCGCACGCGTTCTGATTAACCGGGTCGACGGAAGTCTAAGTTGAGACCAAGTCTCAGCTGACCCCATACCTCTCCGTTTTCGACTGAAACATTTGAGAGGACATCATTTTGGGCCCCAAGGAATTTCCAAGTCCGGCTATTTCGATATAAACTTCCAGGAAACTTGGCACCGGGCCATCGAAGCTCTAATAAGCGATGGATGGTCCAAGTTGTCACTCGGGATCGGGGAGACTAGATGGTAATGCCGGATCCACCAATCTTAGCGTCGTTCTCTCACCAGTCGATATCATATCTTCGTTGAAGCCTCGCGGATATTCTGCTACGCAGTAGCGTATCGGCGAGATGCCACACTGCAAGGTCGGCGTTTACAGGTGTCAAGTTGTGTCAGTTTGGGTCAGGTTTGGGCCAAAGGCAGGTAAAGCCTCGCCCATTATGAGACCCAACCCCTCCAATTATGGCTAGTAGTGAAGATTTGCTCGATCTGGACCAACACAATACTCTCAAGGCTGACTGATGCTGAAACTACTCCGTTTGCAGTTTGTTCTATTCTTAGTGCTATTCTGCCTAAAGCATCGCAGCGATCATTCTCATGACGAGTTTTCTACACGTCTTCGGTTAGCCATAATATTCTTTGTGGGTTAGATTGTGTTTCGTGGTGCTAATATGTGACAAGTGTTTATGTGACATTGTAACTCTCCCTGCCTTTATGGAAATCAAATGGTCTGAGCCTTGCATAACGCCTTGTGTAACCTGAGGTCTGTTCACCAAATTACAAAAGGGAGGCGGTATCACAAAGCAGGGATGAATTATGTCAACTGCCAATAGCATTTGATCTCACCTCAGGGCGTGAGTCTTGACTAATCCATGTTGTTGCCGTTGGTTATCATGTAGCTTAAAAGCCGGACTCTCCAGAGGACTGAAATTACACAACCAGGTGTGACAGACTCGGACCAGGGAGAAGGGTAAAATCCCTTCTCTTTGTCATTAGTCTAAGACATGAGCCACACCCACATGGTACTGGCTTTTTCAGAATGATGAATGCGTGGGAGGTTTTCTCTCTCGGTGAGGATTGGGGACCGGCTACATAACCCTGGCTTCGAATGATACACATCATCTTGTTATTCCCTCCCTGCTGGTCAAGTCTGTTCGCTTTTGTGTCTGATTGAGTTTTGATCCAACTCTTGGTTGTCTTGACCTTTTGAAATGCGGTGATACTAACGACTTATAGTAACCGCTTCTCATATCACCTGAATACTCCCGTAGCGAACTAGATCTTGTAACATCTAACGGTCTAAATAATGACTGCGCCAAACATATTATTGACTCTTCTAGCTTCAAAGCAGCCTTTAAGTACGGTTTTCTCATTAATTACGTGGCAGATTAATTCCAATGAATCAAGTATGGATGTGTACAGGGAGGGTCTCTACATAAGCCCAGGGGTTTACAGAGTGTACTTTCAACCCCCCGGCTCAAAAGTTACCAGTTCACCATATATCCAAATTGAACTCTGTGATAAGTTTATCATGCCTGCAAACTGGAAGGCCTTGCTTGCGGGTGTTGGAATACTCGAAGACTTTGATTCGGGTTGCAAAGATAATTATCTAGGGAGTCAAGGGGTTAACTAATTCATCCCAGATTAACCCATAGTGTTTCAAGTCTTGCCAAATATTCTTATCATTCAACATCGAACGCTGAAATTTTTGCCATCCCCTGGCCGCATTTTCAACTCCCCGGACTGTTCGCTAGAGATTGCAGGCCCGTAATCGACCAATTGAGCCTTGTGTGATTCGTCTTACAGGGGTTTTGGTCTTGTTTTGTTGTTATCTGCCGCAGACTGACTCGTGCTTTGGAAGTTGATGTGCGTAGCCTGATTCCATTTTACATTTAATATATGGATTGTAGGAATGAGTGTTCTGTCTTGTATAAACGCTACTAATGAGTTAGTGTCTCTATCTCGGGAACACATTCCAATTTAGACAGCAACAAAAACTCGTTTATTTTACATCGTTAAAAATGCCCACTTTTACCCGCGATTCCGTCACAAAGCAAAGACATTACAGGCCTGCCCCAGGCTCAAACCCCGTTCTTAGCGCCAGCTCTACGCTTTGCTACGGGTTACCTCTTGTATCAATGGCCCCGGTATCGGTTGGGAAATACGGAGTACATAAGGTTAGTAGATATCATTACAGCTCCGCAACCTCCGAAAGCCGGGAGGGGAGGTGCCCCTCGTCACCTACGAAAATGCGGGGCAGAACATTTACATTTTCGTTGACTGAGTAAGAGCTCCGGGAAATTCTTTTGCTTCCAACGAGAATCTCTCTATTACAACACCACAGATCAATTCATCGTCAACAATGCCTCAATCTGCCCTCCTCCTCGGTTCCGGCTTCGTTGCCACTCCTGCAGTCGAAGTCCTCGCCAAGGCTGGCGTTCACGTTACTGTTGCTTGCCGTACTCTCGCCTCGGCCAAGAACCTCGCTGGAACTTTCGACAACACCAACGCCATTAGCCTCGACGTCAACGATTCCGCTGCTCTCGAGGAGGCTGTCGCCAAGCACGACATCACCATCTCTCTGATTCCCTACACATACCACGTTGCCGTCATCAAGGCCGCTATCAAGGCCAAGAAGAATGTCGTCACTACCTCTTACGTCTCTCCTGCTATGGAGGAGCTTCACGAGGAGGCCAAGGCTGCCGGTATCACAGTCCTGAATGAGATTGGTGTAAGTAATGCCACCCTGTCTTGCAATTCTAGCTTGCTGACTTATCTCAGGTTGACCCTGGGTATGCTTCTCGACCATCTACGACTCTAACCGTTCGCTAACACATATAAGTGTCGACCACCTTTACGCCGTCGACTTCATCGACCGCATCCAGCAGGAGGGTGGCAAGATCAAGTCCTTCAAGAGCTTCTGCGGTGGTCTCCCCGCCCCCGAGAGTATGTTTCCAAACTCAATGGCCAATGATCACAGCTAACCAACTCTCAGACTCCAACAACCCCCTAGGTACTCCAGATCCCGATCATGACTCACGCCACCGTCACTAACTACGATTAGGCTACAAGTTCAGCTGGAGCAGCCGAGGTGTCCTTCTTGCCCTCAAGAACAACGCCAAATACTACGAGGACAACAAGCTGGTTGACATCACCGGTGTCGACCTCATGGGCACTGCTAAGCCTTACCACACCGGCTACTTGGGTTACAACTTTGTTGCCTATGGAAACCGCGACAGCACTGGTTACCGCCAGCGGTAGGTTAGAGAGAAATACTTTGAATGGCAGTGACTGACCTCCACAGCTACCGCATTCCTGATGCCGAGACCGTCGTCCGGGGAACCATTCGCTACAATGGTTTCCCCCAGTTCGTCAAGGCTCTCGTCGACATTGGCTTCCTCAGTGTTGATGAGCAAGACTTCTTCAAGCAGGCTATTCCTTGGAAGGAGGCCCTCCAGAAGTTCATTGGTGCTAGCTCATCAAGCGAGCAGGATCTGATCAAGGCTGTTCTCTCAAAGACCTCTATCAGCGATGAGTCTGTCAAGAGCCAAGTGCTGGCTGGACTCAAGTGGAGTAAGTCTAAAGTGCTGGCGGTCGGTTTTGAGCGTATACTGATATACTATTACAGTTGGTGTCTTCTCTGATGCCAAGACCACCCCTCGTGGAACAGCCCTCGACACCCTGTGCGCCACTCTTGAGCAGAAGATGGCCTACGAGGATGGCGAGCGCGACCTTGTGGTGAGTACCAACAGGGAGCTTGACTTCAACATGGGATTCCACTCTGACTTTTATCCAGTTCCTTCAACACACTTTCGAGGTCGTCAACAAGGATGGCAGCCAGAACACCTGGACTTCCACCCTTATCGAGTACGGTGCCCCTGAGGGTTCCGGTGGCTACTCCGCCATGTCCAAGCTCGTCGGTGTTCCTTGTGGTGTTGGTATGTTCTCCCTGCCAGATTGAGTTATTGAGCTTATACATACTGACCAAATCCGTAGCTACCAAGATGGTTCTCGACGGTACTATAACAGATAAGGGTGTTGTCGCCCCTGTGTACCCTAGCCTTGCCAGAACATTGATGAAGCAGCTCAAGGCAGACCATGGGTGAGTTATACGATTACATTCATTGCAGTCATTTTACTAACTGAGTGTAGTATCGAGTGCAAGGAAAAGATCATTGCTTAAGTGAATATCCTGACGTTCGAAGGCATGCTCGCCATATGAGAAAATGTACAATCCTGTGAGTCGGCCACAGCACGCATATTGTACCACGACACCAAAATAGAAGTAAAATGAAGAAAGAGATTTTCGATAGTCCCCATTTGATGTGTTGCTCCCAATGTCTTGCTGATGTGATATTATATTAAGCCAAAGCTGTATCTAACCCCTATTACCCCTTTTCTATACGAAGTGTATTACAAGAACAAAAAGCCACCTCTAACTACCCTATAATAGTAATATCCTCCACCCCCGGGTCTATAAAAGAGTGCAGGCAAAGGAAATCATAACGAGAGCCAGGATGCCGCTTTCACCCCGAGCCTTGACGGCTGAGTTGACGATGACAGGAGGTTGATCTCCGTGATGCCCGTCACCGCCACTGGATCCGCTAGATCCACCGCCATTACCTCCATTCCCGCCGTTGCCTCCGTTTCCGCCACCGCCTCCGGAGCCTCCACTGCCTCCAGAGCCCCCGCTGCCCCCGCTACCACCATTGCCTCCGTTTCCAGCAGTGCCTCCGTTCCCTCCGTTCCCTCCGTTCCCTCCGTTCCCTCCGTTCCCTCCGTTCCCTCCGTTCCCTCCGCTGCCGCCGCTACCTCCGCTGCTTCCACTCCCTCCATTTCCACCGGGGACTGGAACTGGAACAGGCTTGGGACCTTGATTGCAGCCTCCAGGAGGACAAGTCGGAGCAGTCCAGTTACCAGTACCGTTGTAAGAACATCCGCGGCACGGCTGAACGACAGGCTTGAGTTGACATCTGCCATTGGGGCATTTGTTGCGATAAGGGCAGTTGACAACATTGGGTGGGCATTCGTGCCAGACGTCACCTGGCTTAGGGTTTGGGCTGGGATTGGGAATGGGCATACCAGTTTGGATGGGCTGAGTGGGTGCAGGAGTAGGAGTAGCACCTGGGAAGGCCTCATATACGATCTGGGCATTGTTTCTCTTGTACAGGTCGTAGATGGGCCATCCCTGGATCGTGGCACCTCCACAGGTTCCCTTGGACCTGTCGGCTGGATCACACCATTGATTGCAGAGAGCGTTATCAACCTTTACAACGCGGTAGGCGATGGGCCCTGGGGAGAGGTCAAGACGGTCACAGACACAGCTGTTTCCACGGAAGCCGATAATGTTGCCGTTTGATGAACATGATGAAGTACAGCCAGCTTGACCCAGATCGAACTGACGAGGAAAGGTGCCGGGCCTAATAGCAACGCATCCAAGATGTTGGAACGCCCCGTCTTTTGTCAGAGCAGGATCAACCGTTGATTGCGCGAAAACGCCAGCAGCAAAGATGCAAGCAAAGAAGAGTGGTCGAATCATGTTGCAACAAAGAAAAGTAATGAATGACTAGGAACACACAAGGAGTAAGTGAGTGACTGGTTGAGTAAGACGATTCGAAGTCAGAATGAGATGGAAGAGAGAGATATTTATCCTTGATCCAGGCCCAGGCCCTTGGGCTTGCAGTGGCCATGATTCTCTTGGCTATTCGTGAACAGAAGATCTGAGATGAATATCTGAGACAAGGCTCCGAAACCATCCATCTCGGGCAATTTTTGCAGTTTCCAACGCGCTGTTTTAGGCTCCGGGCGATGTGGCATGCCGCTTTCAGGCTTGTCTTGGGTTCGAGACATCCAGGACGATAGCTTATTAGCAGAACAGAAAATGTCTTGGCTGATCGGGATGGTCAACCACGTCAGGAATGGCCATGTTTCACCTCGAGGGGATCAGCATGCTCGTTTTCGATGTCTAAATCAGGCAATGAGTTAGCAGCAACTCTGAGATGGCTCTGTTCTCACCAAAGATACCCTATAATGATATACTGGAAGAAATGAGGTTTCTCTTGTTCAAGCCGCTGAGATACACCATTACCCAGTACGAGATCTCGATATATATTATTAGACTATGGGCTCGAATATACTAACATCGAACCATTGGCTCACGTGAGAACAATTACTGCGCCTTCTAAATAGACTTGATAAATACGGTCCATGATACTCATGCAGATGGCATCGGGACTCTACATTGGATGTAGTTCTAGATATTTCTCATACTTGTCTCACAGTCTCTCTATAGCTGGAAGGTTCAAATCCCTCCACGGCTCGCAAGCGCCACATTCTAAGAATCTATGGATTCGCAGCTCATCATGGACCTCTATCACATTCCATGATCCATTATCAACTTCATTACACTATAGATTCATAGTCGACCGTGTAGACGTAACTTGTATACTCCTGCAAATGGTGAGAATTTCCTCCTTATATGGAAACCAAGTCAGGCGAGATCAACCTCCGTCCTCAATCTCACATTAGCTTATGCGAGTCACATTTTCGAACAGCAAACAATATCAAGACCGATTGGATAGAATTGATCAAGAGCTATTTTTAAGAACAAGTAAAATCAACCTCCACCGCCACTCTCCGCCAAACCGGTCGCCCCTTTTAGTTTTAATGTGATCCTGTGCTTCGTCAAAGCTGCATCCGCTAGCTTGTACACCAGAAATCAAGATCGCTCGCGTTGTCCATGCCCTTCCCACCTCCCTAGCGATCAACTCTCCACTTTCATCACCCCATCACCTCTGCAATTCCATCACTATCCACGGTCTGATCCATGGTATCCTCCATTACAGATTAGATGTACCACATAGTGCCACGGAAAAAGTCTCTCTGGCGCTGCTCGCCATCCTGAGGCGTCTGGCTAGTTGCACCACCAAGGCGGATCAATGGGGGTGCTTCAACGTTCCTGTTAGGAAGGTTGGTGGAAGTACCATGCGCCTGCTTCTCTGCAGCAATCTCGTGGCCCTTGGGACCGATTCGGAAACCATCACTAGAGTTGACGTTCTCATGGGCGCGAGCTCGGTTACTAGCGAGATGCGCGTAGTAGACAGCCGGATGGAGCGAAACAGGGGTGGTCGAGCGCGCGTACGAGTAGCACTGCTGGTAAATCATCTTCTGTAGATCATTCACTGGCATGTTCATCTCATCCAGGATGATATGGTAGTGAACCGGTCGAGCAGTCCCCTGGATAGCGACGTGTGAGTTGAGGTAAAAGTCAAACATAAACGGATGCGTGACTTCTCGCTCAACCAAAGTACCGGGCAAAGGATTGCCATTCTTATCGCCTCTCTGAGGGAAGAAACGAATGTGGTGACGCTTGGTGGCCACAATCACAGTGAACTTTGGCATCTGTCCAGCAGGAAGGATCGTGCCAAGATATTTTTTGATCTCTTCGACTTCCTGGTCCAACACATACGCAAATTGTCCCTCTCCTACACCATCTCGGAAATAGATTAGGTGTTTAGGAACCAGTCCTTGGTGGCTGGCTCTCCAACGAGGGATGAGCTCACCGAACATGAATCGAATGTTCGAGGGGGTCAACATCTCGACACGGTATCCGTTGGTCTCAGCAACTGCGGCGTAACGAGTGGCATCCTTGTCCACAGACATAGTCATCGAGGCGGTGGATGGAGTTACGCCTCCAGGAGCGGCGTGGGATACATCAACACCTACAATCATGGTAGGGCGGGTGTCGGGGAAGAATGTAGCGGTCTTCCACAAAGGAGGAGTGCAGGAAGTAGCACCACCCAGCTTGGCGTTCACCTTCATGCAAACATTCGAATGGTATTGCCCATTGTTCTTCTGCACGTGGTTGCCGAGGACGACCTGGGTAAGAATGCCAAATCTGCAATCCGCAGACTTCTTGAGGCGCTCATAGGTGCCGCTGTTCTTCTTGGAGACGATAACAAACAATAGTTGGGTGTAGCCCCGTTGCTTCGTGATCTGCTCATGAGCGTGAGCAATGGCACCCGCAGCATCATAGCGTAGGGCACCAGGTGTAGGCAAAAGAATAGGGTCGGCAAGCACTTTGCCTCCGTGGCCGATGTAGGTGGTTTTGAAGGTACTGGCAAAAGCCTGCATAACGGCTTGCGGAAGGGTCATCTCCAGGCAGATAAAGCCCCAGCTCTGGAGAGGCGCGACATTCTGCTTCCAGAACTTCTTGCCTCGCAAGTCCCAGCGACCAGCAAATCTGGGTTCGGCTGTACCTTGTCCAAACCTGACGATTGGGGCATTCAGAATGCGTGCCTCGGTCTTTGCAAACTGCGAATCGATGTTGACGCCATACTCCTTCAAAAACGGATCTTGACCGATCTGCAGAGCAGCAGCTCCAGTCTGAATGTCTCGCTTGCGAATAGCTGGGCGGGTGACAGCAATTCTGATCATGGCGGCTGTCTGGTCGGGGTTAAGCTTGAATGGGTATCGCTGCATGTCCTCAACGAAGGCAAGCTCCATAGGAATCATGCCGCCTTTTCCGGCATCAATGAGTGGAAGATGAGATAGTCTCAGGGTCACGTTGTACTCCTTCTTGTAGTACTCATACACCGAGATGTCTTTCCCGTCCTTTTCAAAAGTCCAGGTCCTGGCCGATGCGCCCGCTTCGCCGAATTTCTCATTGAAAGCAAAGTCTTGGATGGTATACAGTTTGTCCTCGTTTTTTCGGCCCCTGTGCTTGACCTTGAACTTGAGTCGACGCATCTTTCGGAGCTGCTTGAAAGCATCCGAGGAGGCCCAGCGTCCAGTTTTGCGGTCCTGGACAGGCTTGAGCAACTCGTGGAGACTGCCAGGTGTCTGTCCTCCAAACTTCGTATCCAGAGTGGCGAGGAAGTTGCAAGCCATCTTGTCCATCGGTTGGTTGCCGATCCAGAAACAAGTGTTGGCAACATCAATGTTGTAGCCAAGGCCAACACCTCTCTGCTTGATGTTGTCACTCATGCGGATGGAGGCATATGTGCCCTTGTGAACCTCAACAATAGCTCCATCGTGAAGAGGGGCTCCAGGCTGACCAGTCTTGTAAAAGTTTCGCTTGATGGCCAGGAGGTTCTTTGAAGGCCACTGTCGCACAAGATGATCCATAAAGTTCAGCGCCTCTTGAACGCTGTTGTTAAAAGAAATCTTGTGTTCGAGATAACCTTGGAGAGCAGCAACTTGAATTTCGGTGGTTTTTCGAATTGTGACCAGAAACTTGCCGCCTTCGCGAGCTCTCCCACCAGCAGGTCTTCTGCCCTCGTCAAGGTCGACAGTGAAGCGAGCCTCGCCACGTTCCACAAGAGCAGGGCTCCATGCCAGCTTCTTCCCATCGAAGAGCCACTTCTCGAAGTTGTAGGCTTTCATGGCATTGCGAGTAGTGTCATGTGCCCAGATCTTCTTCATGACGGGGCCAATCTTGTCCGGGTTGGGAGAGATGAAAACCTGTAGTATTTGTTAGAATGAATGGAATGTGAACTCATATGAAAGCTACTTACGTCGTACTGAAAGATCTTTTTGCTGTAGTCGAACTTGGTCATCCTGTACTGGTTGACCTCGATCTGCTCGGGTTTCCCCTCAGTGTTGAAACGCCCATTTCGCAGTGTGAACAAGTCCTTCTTGGTCTCGGCCACGTAAGCGTCAGGGGGCAACTCCATTCGGGTATTGCCTTGATTGTCCTGACCCTGGGGCTTGGCTGGATCAAAGCCAAGGGGTTTCTGGTAGCCGACAGGAGCACCGCCAGCAGCAGAGCCAGACGCAGAACGTGCGGGAGACTGATAAGGGCGTCGTCCCGAGCCGGAGGGACCTCCAGACCCAGCCGGGGAAGGGGAGCGACCTCTATCAGACATGGTGACTGAAGTGTCTGGAAGAGTCAGTGACTGAAAGGTAGAAGATGATTGGTGAAGAAAGATTGGACTGAGTGAAAGTAGAATATGCTTGAAGTGTGTTGTAGGTGGGTTGAGGGAAGTGTTGAAGGAAAGAAAAGAATTGAAAGAGGAGAAATAGAGGTTATTTATAGTCCCGAGGGAATGTGTGCTTGGACTGAACTGGCAGAAGGGGAAGAAGGAAGAGATTCACCGGTCGCGGAAGCAAGCGATTTGCTGTCAGTTTGTGCAAGCGCACGAGGTTTGGGAATCTGATTGATGTGAGGATTTGTTGTGAGGGCAAAAGAGCTTTATTTAAGCCAAGCAAGAGAAGTATGGTGCTTGCGAAAGGCTTGATAGAAGCTAGAGTTGTTGATGTGCTTGCCCAAGAAGAGGAAGCGCAAGAAGGAAGCGGCGGTGATGATGAAGGAGGAAGGAAGGAAGAAGAGAGGAAGAGGGAGGGAGGAGGGGATTATATAGCTGAGAGAGAGGGAAGCTGGAGAGGCAGTGACTCACTGTGTGGTGCACCCAAGCTGAAGCTTAGGATGAGTTTAGGATGGAGAGAGGAGGTGCTGAGGAGAGGAGGTGCACGAGGAGAGAAAGAGAGGAGTTTAGGATGTGCACAGAGAAAAGATATCAACAAAACACCCCAAGAATCAGGCAGCAATTGCACTCAGAAATTAAGGGCGGGCACTGCAACAGCACTGGCAGATTATGGATCCGGTGATGCATTGAGGAACTGAGGAAGCAACAGGGGGCACTGGCAATGAGGTGACAGGAATTACCTTGGCTATGAGTATCATCACATACAAGGATACATCAATGCCAAATGTTAAATAGCAACATAACTGGCCATTTCTGACTTCATGTAAGCTTAATAAGAATTTATAAGAACGTTTTTTGGGGTAAATATGGTTGAGTGTCAGTTGAGTGTTTGATGGTCTGACGATTTGCTCAAAGCCACTACCCAACTGGTTGGACTGAACAGTGTATTCATTGCCAAACAATAAAATATTGTGGCGGTAGTGTTCATAAACATGCGGGCCGTGGAAAACAGAATTAGAGACACCGTATTTGGTATATGGGTAAATGCAGCTCGATATGTAGCAATCCGTTGTGGCATCAATTCTCAGTTTGCAGCCGTAGCTCCGTGGCCAAAAACTCGACAAATGATACAATCAATTATCACAAAGCACAAGCACAAGCACAAAGCACATACATATTTCGGGACTCGAGTCAATTATGAAAAGTTATTGAAGTTGTTTGATATCAATTGAGTAGGCAGATAATCATGCTACATCTCATCCTCTCAACAAACGAAATATCAATCACAACCGCCACTTCTGATTTCTGATCCCCCCAAACGCCATACCATGCATAACGCGCGAGGCAAAGACAATACCAGCACGGCCCTCAACGTCATCCAAAATCCCCCTTTCACCGGTATTATTAGATCAGGTTGTTTACTGCCCAAGATCCCTTATCGTCGATCATTGGCATCCTCTCGAGTGATTTCTCATTGAAATCTATATCCTCCAAACTGACCTGGTGCTGGTGCGCCGTAGCCACCAGGTACTTGCGGCCACATAGGTAGTTGGCCGCTCGGGTCAGGGGGAGGATAGGGGTTGGCTTGGAAGGTATTTCCACTCTCCGGCCGCAGCGGCGAGTTCCTATACCCGCCAGCTGCAGATGCCACTCTTCCATATGGGCTCAGCGGCCTGTTGCCGAACTCGCCTGAAGGTTGTCTAGTATGGGAGGGATTACCAAAGCGTGCCTGGCCACCGCCTGTTGCCTTTAACGTGGCGGCGTCAGGAAGATGGACGTCCCGGAGAATAGAGACCATGGCCGTGGGGTTAACGCGTTGTGCGTCAAAGCTTTGAGAAGGGGGGAGGATGTTAAGAAGGAAGGTGATATCTCTGTGTAACGCTGATGCTTGGTTCCGGCGCTGCTGGTCAAGGCGGCGGCCCGCTGCACCTTTGAGAGGCGACACTCCTCTAGCGAGTCTTTGGGGGGGTTAAGCTCATCATCGTCTACAGCAAGAGGCCGTTTTGGGGAAGCAGTTGCCCGAATATACTGAGGACGGGGACTCTGTTCTTGTCGCGCTGGCATGGGGCTATTTCGCAGTGAGATAGGCTGCTCGACCATAGTAGGCATGGCTTGTTTTGGCCTCATTTGCACTGCCTTCGAAATTATGATAGGGGCAGCAACTGGGTCAAACTTGTCGGATGAAAACCTGGCAACAAAGGACTTCAGTTTGGGGTCCTCAGGGAAGAGTTCTGCCATTCGGTCCTCCAGCTTGGAGATTTGCGATAGTTCGCCATACTGCGATTCGTACTTGTGGAAATACGCATACAGCGGCTTTGCCTTTGCGAGAGTCTCTGGTTTGGAAACCAGTCGGGTGACACAAGTCTCGAATACGGCTCGTGCATCTATAAGTGGTTAGTTTCAATCGTTGCCTCTTTGGGTATTCCAAACCTACTAGTCGTGTCATCCTTGGAATGAAGATACTTCAAGTATTCTATCATGAACATCTCATCGTTGGGGAACAGACGAGCGCCTCTTTCGAAGATCTTGGCGCCTACAGGATCCTTGTAGACAACAGACTCAAGAAGAGCAACCGCTACGTAGACATCGCTTGTAAGTCGTCCCTTCTGGCGTGCATCAGTGAAGACTTTGCGCAAACCACCTTCTGACTGGTTGCCTTTGCCTTGAATGCGGCGCATGGCCCTCGCGAGAGCAATCCAGACATAAGAAATCGTACGGGACAGAAGTTGTGTTTCAGCAGCGTATCCCCTCTGGATGGCAAGAATGCGTTCTTCCATAGGCGAACGCTTAGGCTTGCTGTCTTCCTCGTCGTCATCATCATTGCGTTCGATGGAAGCTTGAACCAGATCTTGTGCAGCGGCTTGTCTCAATGTGGACACCTCCAACTTCTCCCGCTCTTTGACTTTGTCGCCCATTTCGTACAATGTTTCGAGAACATCATCGTATGGCTTTCGGACAGCCTGGGCAAACTCGGCCTTGTCGACCTCTTTGCCAGGATAGTTGACTTCAATGTGGTCTGCGTGTTTCAAGGCAAGCAAAACACTTTCGCGGTTTGCTCGAATGCCTTCAAGTAGCAATTCTGTGCCCAACTCTTTGTCGTTTTCCCGGATGTCGTTTTGGTAACACCACTCTGCCGCATCAACCCAGATCTCAGGCCAGAAACGGAGTGCCATCAACGCTTGCTTGTAGACGTAGAGTACCCGTTGGTTGTATGTTTTGGGCTCATCAGTTTTCAAGACAAGGGGATCTTCTTTCTCCCAAACGATCCACTTCTTCCACAGTTCGACCTGGTCTCTGAACTCCTGGTCCCCATCAAAACCTGGAGCTGGCGGTAACCGAGGAAGATTAGTGCGTCTGAGGTGCCGAGTGATGTTGTCCAAAGCAATATTGGCACTCTTGGCCGACATATAGCCTGGCGAGCGCTCTTGGATGAACTTGCGTCCCTAGTAATGTTAGCTTTTATGCTGTTGTAGGCCAAGGAGTAAAGCATACAGTCATCTTATTCAGTCCCATCTCGAACTGGTCATACTCCTTCCAGAGATTGTTGACGGTCAACATGGGCACGGAAATAGCGCGTTGATACACCTTGCGCAATTGATCCATCTTTTGCTGGTCCTGCCAACCTGTACCCCCAATCTGGCCGGGACCGTTTTTGACGAACTGGACATAATCTTGCCAGATATTGCCAGAATCTCTATCCACACCAATGTTGTCGATGACAAACTCATAGGACTGGGTAATAGTTCGGCGAGCTTGACCCGAAGGATCATTGTTGAGATCGTTACGACGGCGAATATAGTTGAGATAGACTGTCCACAGCTTGACGTTGGGTACAGTCATCAGACATCTTCCAAAAAGCTGTTCGGCATCGACAAAGTTGTCGAGACCGAGCTCCATCTCGATCCATTCGACCCAGACATCAGCCTGGTAGATGTTGTCAATACATATCACTGGAAGGAATGAGGTTCACTCACAGCTTGTGGAAATATTTCGAGAAAACGATTATAGGTACTTCGGGCCTGATCAAGTCGGCTTGAGCGTCTATGGTCGGCGATCAAGTTAAGCCAAGCATCCATATCCCCACGAGGGTCCTCTTTAACACGAGCCTCGAGGAGAGCAACAGGGTCGAGACCAGCCAAAGCTGGAGTCACATTGGAAGGGACAGCAGGAGGAACAGGTGTATGGGTTAGAGCTGGCTGGGCAGGTTTATCAGATGCAGTGGAACGGCCAGGATGAGGGAGCGAGGGCACTTCTTCCGATTGAGGAGCAGTATTGGAAGGCTGGTCAGCTTCGTCTTCACCCTCATCCTCGTCATCGGATGCTTCCACAATAAAGCCCCCCGACATCTTGGGCTTGGAGGGTTGCCGTTGAGCAGTGGCCGCGGATTGTTCAGTAACCGGCGCAGGTGTACCGATAGTGACTGACTCTGGATCATATTCTCCCCCATCATCTTCTGTACCATTATCTGCTGTATCAGCGTCACCAGAAGCAAGAGAGTCTTGAGCGTAGTTATCAACTTGTTCCTCGCTATGCTGAACTTGAAAACCCGGCGTGCTAGTATCCTCTCCTCCCCATGAAGCACCCTCGGAAGCCATCCTGCGATTTTAAGAAACAGGTCGTGCTGCCAAGTCTCGATCAAGAAGCAAGCGATTTCGAAAGACGCGTCGGCGAAAACCTATGAAACCAGAAGATAATGTCCAAGTCGCAAATGGCGATCGGGAGATGAGAATTGAGAATACGCAAGCGATCGCTACTCTATAGAGTCACGGGTTTCTCGATGGAAGGGGTGCGATAGGCCCGGTCGAAGATGATTCAATCGTTGATGATACGAGACGAACGGGTAGTAGATTCTGTCGCGAACAAGGCAAGCTCCGGGAGCTGCGCCAGCTGGCTCCGGATGATATATGTCTGAATTCAGCACTTAAAGAGAAAAACAAAGACAGCGATACAAAGACAGGTGTGCAATCGATCGGGGTTGGGGAAATAGTCATGCGTCGAGCTGCGCGTGGATGGTTTTGGTCGAGCGCCTCAAAGTCTGAGAGCTCCAACAAAGAACAGTAATCTCGAACAAAGCAGTTGCGGCAGAACCCAGGTTGGGCCTAGAATGTCTAAGGCGGTGAACGAACTTGGTATCCAAGAGCCGCACTTTAGTGGGTCACTAGAGAGATGGATGGACAGGCTTTTTAATGCAGGTATTTCAAAGAAATGCACAACTACACAGTAAGTAAGATTGATGAGAATGGATAGCACTATGTATGTGACAGATCGCCCTGTCCGTATAAACCCAGGCTCTCTAGAAGATTTACAACAATAGGACCACCTACCCAAAAGAAGAGATATCATTCGATGACAGCCCCGTTGGGCTTTGGACAATGCATGCAATCAAACAATCCCTAGGTACCTAGGTATCCACTCCCGTAGGTCGTTGTCAAGGTCACATGACTTGGATGAGTTCCTGATTTCAGGAGGTCGCGTCCACAGCGCAACCTCTCTACGCGGGTGTGACCGCTAACGCGTCCCACTGTCGCTCCTCACATTTTGGACTTGACGCCCAGGGCAAGTCATCTCCCATCGCAACCAGAAATCGATCCGCTCTTGTTTTCTTTTACCCATGCTCGCATACTGCTATTCAGACTAGTACGGCGCTTTTCATCAAACAACAACTACTACTACCACTACGCACCCACTTTCTATTCCTCTCTTCTTCTCTCTTCTCTTGCGTCTTGCATCTCACATCGCGCTTCTCCCCACATCAACCTTCACACAACGTAAAGAACCAGACACTCGTGCTCTCGATCTTTTTCACCCTTCCCTTGTAAAACCTCGATTTTTGCCACTGCAGTGTGCTCCTGATTACGACCTACCCAGTTCATACATCCCCCATCCTTATCAAAAATGTCTGTCGTTTCGCTTTTGGGCGTTAATGTCCTGAACAACCCAGCCAAGTTCACCGACAAGTACGAGTTTGAGATCACTTTCGAATGCCTCGAGCCTCTAGAGAAGGGTTCGTGCAACTTTGGACTGTTGCAAGATAAGGAATCACAGCGCTAACATGGAACAGATCTCGAGTGGAAGCTCACTTACGTTGGATCCGCTACCAGGTATGGACCAGCTTGATTGAGGCCCCTCCTCACACCGCTTCTTCTAACACTTCTCAGTGACCAGTACGACCAAGAACTCGACTCCCTTCTCGTCGGTCCCATCCCCGTTGGTGTCAACAAATTCATTTTCGAGGCCGATGCTCCCAAAACCGCACGAATTCCCGATGCAGAGATTCTCGGTGTTACCGTCATTCTCCTGACCTGCGCCTACGATGGACGTGAGTTCATTCGCGTCGGTTACTACGTCAACAACGAATATGACTCGGAGGAGCTCAACGCTGAGCCTCCAGCTAAGCCCATTATTGAGCGTGTGAAGCGCAATGTATTGGCTGAGAAGCCCCGAGTGACTCGATTTGCCATCAAGTGGTAAGTCAAGAAAGAATTGTAAGCGATAATGTATTCAAGCTAACAGGACTCCAGGGATTCCGAGGCATCTGCTCCCGCTGAGTACCCTCCTGAGCAACCCGAGGCTGATCTTGTCGCTGACGGCGACGAATACGGTGCTGAAGAGGCCGAGGAGGAGGAAGCCGCAGAAGCTGACGAGGCTGAGGCTAGCTCCAAGGCCAAGGCCAGCAACGGAGAGGATTCAGAGATGGCTGGTGTGGAGAACGAAGGAGAGAATGCTCAGGATGAGGAGGAGCTGTCCGATGACGGCAGTGTCGATATCGAGGGCGAGAGTGAGGAGGAGCTCGAGGAGGAGGAGGAAGGAGAGGGCGAGGCTGAGGCCGATGGTGATGCCATGGAGGTTGACAGTGCTGAGAAGCCTGCCGCATCAGCCGCCAAGCCCGTGAGTGTCGCTTCCTAAGCACTCCAATTAAGGATATTTGCGTGTGATTTGGTTGCGATGCGACCGAAGCATTGGACAATGAATGCTACTAGGAGGTCTTAATACGCTGGCTGGGACTTGTTTGTTTTATAGAGTTATGAAGACATGAAAGGGAATGATATCAGGCGGGCGGGTTGGGTATAGAGCTAAGGTAGGTAGTCGAGAAGACACATTAGGCCATCGCTTGGACATGTAGGAGTATGAACTAAACCCTATTATTGCAAGACATGCAGCTGTCAGTTCCATGTATCTCAGCCAGTATAGTGAGGCTCAAATAAACAGTGCAGTAGTAGGAATCAGTGCATGCATTGCAGTAGTCATCGACTGGTCAATGGCACATGGCAAACGTAATTGTATTTGCTCAACACCATTTTGATCAGCGATAATCTAAGGTTCTGACGATGAATTTCGGCACGTGGATGCTGTGAAACTCTAACCCCCGCGATATGGTACACCCTCTCAGTCATCCGCTTTCAGGGTCGCCCGGTTTGTGAGGGGAGATGGCTGCATGACGTACAATGTTGGAGACAGATATTGAACTACAGGTAATTTTGTAGAGTAAGCAGATGCCTTATACCCAATTCCGCAACGCCGCCATCATGGCGTTCCGTTGACAACCGCTAGAGGCCGTCTTCAAGCGAACGTCAAACTGAGTTGGTGACCGACGAAACGCCTTTTTTTTAGTACAGCCTCGTTATCAGAGTCCTACGGGACTCATTCTCCATTCCCCGGCTGGTCTCTCACTCCATTTGAAATCAAGATTCGGGTTTCAGCAAGGACTTGGGTCAGTGAGGCTTGCCAGCTCTTGACAGCCCTATCATGAACATAAGCAAACTTGACGAGATGAGAAGTTACCCATTGATGTACAATGGATGCTCATGAGAATCATAGTATAGAGCTTCAGCTCAAAGGCACACTGAGAAGAATATCGCCCATAACCAAGTTGTGATTTATTCAGGCTACCAGCTAGCTACCTTACTGGGTTACCCTTCAGAGAAGGTTGAAAGCTGTATCCGTCCGTACCTTGTCTCAGATGCCAGTGACTTGGGATGCGTGACATGTGGACGAACACTTGTTGGTCCTCGGAGTCAACGTTAGTGCCCGCGTCACTTGGCGCACTAAGACCTTGACATAGCTTATCTTGCTTGCTTCACTCAGGGATCTTCGTTTGCCCTACCTTTTCCTCTCACAACCATCCATCCTTTTGCTTATTCAACCTTTACCATGGATGTTGACCGAGCAGGACTCGGCCGCAGCATTCATCGGGGTCCGCCGATGACTTGAAATCAGGCTCGAGTCTGAAGGAATAGAAATACCCCTCGGCCTTCCTCCTCCATCTCCATCTTCGTTCTTGACAGAGACTTTCTATAGTGCTAGAATATCATGTGAATATTTCCATTGTCAAACCCAGTGCCGTGAAACTCATCAATGACCACAAACACTTCCTCTCAGGCTCTAGATGATCTTGTCAGAGCAACCGACAACTTTCGCGAACAATATCTACACGCTCTAAGAACCCTTCAAGATGGCCTCGTCGCTCGTAGACGAGACACAGCAGAGAGCCATGCTCGCAGCAGCATCTCCATGCCTGAGCCCTACACGCCACCCTTGAGAGCTTCCACTGGCCCAACATTTGCAACAGAGGGCTCTTTGTCTCCTATTTTTCGGCGAGGGCGGGCCGCGACTCTTGAGAGCACAAGAGAAAGACCATCTTTGTCTGCTGAGCCTCAGCACTTTACGGGTTCGCCAAGTGGCAGTCATCGCGCTGTCTTTACGCAGGACGAAGATGTTTCCTTCATTCCTCTCCCTCTCCTGGATAACACTACAGCTACTACCACAACGCGAGAGGTTGAGGACTATCCCCATAACATTGTCAGGGGTCATCTCGACCAGGCAGACTGGGCCGATGGTCAACTCCTCCAGCATCTGAAAACCGAAGATTTCACCCCCGAGGTGGCACCCTTCCTAGACGACATCATGAAACGGCGTTCCGAGATTGATATATCTGTGCCCTTCCGTGAATTTGCGGCGTATGAGAGAGAACAGTATAGTCAGTCCACATTCGAAGTGTACGAGGTTGGCCATAACTGTAAACTCACCAAACTCAGCGCTGACGGAGATGGAGATGGGCAGTCAGATGTTAAGTACACGGGTGAAGGCCCCTACGAGATTCCGGCTGATAATGTCGATGCTCCCACGGTTTGGGAAACAATCAGGGTTGTCAACCAAAGTGGCACATCCACAGGCCGAATTACGTACGTCTTCCATTCTACAACACTTGCCGGGCTGGGCTAACGTTTGCAGCATCGTCCAAGAGCCTACGCCTCTTGTCCTCGCAGCACTTCACTGGACCATGTCTTCACACTTTGATATGAATGAGCTGCTCACTCATCTACTCTCTGACGAGCCCAACCGTGGCCGTACTCATGCATTCATGACTAGAGCTTATGAGAGGTCTCCCTCCCAAGCAGCTTCTCCTTCGCCCATCGTTGCTCCATCATCGCCAGTCCCGCTCACTGCCAGGCCGTCAGTGTCACCAACCCCTCCTACACCTAACGTTCGTCAGAAGTCTTTCTTCTTTGTGTTCAAGTACTACACGGTTGTCAGTCACCCTCTCGAGCCAGCTCCTTGGCAGCGTTTCGATAAAAGACCTTCAGAAAGTCGTCTCGGAGATCATATTGATATCGCTGAATGCGGCTCTGTATTGGCTCTATCACTCGGCGGTGACTCTCACAAAGCTCCCCCTATGCGCTCGAGAAGAGAGCGTGTTCGAGAAGGGATTCTATTCGATACATTTGGTCCATGGCAGTTACTTGCTATCCAGAGTTTTCCTGATAATTCTCATACTGTCCGTGGCCCGGAGTTTCAGGAGAAGAAATATGTCAATGGACCATATGCGTTTCTGGACCTACTAATCTCTGAGTATCGTGATGCAACAAAGCGAAATCTGATCCTCCATGAGCGAGTTACCAAGCTCATCACTCCCCCGGTACGTTCACTAGACCCCCATATCTCAACGCCATGCTGATTATCTCCAGACTGAGTTCATGTTTGACCCTAAACTCAGAGACAAGCTGTTATTTGAGGACAAGCACTTCACCTACATCCGAAGGTATTTCTGGGCGTACAACACCCTTGCCGTTGTGAACACAGGTATCAAGTCAATGATTGCGGCATATATCGACACATTTACCGACAGCTTCTGGGCCGGCACCCACCCGATTCTATGGCCACATCACGCAGCTGATTCGCCTGATGGGATTGCCTATAGTAAGCACATGGCTAAGCTGCGCTGTGAGCTTGACAAAGTTGTCCAAGAGCTTACAGAGGTTCTCAAACGCAACGAACGAACCCGTAAGGAGATCGAGAACTTGCGAGATCAGCTCTTCAGTGGAAGCTCCATCAAGGAAAGTCGGAGAGCTATTGAACAGGGCGATAACATCAAAGTCCTCACAATGATCAGCATGATCTTCTTACCGCTTACTTTTGTCACGGTCAGTTAGCAAGGTTTTCTATTTCAGGCCTTCACTAACAACAACCAGTCTGTCTTCGGTATGACGGTCTTCACCGTCCCCGCTACCGACTGGCGTTTTCCTCTGACGATGATCCTCGTCTGTGTCCCCTTCATGCTTCTCGTGACCTTTCTCCAGACACGCTCATTCGGTGTCCTACTGCGCAAACTTGGTGCCATTGGCAGCGCACCTGTTCGTCTCATATCCCAAGCTCGCAGCCGGTCTCGAGAGATCGCAGACGTCCCTGACAATATCTCAATCGCAGCGGCCAGGGTGAGACGAGGTAATGGCACATTGCTCGAGAGGATAGCAGCAAGACTTTGGAGTAAGAGGTCGGCACAGAAGGTCGAGAGAGATGATTTCGGAGGTGTTTAGTCAAGACTATGGTCCTCATGGCGATGTAATCGGTTTCACATTTGTATAACGTTCACGGCTTCAAGGCGTTCTCGCTTTCTCACAGGACAACGATGTTCAAGTATCATTTTGCCTTGTTACGATTACGATTTATGGTTACGAATTATGAGATACGATGGGCAAGAGATATAGGCATTTAGGCATCTATTATCGTGTATCTAGACTGAAGTTATCAGATTAACCCCGTTCCATTTTCGATACTGAGTTTCGAATGTATGCTTCTCTGCTGAACAAGCCCAGTTGTTTCAGCCTCGTGCTCTGAGAACTGATACGGGTTTATGCCAGGTTTTCCAGATACGTAGACAGCATTGTGAAATTGTGAATGATGGTCAAACATATTGGGAGAGGACATTGTCATGACAGCAACTTTGGCACATAAGTCATCAAATTTAAAACAAACATTTACAAGCTTTAATCCTTAAACACAATTCTCCTATACTTCGGATCCAACGCCGGACCATCATCGATGACTCTAAACCTATACACCCCTTTGAGAACCTCATTCAATGGCGAGGAGTTGACCAAGCCACTTGATAAGTGAGTAAGTAACACAGTATCTCGTCCATCTGAGTTCCCTTTACGTCCTCTTTCTTTTTTCTTTTCTCAATCCGATTTTCCCGTTCGTCGTCTATTCTCACTTGCATGAGATGATCAATTCTGAACTGTGAGCGCAGTGGCAGTATGGCTATTGTTCGGTAGCCAGACCGACGTATGCCAGGGACCAGTTGCATGTTGGCGTATGCAACAGGACGATAGGAAGTGGGACAGCAGACGCAGGAGAAAAGATAGAACGATATAATGAAACGGGGTATCCATCGTAACGAATCGTCCATCCATTTTGTCCATCCGTTATCCCCAAGGTCATACCCGTCCAAAATCGGAATGATCTGCTGTTGCCAGTGAAGTGCTGTATTAAAATGAAACCCGTCAAGAAAAGACGCCGTGCCGGACTGTGGTTGAACGGTATAAGCCGCCGCAACACGTAAACAAAGGTGCCAATATCAACTCGCCAATAACTGTAGACACCTCATCCGATCAAAAAGAAATACTCGCTCTGTTTGGGACCATTCAGGCCCTTGTAGGCAGTGTGGCGATCAAAAGAAGAAACAATCGTGCTTTCGTGACGTCGTAAACCGCTGGTAGGCTGAAAAAGTAGAAAGAAGGTGATAGGGGTGTTTATTTGCAATATCAACCCTCATCTTCATCTTCATCCCCTGGGCTGGCTGTGTCCGTCTTAGCTTTCTTGTTTGAGGTGGCCGAGCCGGCTTCAGACTTGCGCTTTGTTCCCATAGTGCCAGAGCTTTCCCCAGCAGAATTATCTTTGCCATCGACACTCTTTTCACCTTCGCGGTCCATTGCTGCCACCTCCTCGGCAGTGAGGAAACGTCCACCAGGGCCGCGAGGTCTACGCATAGCATGATTGTGGCGTGACTCGTGCAGATATGGCTTGCGTCCTTTAGACGTCAGTCGGAGCTGTTCCTCAAGTTTCTGTCGAGCAACACGACGCTTGAGGATACGATGGAATTGCTTAGCGTTCACATAAAGTGGCGACTCCTCCGCACCACTCGCGGCTGGCATCTCCGGGGATTGCGGGTGTTGCATCTGGGGAGCGGGCATCTGAGATGGGGCGACGCCTGGTCGAGCACCGGCATGGCTCATCATGGGCGCCGTCGCAACGCCGGGACTCGTAACCTGGCTCATTCGACGGCCGGGTATTTGGGGCATGCTGTTCATTCGAGGCGATTGTCGTCCGTCCTTTTTGGCATTGGCACCCATGCGGGGTGAACTTTGAGGAATATTGGGATCTGAGGACATATAGCCATAGTTCGTGCCAGAAGCAGCGGCGGTTGCTGCCATCGCGGCCGCCTGTATACCAGGCATCGCATAGTGCATGCCCTGTTGTGCCACTCCGTATTGTGGTCCGTACATGTTGTGTCCTTGTGGTTGAGTTTGTTGCTGTTGAGAAGCGATGACAGGTGAGGATTGTACCGTGTGCTGGGGAATGGTATTCGTTGGTGAAGCGATGTTATTAGCAGTAGCAGAGTTCGCGTAACCGGGATGTGTATTTTGGCCTTGTTGGTATTGACTGTAGTCCATTCTCCACTAAGAATCCAGTCTGATCACTAAGTGTCGAGGAAATACGTCCTCGTCGCGTTACTATTCGTTGACCGCGTGTAAGATCAATAAGGAATTGTTCAGTCCTTGACGCGTTATCGAGTGGCGTTGCAACAAGAGCTTTGCAAGAGAACAGAGAGCGAATAGACGTGATTGTAAGAACTGATCGTCAACTATGCGATGATGGAAACTGATGTTCGTTTGGGAGCAGTCGGGCTCGAGTGCTGGAAATCCTCTCTAATACGAAGAGACTCTGGAATGAGGCGCACTAAGGCAATTGGGTACGCGTGGGTGAGCTGGCAGGCCGAAACGAGCTGGTGTGCTGTGGCTCAATGTTGCCTAGAGTGGCTGATGAAACTATTTACACAGCCACGCGAATGAATATCGTCGAATCTAGGGCTGGAGTAAAGTAATAGACAAGCAGCGGTGGCAGAGACGGTGCTGTCTGGTCAGTTGCTCGTTGTAAGAGATCTGTCCAACCATAGGCGTTAGCTGAGGTGTATATATGCTAAACTAGGATAAAGGAGACGGTAGAAAAACGGGGGCGGGAAGGGTAAAGGGTGCTGATGGGCTTTGTAAAGCCACTCTTGATGCGTTGGCATCTCAGCGTCTCATGCATGACGGAATATGCGATGGACGGGCCCACATCTCCCACTCGGCCAGCCCACTAGCTTTGGGCCAGAGCAGTAGGTACTGTAAGATGATTGATGCTCGCGGCCTCAAAGCAGAAGACTTCCTTCGTTGGGCAGATTTGAATGCTTGGGGTAGAGCATGCGGCTCTTCATTCTGGCGTTCTGCATGGCCACTGATGTCACTAGCAGTCTTGAGTGCAAGATCAAGATACTTCAACAAGACTGGCGCCCGTTCGTCGTGCCGCATGACAACATGAAGAGGACTTCCAGGCTGCCTTGTCAAGAAACGCCGTTTGAACTTCCAAAGGCTTAGGCTTCAATCTTTCTGGCGGCCATGATCCAGTCGCTCCCGAGATTCTGGTAGCTGCGGCCCTGCGCCTCGCAACAGGGTCCCAAAGCGGGGTATTGGCCGGCCATAGGAATGATAAAAGCTCGAGTGGGCGGGCGTGCATATCAAAGCTTGTTAAGTCAAAGGGTATTGATACAGGCTAGGGCATCCATCTTTTTCAACTTCATCATTTGTGTGACCGAGTAGACACTGGACTACTTCGATCGATAGATGAAATAGTGATCATGTGGTAGAGTGGGAGAGTTTCGCCAAAGTGGCACATCTCGCTTTGGTATAAGCGAAGCTGGCTGGGATCGCAGGAAACAACCTCGTCAACGTGGTAAACCAAGGTCCAGAGTGTAACGACAAACTGTGAACAAGGCATTATAAAACAGAAGATACACGTGATACATACGTTAAGGGTGGTCCCGATTAAATGAGGTGTCGGTGCGGCGACAGGCTATTAGTGTTGTCAGTCTAAGTTGCGGTGCAAGTTTGCCAACTTCGTCTCTAGCTTTGGTGTTAGTGGTCACCAAAGGATAGAGAAATCCTCGTTGCACCACACACCACAGGCAACAGCATGAAATGCGCGTTGAAACCAACACTTGATGGAGGAAGCGCGTTTTGAGAGTGAAATGGCAGTAACAAGGCCGCGTTGACACGATCTGATCACCGTGACACGACGCGCTCACGTTGCTTAACGATGTGGTCAAGCAGAGAACGAATGCATTGATAAAATACACGAGAAGAATACCCAAGACTGGGAAAATGTTTGGACAATTGTGATAGAAGTTGAGGTTCTACGTACCTTTTGTTACGGATATGATGCACACGCGAGCGTATGTGCACGGTTTGATGGAATACTGAGCGCGCTCAAGGCTTACTCGTACAACCTCGATTCCGAAGCCAGATGACAAGAGTCAAATCCGGGGTAAAATCGAGATCCGCAGACAAGAATTGTCAGGTGACAGGTATTGCGACCAATGGAAATGGCCACTATGATGCTGTTGACGATGATAGGCCTCGAAGTCGTGAAGATGAAAAGGCGAAGCGAAGTGCAAAAGGTCGCTGATTTGCTGATGGACCGAGGCGGGTTAAATTGAATTGGAGTGGGTGGGTTGTCTCGGGCGAGTGAAGGCTCGTCTTGTCGCGCGGCAAGTTATGGTCTTGCGCTTAGAAGGGAATCTGGCAGACAAAACAGGGGTTAAAGGGGAGACAAGGCAGTGCAAAGACAAGACTATCCGAGTTCGGCAGGAGAATTCTTGTCAGAGAATCAGGGTTGTTGACTTTCTCCGATGCAAGTCGGACGCGTCTTGGACAATCCTAGAGGATAATCGCGTGTATGGGGGTCTTCAGGTGAGATCACAGCGCTAGCTTGTCGAGGTTCGCCCAAGGGGAATGAATTCGTTTCTGAGAACGAGGCTGTGATGAGGAAAACAAAGGAGGCAAATTGGTTTCGGGAGAATCAATGTCTTGATACCTGGCCAGATAAAGAGGGAAAGGTTGGTAGATAAAGAGGGAAAGGTTGGTAAAGTCGTGCGTGGTGATCGCACAATGATGAGGCTTTTGAGGAAGAGTATTGAGCCCTGGTCCTGACCTTGGCCTTGAGCTGAAAAATTGCCTGGGGGCTGGAGAGTAACAAGCTGGGCTTTTTTTTATTTGCCGAATGAGCAATAGAAACCAGCTATCCGTAGCGATAACACTGAAGTGCAGTCCTGGATAACAGAACAGTTCAGTTATTAGTCGGTCTTAGCTGATAGGGCTGAAGCCGGTAGCAATAGTCTGCCGTGTTATGTGTTGCCCTTTGGGGTGATAAGGCGGGCGCTGAGCGAATAGCAGAACTTGACTGGGCTTGCGAGCACAGAGCGTTTACTGGGCTGTCTGTGGTTCGCGGGCGGGAGCGATTGCTGGTCTTGCGCGCGTGTATGATCCAATCAAGGGAAGAAATGATTGTGAATTGTGAATGGCCAGAGAATAAAGGTAGCGACACAGGTCAATCAAATCAAATGTTTCGAGAGGCCTTGGACGATTCTGATTGCTCGTTGAGTGGACGAGAACAGGAGGATTGATTGGCCGTGAAGAAGGAGAGGACGAGGGAAAATGCGACGAGATGATTTGAGGGGCGGGATCCAGTCTGTTTTTACGACTTCCTTTGACTGGATGAATCAGCTCCGAATGTGGGTCTCCAGCCGCGTCAGATTTTGATTGGGAGAGAGACTGTGACGCAAGGAGCGCACCTTCCTCTCTTTTTTAAACCCTGGTGAGGTGTCTGTGTTTGTATGGGGCTCCACTTAGGTGGGGGTGTCTATTTTGCCATTGTGGTGGCTGGGCTGTTAGGGTGTGAATCCAAATACAAGCCTTGACTTTCGAGATATTTATCCGCACGTACTATGTACGATGTACCTACATTTGTCTCGTCTCGTTCAGTCCATTGGGGAGCATTTACAAATAGGGAAAGTCAAGGAAGACGTAATTTTACTGAAGCTTTCATGGGACTCGTCGAGATCAGTCGATATGATGACAGCTGTCATAACCGTCGCAGTCACAGCCTCTATTAAACTCTTTGGTCTTCGGCACTGACCACCTCTATTCCGGTGTTCCGAGTTGTCAAACCCCAAAAAAATCAAACTTCTTATCTGATGCTTCAATGAACCCCGCTGTGAGGTCGATTAAGCATTGACACAGGTAAACTTGCTTTGTTGGAGGAATGAGGAGATGGTGGGATAAAAGATGATTGCAAGTATATCACTGTGCTAGGCCTTCCAGCTTGCCTTACTTCTCACTCCCAGGCTGTACGTCTAGGTAGGTGTTTTCCCGCTCCAGTACATCATTTCTATCATTCTTCCCCAGACCGCTTCTCTCTAGATCTTGTATCCCAATACTTGGTTACCTCTTCTCTCTCGCAACTTCGGCCTCGACGAGCAAACAAGATGTCGCGAGCTGTCACAGAGTGACGACACAAATCGCGGTCGAAACATAACCCGTGTTTCTCACCCCTCTCTTTCTTGTCGGCCGATCATTGTCCGGGTTGGGTGGTGTGTGGATGAGCTGGCAATCCGGCTTGGACTAAAATTAGCCCCGAGTTATTCACATCCCGACGGCCGACATAACGGGGCGCAAGGCGCTTTTCAGAGCTGCAAAGTTCTTGATGAGCTTCTGTCAAATTCACAAAGAGGTAGCCTGCTTTGACTCACGAAGAGCGGTCACCAAAGCAAGGTAAGGCATATTGCTGGTTACCTAGTAGTTAGTTGGTGCCCAGGCCCATCTAATCGATACGCTATCGATATACCATCGTAACAAGGCTGTATATTGATGTCAGTGGGCAGGCCTCAAACATCTCCAGCTTCACCAGGTCTTCGAGTACCTGGTTCTGGTTTTTTCTATAGCTCGAGCATTCAAACTATGACACCTCAGCTTCATGGTAGGTATCTACTGGTAGAACCCAGCATAGGGACACGTGACGAAATAATTTGCCTCTTCTTGGTCACATGCAATGCAGTGAAACTCAGCTGGATGAGGGGATCATGGCAACCTTGAATTGATGTAAACGATTGGCAAATGTCGGTGTGATATTATTGGCACTCGCTCACAGCCTGAATCCAGCGATCCGGACCTCTGCTTCACTGGCCGTGTGGAATTAGAGACATTCCCAGCCTCGTTGTAGAAGTTGTCAATTTGGCTCTATTCTCATCCATCGGTGGTGTTTTTTTGTTGTTGTTTTTTTTGCCTGCTTCGTTGTTTGTGAAGAGCTCTGGAGTGTAGCTCCACAGGACAGAGATCCACGTGCAGGATCCCTTGGACGTGCTACGGTACCCGTCCGTCTCTTGTACAAGTGCAGGCCTAGATCTAAAAAGGACGAAATCACAATACGAGGCCCTGTCTGTTCAATCCTGAGAACAGAGCGGCAATACCTCTGTACGTTGATCCTATCTTCCCCGGGCCGTCACTGTCGTTGAGCCCTGTACCTTAGCTTCTCACCTCATTAAACACACCTCAGTCTTGAATGTCTCAAACTGGCTGCAGCAGTTCGTACGTAAGAGCTACGGAGTCGGTGAGTGGCCGTGGATCCTTGGCTTGTGGATCGTGGTAATGGTAGCACGGTCGTTGCACCTCAATGGGGGGAATATGCGGGACGTCCTACCGTAGGCTCCGCATGTGGATGAGGAGAGGAACTCTTTGTGTTCCTGTTGCACGCGGACGCGGCGCGTACCTTCAATTGACATATATGTACCTTAGGTATTCAAGGGTAGGTACTCCGTATAGTACCAGTAGTCGAGGAAACTTTGAGGCCTCTATCACCAGTAACCAGAAGACTCAGGTAACTTGATTATATACTCGGTAGGCCTTTAAATTAAGCATTTTCACCATCTTGCCTTAGGCTTGGAGGTGTTCTTGCTCCATGATGCTGTTGTGTCTCTTTTTGCTTCGAGGGCCGATGTAATGTCATCGTATCCTGAGACGACGATGCAAAGTCGTAACGGTATTTTGCCGAACAGGAAGTCAAATTTCGTGTCAGAGTCTCAGATATGGGGATACAGCATTGGTGCATTGTCGGCTGTGCTCGATCTCACGCACCGCATCGCATCGCATCGCATTAATGAAATGCACTCACTCACTGCCCAAGTGCATTGTCATATTGCTTCCCAGCTATAGCCTATACGTACACTACGTATGTTTGTACTTGTCTCGAGATCGCACGTCGTCTGCTAAAGTGGTGGGGGCGTAACCGCGTGGTGGTGGTGTGCATCCCCCACATGTCTTGGCCTTTCCATGCTGTTACGGATGCATGTGCGTGGTTGGCCAGTTGTCACAGCTTGGTCTGCGGCTAGGTACCTTGAGTTGGTGTGGTTGGGTAGAGAGCCATCATCTTTTCCCTTCTCTTCTTCGTCTGCAGAGCGTTGCAAGGTTACAAAACTGAGGCTTCAGTATCAATTGGTTACCATGAATCGATAATCTTCCGATTGGATTTGACATCGGATTTGGGTTTTCAGATATCAACAATACCTAGCAAGTCCATGACGCATGTTGTTCTTCTACTACATGTGATTCTGGGGAATGGTGGAACATCAGCGCCATGGTTTGATATCTCCCAATCATCCCATATCACAACATCAATGCATGTAGCCGCCTCATGATCTCGGACTGCATGCATGTATAACAGCCCAATATCGGCAGCCATGTTTTGCGCAAATACACACCTGTTGAGAAGTGACTGTCTTGGGCAACAGCGCATCTATCTGATAATAGAGCCCGATGGACTGACGGCATGCTTGGAATCGGTCTGTCCGCCTTGCCTTGTATCTCGGCGTCAGTACGTAGGCCATGGCTGTGACGCCTTAACGGTTGTGCCTATCAGCCCACTTGCTGCAAAGTCTACCTGATTACACCGTCCAGTAAACACCTCGATCGAGTGACGATATCTGTAGCTCAAAGAGGCCTGTCTTGAATAAAGGGTAGGTTGCTTGTTTCCTCATATGGCGGCCGCCTCCCGCCCATGTCACATTTCAATACCCGGTTATCACCTCAGCCGTAATTATATTGACATGATTCATGCCCCCAGGTTCCAGCGTTATCACTTGTGACTGCAACTATTATAGGTTTATCATCTCGAAACTTGGCCTGGCCCACACGCGACCATCACATATCCGGGCATCTTTGATTCATTGTCGAGTTTTGATTCGTAATTAATCATTTCTTGCATTTCCTCCAATACCCTTGTTGCGCGCTTAATTCACCACTCAACAAGGCTGCTCACGATATCGCGTTGCAGACGCGTCCCGGACCCTCCTCGTTAGCCTTTCTCTCGCCCTTGTCTAGTTTCAACTCATTTGGTGTGACAAGCCCAAGCCCTTGCGATGGATTCTCATTCGTCGCCGCCGTTGCGTTCATCCAAGTCTTCAGAGAGCTCTCCGTTCCAAGCTCGGACACGGCGGAACGGCGATCATCATCTCGGTCCACGGCGGTTGAGTCCTTGTTTGGAAGGCATTGCTTTGTCTGAAGGCTATAGTTTGAGTAACAAGCCGGTGTCCTTATCCTCCTTTTGATGGGGCGTTTCGGCTATCGAATTGACAGGCGTTCCTTGTCCGGTTCGATGATTTGTTCTAGTCATAGTGATGTACATATGCTGGTCTGTCTACTCCAAGATCAAAACTTATGTCTTGAGCACACTGAGAATTTGCCACTGTATCAACACAGTCGCTGATTCCATAACGTACGGTACTGGTAAAGTCTGTATTTCTAAATGTTTTCGATGCGAGGTGGTTTTCCATTGGTTGTCTACGGCAATATACAACATATCGTATCAAGGACTTGAAACCCGTACAAACTTAGTTGGCTTGAGATGGTTGACATATTCTCCCCACATTCCCATGCATCAGTAATATACACAAAATAATAACTGTTATTGTATGTTATGCCGACCGGTGACCATGATATAAGAATGGCACAATATCCAGTGCACAGGAGTAATGTTTGGTTGTGTAATAACTATAGGGTAGTACTCACAGGAAGACTCCTCGTGAACTTGATATGAACGAGGATTGCAATTAAACAGCTGTCGTTGACTGAGAAATGTGTGATCAGGAATGTCGTTAGAGAAACGGCCTTAGAACTGCATAATGCTACCGGGTATGTAGAGCTGCATGCCTGGTATCATTGACAGTGCCTGAGTCAACCGAATAGACGCGAGAATAGGTTAAATCTTCCACCACCACCACTGTTAAGAGTTTCCATACTCACACCGATTCATAGCCGTCAATCTCTAGGATGGCTATGACCAGCAATGGATTCGACAAAATAGTATCATCTTAGCCAGAAATGTACGATTCGCAACAGAGTTTTGTGGAATGACACGCCCTCTTGAAGCTCGTAGGTGGCATCAAAGATCGCCAAAAGCAAATGAGACGTGAGAAATTCACTACAGCCATAGTTATGGGAGGACTTCTTAAACTTGCCCAGAAGCTGAGACCCATGATATTCTAGGACGGCGCTTGAAACTTTGCACCTCCTTATGCCGCTACCATTCATATCACCGACCAAGCGAAACAACCAGCTCCTCACCAGGCCTGCTTCGCAACATATCTGAACCAAGGATAGAAGGCTCAGACAAAACGAGTGGATGTAAGCTTTGCGAATTAGCTAAGGTCTGCAAAGGTAAGAGGTTAGGGGGAGGGGGGGTAAAAATCATGACAGACATCTTCTACATGAAATTGAACGGTACTGACACTGAGCAACTTACTCTGCTAACCAAATGGGGTCCAAAACTATGGGTGTCAAAGAATTGTGGCGCGCGGTGGCAATGTTGTCGAAAGAGTCGGAAGCAGTGGCTCGATGATTAGGAAGCCTATCTCACGGGGAAAGTATCATACTAGAAGCAAAACATTCACAAGGTCTCGTCAAGGGTAGTCTGTGCCCCTTCGTTCATGAGATCGATATGTGTCAAGATCAAGGAAGGATTTTGCTAAGAGGTCGCTATTTGTGCAGATCGAGATGATTAGACGAGCAGGTGATGATGATACTAGAGGTGGTCAAGGTCAAAAAGAAATTGGGTGAGTGAAATATGAAGCACCATGGGTACTGTAGTTGTATATTTGGATCACGAGATGCTCTCAAGATGTTTGAGACAACGCGGGCGTACGGGACACTCCACCCAGATATATAGAGATAAGCAAATCTAGTCGAGCACTTGCTCCGCCATGGAGACTAGTAGATTTGATGTTAGCAAATATACATGATAAACGATCTCAGGATACCACTCACCAGCGCTTCCAGTATTGTCAGGCTCCACGTGCGCCTTGCTGACCTTGCCATCCTCAACCTTGAGGGCATATCGCTTTCCACGCATGCCACCAAAGACCTCGTAGGCCTCGAAGCCGAGGTCTAGGGCCTTAGTGAACTCACCAGTAGGGTCACCAAGGAACCGAATCTGAGAGAAGTTAAGATAAATAATCTCGAACTTTGAACGAGAGGAGTTTTGTGTTAAAAATGTTTACTCACACCAGTCTGCTTGGCGGGGTCAAGCTGCTCGCTCCAAGCTTTCATGCTGCAATACAGTCAGAAACAAGCCATGTTAATATTATATACGACGACTCATGATTGTTGAACTTACACAAAGGGATCATTAACAGATACAACAAAGACCTGGCCAGCCTGCTTGAGCTTGGGGTGGTTGATGTAAGAGGGGATGTGCTTGCTGGAGCACGTTCCAGAGAAGGCAGCAGGAACGCCGACGATGTAGCCATTGGCTGACTGGAACTCCTCCGCGAGATTGACCTTGTTGCCGGGCGAGTCCTCCAGAAGGACGTCAAGGTTAGGAATCTCTTGGCCAACGCGGACAAAAGCACGAGGGGTCGAGTGAAAACCCCGCGCAGCCAAAGCAGGCCTGGCGAGGGCAATACGTCGGATAGGAGCTCTGAAGGACATTGCCGAAGGCTGTTAAGATAAACTGTGAAGCGTATATGCTATTTCTAACAGGTACGCGTGGTCAATTGCTTCTTGGATTGACAGTTGATTCGTGCTGGAGGTTGGAGCTTGGGACAGCTGCGGCACAAATGACATCACGTTGAGCTCCTTAGCGCAGTGGAGCTCAATTGTTGAAAGATGATGTACCAGCTTCTTGTGTGTGCTTTTTTGATGGAAAGATCATGATCGTGTTACACTATCAAAATGGACTAGCAACAATGATAATGTTTGTTGTACGTCTTTATTTTTCAACAATTGGTTTCTACTGTTTGCCTCGGGACTATAAGCTGCACATATCCGCAGGTGGCCTCGCTGACGAAAGACCTCTATTGACGTTGAATTGCTACCTATTATGTACCTATGCGGAACGGAAGACATTAAAAAGATTTGCTAGAAGGGATTAGACCGAAGAAATGGAAGGAAAGAATTATAGGCAATAGAACAATACCCAGGTATATAGGAGGTAGAGTCTTCTTGATACTAGGCATTTAAAATAACTTGTTGGCAAGGAGTGTTTGGTGAATAGCGATGAAGAGATGACGGTATTGGCCATCGTAAGAATTCCTATTGTTGTCCTCTAGAAAGGTACATGTGAAGATAGGATGAAGTAGAAAAATGCAACTGCTCAAACAGCGCTGCTATATACCTGCAGTGTGCCTTCCGTTCCATTCCATCCATTGACATGCATCAGTTTGCCTGCACCTGCCTGTATTCGCTACCTACTGCTTTGCTGCCCACGGCGGAAGACAAAAGCTCAACCCCTACACACTGAGATTTCTAAACCCTCACAATTCAAGCGAATACATATATTAACGTCTTATTTCTTGGGCGAATTTATTTGTGTCTCATCGTCACTTGATACTACGAACTTTTCCACTACAGGGGGCTGGGCTCCCCCGAACGTTTTCTTCGAAAAGCCATACAACGATATCTCATTGAGAAGCGAGAGAAGCTTGGGATAGCAGGATGGCTTGATTTTATCGATCATATCAATCATACCTAGGAAAAACATGTATTCGAAATCTGACGAACACGATACTCTGGGGGACCTCCCGCTTCATCGACCAGATTCTACTCAACAGGCCACAACTAAAAACCTGCCACACATCATGCTCGAAAATTGGCCTACACAGACTCCAACTTGGCGCCACCACTGTTATGTGGTTTACACTGTCGACTTCAGGGTTCGTTCCCAACGTGCCCGAGGAGATCCCTCCCTTACCAACCGAGCGGACAGAACCCACGATCACATAGAGAGTGGTCTGTTCGTACAGACACACGCGAAAAGGATGTGCGGTCATCTTTACATGCCTCGAAAACACCCGATTTACGAGTATTATGTGCTTCAGAGCCAGAGACTTGACAACATTAGGCAGCACGAGTATTTCGAGTCTGATGCCGCCATCGGATTCATATTCAAGAAGGATTATCAAAACTCCTTCTATCAGATTCTCCGGGAGATACAGTTACCGGAAAAGAAAAACCCTGAGGACTCGGCTCTTTATCGACGCCATGACATCAACGTCCAACCTTTCCCCCCTGAGAACTCGACGGACTAGGTGACGGCTGTGCTTATAGTGATGGGAACAAGGAAGCTGTTGATGGAAGATGTGCCAAATGACTGGTACATAGATGACACAGGAGAGTTCCAGGAACATGGCCGATATAAAACTGCTGTTCAAGATACTATTGTTTGCAAGGAGTCAACTTTGGTTGGGATCTTGTCGTGGAACTGAGAAACCAAGAGGCTACATCTCGGAGCGATTGGCATGATATAACATCAATGCAGTTATAGAAAAGATGTCATCGGGGGAATCTGAAACAATATTTCCCATGCAATTGAACGGTGTGGTGCATGATATATGTTACATATGAGTATCTACAATCGGGAAACGCTGTCCGAGTGATGCAGTGTTTGACCAGATCCGCTATTCAGTACCACAACTAGGGGGTGTCAGAAAACGTCTGACGTGAAGACGTGATTTTGTATGGTGAATGTGGATTCCCGCGTCAGACGTTTTTTGATACCCCGAGGCACAACACTATCGCATGAATATTGAAGTGAACTTGTGTTTTGCATTTGTATGGAGTGTTAGAACTTTCGTTGGCGACTGTTGATATCTATTGCTTTGTTGTCAAACAATAATAACACGTTAAGTGTGTGCCAGATATCGAAACCCTGCTATCGTGGCTACGCCTCCCGTGCCACCATCTTGGGAGTAGGGACTCAATAAATAGGACGATAAATATAGTACGTCTTGACTCACAGACCACAGTTTCAACAATGATTGTTTAAAGACCTGACACCGGAATCAGCCGAGCCTGTACATGGGTATTTGCATAAAGGTCACGTACGTTACACTCATGTGTACTTTCATTCACAATGGAGGCGGCTAGGCTCGTCCCGTTGGCAGAAGGGTGTTCGTTTCAGAATTAATCAAGGGTCGACAGGCCCATCCGGAACCCCGGATGGAGAGGGAACACGAAGATGGAGGAAACACATCACCAGTGCGCATTCGATCGTGATGAAATGCTTGCTATGCAAGGGATCTCCTTGCATGTCGGTTCTTTGAGAGTTACTTAAGTCAATACGTAACTAGGTATGTATCGTCTCTAAGTAGAAACAGAAAAACATGTGATATGCATGCTGGCAGTCTATGCCCCTTCTCAGATATAGACATATTTAGGGCGACCAGAGAGTACAGTATTTCGTGTCCGAATCAGCTTCTGGAAAACAACATGAATGGTTGGATAGCACAGATGACATGGCGATAGCAGCACGTGGGGGCTAGCCCTCAAGATCAATCCTCAAGGTGAATTGTGGATAGACAGCTCGTATCCTGATCCTGACCTGAGGTAGGTCGGCACTGACATGAGTTGAGATCACAATTCCTAAGTATCTCAACATGGGACATGGTCGTTGAGAGTGGAGTTATCTCGATGTTAGCTCTACAAGTATTCAACGCTGGTTCTTGGCCCATGTCTAAGCCGCAACCTCTTGCTTGGCAATGTATTCTCATATGCAGTTACAAGGCACGAAGGAGTAAGTCGATGCAGTATATCACCCGCTTTGACGTCCGCTTTCTTTTCCCAAGAGTTCTAGGATCAGGCAGGCTGAACTATCAGCTGAAGATGCAAGGTTCCGACTACTCCTGCATGTATGTAAGTGCACAACCGTTCAACGGTTGGGTTCGGCTTTCTGTCTTTCCATTCCAATCCCTTGCCTCAAGTGATATGCGAGAAGTGGCTGTCGAGACAGGTGGCTCTTGTTAGCCTTGAACCAGCTGTTGCTTGGTGATTGGTAGAAACGATGATTAGCATCAAAGTAGATCAGCCATGAGTATCTAGAGTGAAGGCTGGCGTTGTCTAGACCTCGAATCAGCTTAGCCATTGGAGAAACTGCCTTGTCACAATGTCATCTACACAATCCTGTATTAATCAAAGCCGTTGTCATTGTATGAAAGGGAAAGCTAATGGCGTGGAAAGACAAGAATGTGGAGCGATAACTCGCAAAATTGCGAAAACTACTCGCTGATGTATTCAGCCATGTCTCGCAGATAGTCAGCGTTAGCGATTCCTCGATAGACGAGAACCACAAATGGATATGGATATGAGAAGGATGTGATTCTGACGATCGCCAACCAGCTCCGTGTATCAGAAGTCTTCTTTCGGACTGCCAAGCGTCAAGTTTGCGTGACAACATGCCGTTTTAACTAGGCCTGCTACTGTGATAATGCCCAAGATGGTGATCTTCGAAACCTTGAAGCCGTTTTCATCGTTGCATTCGCAGGTTGCTCTGCCGGCGATCGACAATGCCCCAAACCGCACCGCAGTCGTTGCGCGCACGACAAGACAGGGTGCCAAGAACCAGGTACAGTACATAAGGTACCGTTAGACTCGGGATACATTCAGTTGCTGACAGGGGGGCTCGCATGGCAGGCAAGGGGACCTAGAAAGATGAGGCACAGCACGCCAGAGACATGGGTCTGATGAGTGAAGAGAGGCAAGGTGATGCGAGACATGCCGCAGTTGGAATGTGTGTATAGACGCTAAAACGACGGTGATAGTGTATAGGCCAGTGAAAATGTAGCTCCGAACCCCTTATCGTTGAAGAACAGATATGATCATTTGTGAGAACCTTTTCTCCTCGATTAAAAACGGGCTGGCTATTATTGCAATGAAGATTGTCAGATTGTCAATCAAATGCAGGGCCCTACGCAGTATGGAGCTGCTTTGGTTCCATTTTCTTTATTTCTCCACGAGCAGTGGATTCACTCGCTCGCTAGGGCGTCATGACCTCACTCAGTCACACGGGCCTGTTTAGTGGTGCATCGTAAAGAGAGAAACTGGCGGGCATATTTAGCTATTAGAAGCAATCTGCGAGTGGCCCGGCGACAAGATTACGACATTGCAGCAATACAAGTGAAGTTCAGCACACATATTGAACCACAGCCAATTCTTTGCCCTCCATTATTACCCATCTCACTCACACGGGCATCCACAGCGAGCCGTCCATGAGTGCCCGCATAAGCAGGTGCAGGCACTTTAGTAGAGCCTTGTGCCCTGTGTCTAGCCCGAAGCGGGTGATGGTCCAATCTACCCCTGACTTGGCACGCAAGGATGGGTCCCTTGTCTCTTGTTGCCCCTCAACAAGCGTTGATTGACAGAAAACCTATGCAGGCCTCTTGATGGAGAGCCGAAAAAGATGAATCCCAAGGAATAAACGTACCGTATTTCGCAAAGTTCAAGGTAGACGAGTGTTATAGGATCCTACGTCGAAGAATACGCCTCTGATCATAACATATCTCTGCCTACAATTTACTAATCTTGATCAATTCTAGTAGTACAAAGATACTCGTTGAATACAAGGAAGTTCAAGTTTATTTCTTCGCATCTTTTCCCTCCCCTTGTCAGGCACGAGGGCCATTTTGGCGCCCCAAGCCCAGACCACCCACCACTGAGCACCTGTGGCAACCCTCCACTGCCCCTGTCTCTTGTCGTGTCGTTTTGGAAGTTGGATATGCTCTGTTAACTTCTGTTGCAGGTCGGTATAACCGTTGGTGACTTGGCTTCAGCTTGGGCACCTAACAAGTCACAGCTCCTCCGCTTTTACTTATAGTGCTGTATCATTGAGGACGGATCCTTCAGCTGACCGAGTTCTCAAACAACCGGAAGTTTGCACAGAGTCTTTTTTTACCATTACCATCCTTGTATTTGGCCATCTATAATCCTTACCAACTATGAACCAGGATCCTCTCCCTCACAGCCCAACCATCCAAACTACTTGCTGCATGTGTGTTTATCTGCACTCATGAATATGTAAAGAGCTCTTGAGATCATCCCCTCTGATCGACCATGAGTCTGGCGGTCTGACGACCAGAGGATGATCAATCGCTTATCCAAGTAACCAAGTGTTTCTTTTCTCAGAAGAAGCACGAGAGGTGCACTACCAAATTAGACCACACGCCTCTGTCAAAGAGACCCCGCCAACGCCGCAATTGCAACGTCTCCGTTCCACATGATTTCAAGAGGCGACTGGCCGTTGATATTACTTCTTATATAGAAGCAACAAGCAATTGAATTGAGTCTGCCTTTTTGTAGTGAAAGAAGATAAGCAGGTACCTACTGTACAGAATACAGTTGATCTTAATCGGAACCAGGGGGTGCAGAGTCCTTTGTTTCTCGCCCGCAAAATCCCAGGGTCTCATGAACGAGTTAGGGTTTTTACTTGGGTACTGTAGGTACTAACATAGGCCTGCCAGGCCCAACAACGTTAACAGTCCAGGTTGTTGCTGATCGTCATTGCACCTGTGGGTTCCCGTTGCAAGAACCCGCTCTAAAAACGATCATGTTTTTGGGCGGCGTCACTCCACTCTGTCTCCCGTGAGTTTCGCCTCTGCCCCTGATCCCAGCAGGTTCGGAGCCCTTCCAGGGCTTGGCCTTCTTCCGTTTCTTATCTACCTTACATATTTACGTAGTATGGCGACTGGTGGTATGCATGGCAAGCGTATTTTGGTGAAGGGCTACTGCGGGTGATTTTGTTAATAGCTAATACTTGATGATTGGCCGTTGAACTGCGTCCCGTCCGTTGTGTTAATTTAGGTTTTGGTGGAAGCCCAGGTATGGGTGGTATTTGCAAAATACAGTAAGCCTTCAGATTTAGCTACTACACCAACTCTGTAAGGTAGGTCAGTACCTAATACTCACTCACCAGCGGTGGTACGGAGTAGACCGGCCACGTTATTCCATTCCCATCCATACCACCCAGTTCGCCTTGACTGGGCATCATCATCACCATCCATCCATCCATCCATCCATATCCATCCATCCACTACCAGTATTGGTCTCTCATCTCAGTTCAGGTACCGATCAAAATGTACTGGACTGCACACGTAGCTGCTCGGAATCTCTGATTCGCCCTCCCTCCCTCCTCTTTCACTTGGTCTGCCACCTCAGTCTTGTTTCCTGCCCGCCTTCCATGACATTAGTTGCCCCTGATTCCTACCTTATGTACCTTTGGTAGTACTTCCCTTCTCTTCTCCTTGGCCTCCTTTCCATTCGGACGTGCAGTACATTAGTAGGCAGGTTCTCTAGAGTCACACAAACTTATCAGGTTCCTGTCACTTTTCTTCTGGATATATTCTTCTGTTCTTCCAGTTCTTCTTCAGCGTCGATCATTTCCCTTGTCAAAAGCACTCCATTATCATTTCATTCATCGTCGCCGCTTGTTTCGCGCTCGCTTTAATTCCTCCTATTCTCCCCACACACACAAACAAGTGCAAGCCCACAACGCACGCACGACCCTGCAGCGTCGAACGCCAACGATCCACCGACCGTCCCACGCGCCGTCTCTCCCTCCTGAAGTCCGCGTCTCAGCCGTGCATAAATCTGCCCGGAAATACACCAGGATCCATGTCTGGTACCTTGCAGTCCACTATCTAAACTACTCTGCTTCAAGTACCCTTCTAGCTCAGGTACTTCGCTTTTGGTTGCCTTGCCTGTGCAATTCCATCACCCACGGCCCCCCTTCCCCTTCCTGCCTCTGCCTTGTCCACCACCAACACCACCACCGCTACCTCCACTTTCGCTATCACCATCAACCTGCCGCCGTTTTGTTGTTCATTTTGCACTTCTTTCTTCCTTGAACGCCTCCTGCGCTCCTCGCGAGATCGAGGATTTTCAGAATTTCGCATCGCGACATACTGTCGCTCCCATTGAGCTACCGTTGCCGCTTACCATCTGTCCATCTTAGCTTGTTTCTTGTCCTTTGTTTTCTGAGCGAACGTATTGCTGTTGCGCGCCTCCAACCGCCGTGCTCGCCTCATAACCATCGTCGATACCTCCGTTGATACAATCTTCATTATTTTGCGACTTTCCGCTTTTGTACCGCGAAACCGTTGAACGCCCTCTACGCCTCACTGCTTGTCATTCACCTCGAACTGGTCGTTGCTTTCGCTGCCACGCTTGACCTCGACTCATCATAATTGGGATAACCTGACTCGCTGCCCTTTGGCTCGGCACCTGCGCAATTGCTGCTTGTTGTCTGAGTCTAGAGGCATACAAGCCTGAACCCTCGTTATCATAAATTGCAGTAAACACACTATGTCCATCATGTTACAAACGCCATCTCGAGCTTCTACGGCCTCCTCCTCCTCTTTCCAGCCCATATCACGCCAAAATACCATGTCTTCCTACGACGGCTCGCGCTCTGCGCGCCAGTCGAAGCGCTACTCGATGTCAGCTCTCTACATGTCGATTTCTGCCAACGAGGGAGATCTACAGATTGAAGATGAGCTTGCCAAAGGTAGGCCTACATATGCATTTCAAGAGGATAAGCAACTGACCTCATTCCAGCACAAAAGGCGCTGCGTGATCTTAAGTCTAAGATCTCATCACAGTCGAAGAAGAACTTCGTTTTGGAAAAAGATGTGCGGTATCTAGATTCCCGAATTGCGTTGCTTATCCAAAACCGTATGGCCCTGGAAGAGGTACGTCTCCAATCAACGTCGAAATGAACGAGTTCTGATTCGCGCTATAGCAAAACGAAGTTGCCAGCCATCTCGAAGATGCTCTTGAAATGCAGCAGGGTGTCTTCCCTAACGACGACAAAACTCAGAAATACGGAAACCTTTTGTTTCTGCTCCAATCTGAGCCTAGGCACATTGCACATCTCTGCAGGCTCGTCTCGATGTCTGAGATTGATTCGCTGCTCCAGACTGTCATGTTTACTATCTACGGAAACCAATACGAAAGTCGAGAAGAGCATCTCTTGCTCACTATGTTCCAGGTAAGCTTCCACGCTTTTAAAAGAGATACACGTCTCACATGCTCTAGTCCGTCTTGACATATCAGTTCGACAACACACCGGACTACTCCTCCTTGCTCCGCGCTAATACTCCCGTCTCTCGAATGATGACTACATACACCCGAAGAGGTCCTGGTCAAAGTTTCCTCAAATCCGTGCTTGCTGATAGAATCAATGGCTTGATCGAGCTGAAGGATCTTGACCTGGAAATCAACCCGCTCAAGGTCTACGAGCGAATGATTGAACAGATCGAAGAGGATACTGGCCAACTGCCTCCCCATCTTCCCAAGGGAATCACTGGTGAACAAGCCGCCGAGAACCCTCAGGTTCAGGCCATCATTGAGCCCCGCTTAACTATGTTGACCGAGATTGCTAATGGCTTCTTGACCACCATTATTGAGGGCCTCGAGGAAGCGCCTTATGGTATCCGATGGATTTGCAAACAAATCAGGAGCTTAACCAAGCGCAAATATCCAGATGCTAATGACCAGGTCATTTGTACCTTGATCGGTGGATTCTTCTTTTTGCGCTTCATTAACCCTGCGATCGTTACCCCGAAATCTTACATGCTTATCGACGGAACCCCGGCCGAACGACCCAGACGAACTCTAACATATATCGCCAAGATGCTTCAGAACCTCGCGAACAAGCCATCCTACGCCAAGGAGCCGTACATGGCTAAGCTTCAGCCGTTCATTCATCAGAACAAGGACAGAATCAATAAGTTCATGCTCGATCTCTGCGAGGTCCAGGATTTCTATGAGAGCCTCGAGATGGATAATTATGTTGCCCTATCAAAGAAGGATCTTGAACTTGAGATCACCCTCAATGAAGTGTACGCCATGCACTCGTTGCTTGACAAGCATCATGACGAGTTGTGCAAGGATGACAATTCGCATCTTGCTATCATTATGTCGGAATTGGGATCATCGCCCCCTCAGTTGCCGCGCAAAGAGAACAGAGTTATCAACTTGCCTTTATTCAGTAGATGGGAGTCAGCTATTGGCGATCTGACAGCAGCATTGGATATCACGCAGGAAGAGGTTTATTTCATGGAAGCCAAGTCGATTTTCGTACAAGTCATGCGATCGATTCCAGCAACTAGTGGGGTAGCCAGAAGACCACTGCGACTAGAACGCATTGCTGATGCCGCAGCTACAAATCGCAGTGATGCAGTAATGGTTCGCAAAGGTATCCGGGCCATGGAACTGTTATCCCAGCTTCAGGAATTGCGCGTTATCGACAAGGCCGATCAATTCAGCCTACTTCGAGACGAAGTTGAGCAGGAGCTTCAACATCTCGGATCACTCAAAGAGGGTGTCATCACTGAGACCCAGAAGCTGCAAGAAGTCTACAAGACGATCCGTGATCATAATGTCTATCTCAACGGACAACTCGAGACTTACAAAAGCTACCTGCACAACGTTCGATCACAGAGCGAGGGTACTAAGAGAAAGCAACAGAAGCAGCAAGTCCTTGGTCCGTACAAGTTCACACACCAGCAGCTTGAGAAGGAGGGCGTCATCCAGAAGAGTAATGTCCCCGACAACAGACGGGCCAACATATACTTCAACTTTACCAGTCCACTACCTGGAACATTCGTCATTTCATTGCACTATAAGGGTGAGCTACTTTCATTCTCCTGTCGCTCTAGCATGCTAACTTGAAGATAGGTCGCAATAGAGGTCTCCTTGAATTGGATCTCAAGCTTGATGATCTGCTTGAGATGCAAAAGGACAATCAGGATGACCTGGACCTGGAATATGTCCAGTTCAACGTGCCAAAGGTCCTGGCGTTGTTGAACAAACGCTTCGCGAGGAAGAAGGGCTGGTAAATGATCTATAATGACAATACGACTTTCAGCCACAAACATCTCGACACATATTGATCCATGTACTACGACCGCATCAGACGGAGGGCTTGGCGTTATGGATACTGATACCACGGAATATTCTGTTCTCTTCACCTTGGACCCGGAAGCTACTTGGAGGGCTTGTCACCATGGTTTCTTTTGTTAATTTTCATTTGTCTGTTTCCTTTTGGCATGAGCATTCCTTCATGTCTTGCGTTGAGGTAGTGAGACGGATATGGATGGATGGGTGAGGTGGAAATCAGCGAGCAGGAAGGACTATTCTTTTATATACCGTATGCTTGTTTCTTGAACGGCGGTATTCTGCTTCGGCTGGTCCGCGGTGGGAGCCTGTTATGCGGAATCTTGATTATATGTGCATGCCAGTAGTCTGTTAATGAGATGGATATTATTCTCCAAGGCATGCGAGTGGTGGTAGAACGATCATAGCTAGGAGGTAGGCTTTAGGCCTTGGACAGTGGTAATGACCAACGGGCCTTGAGTTTTACAATGGAAGCTTGAATTATTACATCCGTATAGTGAATTGTTATTTGGCATGCCTCGAAGCACGAAACACTGTTTCATTACAAACAAGATAGAGATACCTAGGTAGGCGCGTCAGATGAACCGAGGAACCGAACGAACCTAGGATTGTGGAGAGCTTGGGGAAGAGGGGGCCACTAAAGGTCTGTCTGTAATCCCCCAGATCTGAACCTCGGCATCTTTAGTGACTAGCAAGGGGCCAAATGTTCAAGGTACCTAAGCTCATCGAGTCAGTTCTCACATCCAGGGTACAATAACTCTTGACCTTGCAATTATCATTTAACCGTAGCTCCGCCAAACCATTCTTCAATTCATCTTTTTGTAACCTCCGACTTGTATCTCGTGGCCTTGAACCAGCAAATCGACCGCCGATCATCCTTGTATCTACTCACCACGTAACTGTCCTAGGGATGGCTGGTAGAATTCGACAGCCGGTCGATGAGGCTGCGCTTGAGAAATACATTTCTGAGCATGTCCCGACCATCAAGACACCGATTGATCTCAAACAGGTGAGTTCTCTGCTTGGACTCTTCTCAACGTGATGGCTGCTGATGCTACACAGTTTGGTTTCGGCCAATCCAATCCTACATACCAGATTACTGCTTCAGATGGCCAACGCTTTGTGATGCGCAAGAAGCCACCTGGAAAGCTCCTTTCCAAGACAGCTCACAAAGTAGAGCGTGAATACCGCATCATGCATGCTCTGGAGGACACTGATGTTGCTGTACCCAAAGCGTACTGTCTATGCGAGGATGACTCTGTTATTGGCACGCCGTTCTATATCATGGAGTTTCTCGATGGACGTATCTTTGAAGACTTTACCATGCCAGGCGTACAGCCCGCCGATCGTGAGGCTATGTGGCGCGATGCCGTGATAACATTGGCACGGTTCCATGCAGTTGACTACAAAAAGGTCGGCCTAGAGAAGTTTGGCAAACCATCGGGTTTCTATTCGCGACAGATCAACACGTGGGTAACTATCTGTGGTAGCCAGGAGAAGGCCGTCGACATTGAGACCAAGGAACCTGTCGGGAAGCTCCCTCACTTTGAGGAAACGGTTCGCTTCTTCAAGAACGAGCGTCTGCAGCCCAAGGACCGGGCAACGCTGGTACATGGGGATTATAAGATTGACAATTTGGTATTTCACAAGACTGAACCAAGGGTCATCGGAATCTTGGAGTATGCTCACCTTCCCAGACTCCAAGTCATTTACTAACACATATTCTACAGCTGGGAGATGTCTACTGTTGGCCACCCGCTCTCCGACATTTGCAACTTTCTTATAAACTTCTACTCGGCCAAATCCCCTGGTGCGACTCCTTATGATGTATCCGGATTCCTCCCTGGCAAGACGCCTGGTCTTCCACAACCAGACAAGATCCTGGAGTGGTACACAGAGGAAAGTGGATACGATCCCCGGTCAGAGGTTCCATGGGGAATGTCGTTCAGCATCTGGAAGCTGGCTGGAGTTTGTCAAGGAATTGCGGCGCGATATGCGCTCAGACAGGCGAGCAGCGAGAAAGCGAAACACTTCGCTGTGACGAGGGGTTCTTTGGCAAAGTTCGCTTGGGCATTGGCTAAAGAGGCTGGTGCGGATGAGACTGGGACGAAACTGTAGGATTTGCATTGTTGTAATGCGCGGAATGTCTGAGATTAGTGTCCCATGTGCAGATCTAGGCTTCAGACAGTCCAAGGGCAAGCTCAAGTGGATATGACTAGTATAAGTTTGTTAAGATGTCAGATAAAATAAAGAAAAGAGATGGATTTCTAAGTCACTACCACCCCTGTAAAGAACTCACTTCTATTTGTTTCCGTTGGAGAAATTATCAAGGCATTAACATCTTACGGCGGTTGGTATGATCCAATCACTGGTGTTTTAGAAGCAACACCCCCCAAGATTCAAATCCGAAACGCTGGGCTCTAATGGGACAGGCGTCTCTAGTCCAATGACGTTGCACGTCTGTTAAACAATTCCTCCCTCACAACCTAAAATTGAGGATATACCAACCTACCTACCTATATTTCGAATGCTGATATCCCCAGTGGCCTTGATCAATTACTTCTGTCCCCTCTTTGTAAACTACCAGGTCCTTGTATCTATCCAATAGCGCCTTTACGCGACCTCTGGGGCATCCTAGGTACCTATCTTATCGCTCGCTACACCGAAAAGGGACAAACTTGATTTAAACCACCACCGACAACGCGATAACTGCAGTTCATCCTCTTTGTTCTGACCTTGTCCCTCCCTTAAATATTACTACTATAGGACTACCTGACTGGCCTTTTCATGGCTGGCAACACCCGCCGGCGCATCACGTTGCCGGATCCTGAAGAGCGACGGCCTTTACTGAGTAGGCTCAGTACAGGCGGCCCAGAGAACCGCGATGCCCTGTATAGTTGCATGACAGACCCTCATAGTCACTTACCTGTGTATACCAACATACACCGTATTCGTCGCGACATCATCAGCGTTGTTGAGGACTATTTGAGCCTCGCCCAGCTGCAGGATCTGAGGATTAATGTTACAGTTGTGCGGCCGTTGGTTGATAAGTTCTATGGCCTCAACGACATATCCATCAGTAAGAGGAGTGCTGTTCACCCCTTTTGAGGACCCTTTACTGATATCATCTGATAGTCTACTGTTTGCTGGTTAATCGTGCTCAGTTTCTCGAAGAGCAGTCTCATCTCAATAATCGCCACAATGTCAACTTCACACGTGCTACTCTATGTGAGCTCATAGCTACGCGCATCCTGAGACGCTTTGGTGAAGTGCATGATGATGACCACGACGGCCTTTTGCTTCTGGCTCATATTCTAGTCGCTGGCTTTGAACCCTTCCAGAATGCCCCAGAAGAGATTCGAGACGAGGCAGAGCGCACCACCTCCTGGGTTGATTACAAGACGCTGCCATCTCTTGAGGTGGCTATTGTCACCGAGAGCAAGCATTTCTTGAGTTCAGCGACTTGCCAAAAGGTCGTCAACGCCATATACGAGGGTCGAATTGTCTATACCCCCTCGACATTTTGGGACATCATCCCCGATCATTACAAGTTAAAACCCATCTCTATTTATGATCCTCGCGAATCCCCTCTTCTCAACCAATATCGTCTGATTGTCCCTCGAACCCGAAATGTCCTCGAGTCAATCCAATTCGCCACTCTGCTCACTCTCTACGTCGCGGTTATGGTTCTTAGAAGGAAAAACCGCTATGGACCAACAGAAGCAGCCTTTTCTATCTTTGCTTTTGGATGGGGCTTGGATCAATTTGCTACTATTCTAGCACATGGTTGGTATGCTACAGACTTACTTGTTGTGTTGTCACTCGAGTACTAACCTTTCGAAAGGAACGTCTATACCCAGAACCTGTGGTCATTCCTTGATGTGGCTTTTGTTCTCATCTACTGGGTATATCTTGTATTGCGGTTCTTGGGCTGGAAGCTTGGTGACGCGAACCTAGACGAACAGGCGTTTGATGTGCTTGCACTCGCCGCTCCTGTCTTGGTTCCGCGGCTTGCTTTCAATCTGCTGAGCGACAATCTCGTGTTCTTGTCCCTCAGGTCAATGATGGCGGACTTTTTCTTCCTCACAGCTCTATCTGCCTGGTGTTTCTTGGGGTTTCTGCTGTCACTTCTGTGGCTCGGCGAGGGGGCACACCCCATCCTGTAGGTTTCTGCACCACCTTGGTGAAACGTGGTATTAATATGCATCAGAACAATATCGAAGTGGATGATCTATATCTGGTTTGGATTGGATGGAACAGGTATCCATCGATCGGTCAGTCTTCGTCTCCCCCTCGCACGCTTGACAAATCCTGACATCTCTCCTAGACCGAGTTTCACTGGCTGCTAGGACCTAGTGTGATGGTAGCCTTCGCTTTCCTCGGGAACACCCTCTTCCTTACCATTCTCGTATCGATGCTTTCCAATACATTCAGCAACATTTCGTCAAACGCCATAGCGGAGATCAGTTTCCGCCGAGCAGTTCTGACACTTGAGGGCGTCAAGGCCGACGCTGTGTTCGCATACCAACCCCCGTTCAACATCCTCGCCGTATTCTTATTCATCCCGCTCAAATTCGTCGTGAGTCCGCGCTGGTTCCACAAGATCCACGTCACGGCAGTCAAGATTCTGAATCTCCCTCTCCTGCTTATCATCGCTGTTGCTGAGCGCCGTCTGCTCTGGCCTTCCCGCGAGATCGAAGACCCAACCGAGATCAAATCTCCGCCCCCGACAAAGAGCCAGTTTTGGAAGAAGTGGCGGTTGACGGTTCACCGAGACCTTCGTGCCGTCTTTCAAGTGCCACCGCCTGATACTGTCCACGACGATATCGCTGTCGATGATGATCTCACACATCATCTCATCCGTCGGCAGTTCACACGCAATGCGACAAATGATATAGAGCCCCGCAATCTACATAACACCTCTAGGCCCGATCCCGGGGCTCGACGTCCATCTCGACGAGATTCTATGTTTCCCGGGATCCCACCCCAGAAGCTTCGAGGATCTTTCTCCGAGAATGACATGTTTGAGGGAACTACAGATAGGCTGGCCAATATGGAGAAAGCGATACGGCGCATGGAAACGATGCTATCTCGTCTAGTTCCATCTGTCGAGGATGCCATCAGCGATGATGAGCTGGAGCAAAGCGGGACACTTAGGGGAGACAATACTACCGAGTCGTCATTTAGAGGTTTAGCGGATCGTGATTCATGATGGTTGCATGGTGTTTGGGTATGAGCATAAACAGAATTGCACACGCAGAGAGCCAGGGAAGGGCGTTGCGACACAATATTATTGTGGTGGCCTTTTTCTTTTAGCACTGATTAACTGGCACTGTTGGAAACATCCATTCCTGTCACCACACAGCCAGCCTTCCTTCCTTTTCTACCTCGCGAATAGAACTTGTTTTTCGTCTTTCTCCCTCAGCAATAATTCCAACACATCTTTTTCTGGCGATTGATTCCTGAACATCTCAGGATGTGCACTCTCACGTATTTCCAGCACAAAGAATGCAGACACACCTGGCTTGTCCTCACGGAACCGTGTGAGCCATTCATGGGCCTCAACAATTGCCCGACCTTCTGCGATGGTACAGCCAAGGAACCACCAAAATTCTATAACACAAAGAGCCGACCATGTCCTCGATGCCAGCTGCACGGTATATACGATCGTAATTTGGTTCGGATGGTGGAGGACATGGGTTGGGGAATTAAATGGGGAGTTGGGCCAGGACAGGATGATTGGGGTTGCGAGATGAAGTGCGCAATTCTTTGAGGCGATCGTTGCGACGGATTTTTGCACGAGCCCCGAATTCCTGGTGTTTTATACTAGTTTGATCAGGGAATATCTCGAGCAATAATTGTAGGGTTCTGTCTGCCCGGTTCATGCACCCCAAGATATCCATCCATACTGATCCAAGTGAACCAGATATGTTCTTTTCCAACCCAACAAAAGGCGATCAGTTCGAAGCTGAGCCCGCTACCACTCTGCTATGAACCAGGGATTTGTGTTTTCCACCAACAACAGCTTTATATCCGTCTTTTGTTCCTGTCAACTATTTAGTCTCAATTTCTTGACTCTAGAAATACATCACGTGCCGCATCCACCCAGTGCCATCACAAGTTTTCAACCTATGATCCAAATACAAATGAAGCCTCACCACAATCACAAAGTATTTCACATTGACAGGCACACATCATGCTACCAACGCCAGATACTTCGCACGTCCCATATGAGCGAGTCTACGAACCTGCCGAGGACTCATACCTCCTCTTGGATACGCTCTCATCTGCTACAGAGACCGAGTATCTCCAAAACGCGTTTCCCGATATAGCGCCTCTCGTGGTGGAGGTCGGCACAGGCTCAGGTGTCGTCCTCGCCTTCGTCCACGCACATGCGCAAAAGCTTTTCGGCACGCGCGAGGTCCTGACTGCGGGGGTTGACATGAACGCCTTTGCGTGTCGGGCTACAGTCGGGACAGTTGCAAAGGCAGCTTTTGACAACCCCGACTCACATGCATTTTATCTGGGCTCATGCATGGGGGATCTCACAACCCCATGGCGCGAGGGCACCATCGACGTCCTCATTTTCAACCCGCCATATGTGCCCACGCCTGAGATGCCTGCCAGACCAGATTCGTTTAGCGCAGACGACCTTGCAGTCACCACAAAGCCTTCATTTGACGACGATTCGTATCTGTTGGCCTTATCTTACGCAGGCGGCTTAGATGGTATGGAGACAACAGATAGGCTGATCGAGGCACTACCCCAAGCGCTGTCCCGACGCGGTTGTGCCTACCTCCTCCTCTGCGCTCAGAATAAGCCAGATCAAGTCAAGAGTCGCATTGAGGGGTTAGGGCCTGAATGGCGGGCTCAAACTGTTGGGAACAGCGGCAAACAGGCCGGGTGGGAGAAGCTGCAGATCGTACGGATATGGAGAGACTATTCAAAAGCCGTAGAATAAAAAAAAAGATGTTGCGATGGAATTGGGGTGTGAGAGAGCATATATTCAGATATCTTTCCAGAACAAGAAAAGTGATACCCACCCCACGCGGGTTCATACAGTTTTAATGGCCAAACAACCCGAACGCCAGGTTCCATTTGAATGTGATATCTTCGCGATAACGTGGTCACTCCACATCAACGACGCGCATGGGCGCCTCCGTCCTTTCCCCGTCTTGTCATGTCTCTTGAATCTTCTCGTGTCCTCCTCGTTTAGGGCCGTCCTCCGCGACCGCGGCCTCCACCACGTCCGCGTCCCCTGGGACCGCCTCTGCCTCGTCCTCCTCGTCCACCCCGCTCTGCCTCCTTTCTGGCCTTGTTCTTCGGCTTAGGGGCGTCGTCGATGAGCAGTGTGTCAAGGGGTAAAGAGTCGGGCAGGATAAAATATCGGATTGTTGAACCTCGAATATTCATCGTTTCCAAAGAGATGGGGTCTTGCCCTTTGATGGTCATTTTGACGGTTCGGAGGGCGGTGTTCATCTGAGGAGAGACTGAGGAAATGGTACCATGAACAATGGTTCCTAGATGACAATTAGTACACGGCTGCTCGCATGGCTGTAAGCTTGCTTAGGGGCGAGGAGAAATATATTACCATTTTTCAGCTCAATTGTCACCGTTTCGTTGGCGCATTTCATGAGAAAACTAGTCGCCCTAAGTCAGTCCAGAAGCTCAAACTTGACAAGAAGCTCAGCACAATCCGAGTGTGCGCAAGAGACAGAGGGAGTTCTTACCGAACCAGCTTCATATTGGCTACTTGAGAGGGTTTAGGCGCTTAAACTGCTGTATGATTGTTCGGGGTGGAAGCAGGCGGTTGTTAGGCGCGTCGTTGTAGGATCGATTTGGCGTGAGGCTGAGAGGCTGGCTATAGCAAGGCCGCTTGAATTGTCGGTCGGAAAAATCGAGGGTCGGAGCTGCATTGTCTCCACGTGACTTCGTGCTGCGAAGCTCGGTCGGTGCTTGGTCAGTTCCCCACACAAGTTGCATCATTGGTGCAGCTTATCGATAACAGCGCCTGGGGTTGAAGTAACAAACCATGGATGCAGAAGCCATAAATTGTAGCCTCGTCAACTTGAGCTTGCCATCTCTCAAAGAGTGCCTTACCAGTGCCCCGGGGTTTCCGTCCTTTTCTTTGCCTGCTCTCTACCTGGCGCCCGGGGGACTTTTCGCCTAAAATTTTCTTTAACTTAAGGTGCCTAGGTAGTCTTTGCCTCTTCGTTCCTTTATTCATTCGCCGATTTCGCCTTTCACTGCGCCCCGCCTGGAGACTACGGCTTCCATCCATCATTACCCCACCATATTCAAGGCTCAGGATCAACGCGGAAAACGCAAGAGAGCTCCATTCTTCCCTACGAAACATAAAAACCTTCAACATCCTGAAATTCTTCACCTGGGGCGATATCGCCAGCTTTATTGCCATAAGTATGATCTCGGGACGTGGAGGAGCCGGCGCTCGGGGAAGGATTCGTCCTCCTCGTCGCATTGTGCGTGTAAGTTCGATGCACTGAAATGTTAGTATCTAAATCCTGAATTATGACTTTGCCTTTAGCCAAATGAAGCCGCCGAGGGTTCCGATTTCGAGGCTTGCTGGAAGATGCTAGATGAAGCCCTGCGCGACATTCACATGAAGAACTGCAGCCGACTGTCATTCGAGGAGCTGTACCGAGCCGCGTACAAGATGGTACTTAAGAAGAAAGGCGAATTGCTTTATGATAGGGTCAAGGCTTTCGAGGAACAGTGGTTCGCAGATCATGTTATCCCCAAGATTCGAGAACTCGTCAGCAAGAGCCTGATCAACATTGGCGCCGAACGAACCTCGACGACGTCCGTCAATGAGAGGCGGCAGACAGGGGAGAGATTCCTCAAAGGTCTGCGTGATACTTGGGAAGATCATAACATGTCAATGAACATGACCGCCGATATTCTTATGTATCTTGACAGGGGCTACGCGCAGCTCGAGGCCCAACGAACCCCCATCTTCGCCACCACCATCGCGCTTTTCCGTGATCATATTCTACGATCTTCGCTGAACACGAACACAAAGGGCAAGGTGGTCGACATCCTTATATCAGTGGTCCTCGACCAGATCGATATGGAGCGCGAAGGAGATATCATCGACAGAAATCTCATCCGAAGCTGTAGTCGAATGCTCAGCAGCCTCTACGAAACCGAAGAAGAGAAGGAAAACGATAAACTGTACATGACAGTATTCGAACCTCGCTTTCTCGAGAACAGCAAGACATACTATGCCGCTGAGTGTGAGAAACTACTACGCGAATCGGATGCCGGAGCTTGGCTGCGACACACCCAACTGCGACTGAATGAAGAAATCGATCGATGCGGAACAACAATCGAGTTAGAGACATTACCCAAAGTCACGCAAACAATTGATCAAGAACTCATAGTAAAGCATCTGTCCGAATTTTTGGCTCTTGAAGGGAGTGGCCTGAAATGGATGATTGACAATGACAAGATTGACGACCTCTCGATTCTCTACAAACTCATCTCCAGGGTCGATTCAAAGAAGACTGCTTTACGAGACATTTTGCAGAGTCGCGTGGTTGAGCTAGGCCTGGAGATTGAGAAGGTACTGAAGAACACCGATTTCTCGTCCGGTCATGGCGAAGGAGACGAGGCCGGTGAAGGGGAAAAGACAAAGATATTGAACCCTGCGGCGCAGCAGACAGCTGCTGCGATTAAATGGGTAGACGATGTACTCCGTCTGAAGGACAAGTTCGATAACCTCTGGGCTCGTTGCTTTCAAGGAGATCTTATTATCCAAAGCGCATTAACCAAGAGCTTCTCTGACTTTATCAATATGTTCAGCCGCAGCTCTGAATATGTCTCTCTGTTCATCGATGACAACCTAAAGAGAGGCATCAAAGGCAAGACAGAGGCAGAAGTCGATATCGTTCTAGAGAAAGCTATCGTCCTGATCCGATACCTTCAGGATAGAGATCTGTTCCAGACATACTACCAGAGACATCTGGCAAGACGTCTTCTTCACGGAAAGTCCGAAAGCCATGATGTTGAAAAGCAGATCATTTCCCGAATGAAACAAGAACTGGGCCAACAGTTCACCAGCAAGTTTGAAGGCATGTTCAGAGATCTTGTCACGTCAACAGAGCTCACCAGTGGCTATCGTGACCACATTCGTGACCTGGGAGATGGCAGCGGCAAAACCATCGACCTTAATATCAACGTTCTCACTACAAACTACTGGCCACCCGAGGTCATGGGCCGAACTACGCAGATTGGCGAAGGATCTCGTGTTACGTGCACATACCCCCCTGAACTGCGACGACTGCAGGCGAGCTTTGAGCAGTACTATCTAACTAACCGTAATGGACGCAAGCTCACCTGGATTGGTACCACTGGCAGTTCAGATGTCAAATGTACCTTTCCGGCCATCCCTGGAAAGTCTGGCCCGCTCTCTCGGGAGCGAAGATACGAGATCAACGTACCGACTTTTGCGATGGTTGTCCTGCTTCTCTTCAACGATCTTGAGGAGGGCCAGTCATTAACCTTCGAAGAGATCCAAGCTAAGACCAACATCTCAACTCCAGATCTCATGAGGACGCTGACAGCTATTGCTGTGGCACCCAAGTCCCGCGTCTTGATGAAGGATCCTGCCAACAAGTCTGTCAAAGCAGGCGATAAGTTTTCTTTCAATGCATCTTTCCAGAGCAAGACCATACGAATCAAAGCACCCATCATCAACGCGGTGTCCAAGGTCGAAGATAATACGGAACGAAAGAACACTGAGGAGAAGAACAACCAAACCAGAGCTCACGTTGTCGATGCGGCAATTGTGCGAATCATGAAGTAGGTCCCAAGTCTAAGTCTTACTGCCTGCTTTGGTTACTAACTCTCGTAGATCTCGAAAGGAGCTTTCTCACTCGCAGCTCACTAGTGAAGTTCTGTCACAGCTCTCCGGCAGCTTTCGCCCCGAGGTTGCCCTCATCAAGAAGCGTATCGAAGATCTCATCGCGAGAGAATATCTTGAGCGCCCTGATGAAGATGACGCGCCAACTTTGTATCGCTACGTAGCGTAGACTACAAGCTCAATCTCACGAATCACGAAAGAAAACGAATCGGCATTTTCCAGTCTTGCAAGGCGTTGGAATGATAGGATCCATACACTATTGATATACATAGCGTGGTTGCACATGGAGGCTTTTGCTTATTGAAGGCAAGGAAAGGGAACCGTGTCAGGATGGTCGGACATTTGTTGCTAAGAACGACACGAGAACCCTCCAAAGATTAAAGCAAGGATTTGAGGTCTATAAAGACGTATGGTTATCTACAAGTCTTACCTGCAGCGCGACTGGATTTGGCTTTCAGTCAGTCTTGGTTCATGGCCAGCTGGTTTTATTTAGAAGGAACAAGAACTACCTGAGCATGGCTCTTCATCCAAACAGAAGTATGAATGCCAAAGAGATATTCATGTAGATATGTCACAGATTAAAGAAATCAGTGATGAATTACTGTTGATTCGAAATCATTACCTGACTTGCTGGTGAATCATGAACAGTCACGTGATCGTAGTCAACGCTGCCTTGGCTGTAGACGCTATCATGATGGAGATCTTGCACCACCAAACAAGCATCTAAGCGCCTTCCTCGACACAGAAACTCTCTCGAGAAACAGAACTGATTGCAACTACAAGACAAACACTCGTGAACCCCCAAGACATAGTCGATTTATCCCGCATAAAGCCGCAAGCGCGAAAAAGCCACCGACACCATGCTCTTTTTCAGGTACCATCGAACTATCTTCTCTGTGGTTAATGCCCTTGTTCGCACACTGACACGCTATTCATACAGCTTTTTCAAGACGCTCATTGACCATGAGGTCACTGTAGAGCTCAAGAACGACATTCAGCTAAAGGGGATTCTCAAGAGTGTGGATCAGTACCTCAACATCAAGCTCGATGACATCCAGGTTGTTGAGGAGCTCAAGTACCCTCATCTTGTATGTCGACTATACCCTTATCCTGGGCGTTGTGAAAGAAACTTGATATCTGACTTGGGAATAATAATATCACAGAGCTCTGTCAAGAACGTCTTTATTCGAGGCTCAGTTGTGAGATACGTTCATCTTCCCGGCGCGTCAGTTGACACACAGCTGCTTGAGGATGCTACACGGAGGGGTACGTTGCGCTTTCAAAGAAAGTCATACTATATACTAACACGCGTGTTACAGAAGCTGCAGCTCAGCAAGCCAAGGCGAAATGAGCAGTTCAAGGTGATGGATGAGAGGCAAGATAAACTTTTTCGCAGTTGACTCTTACTACTATGGTAAATGGAGAGTGATATTTACGTCGAAGCCGGGATGATCACCAGGGAGAATTCATGAGGCGTTTGCTCCTGATGCGGATAATGAGTTGCTCTTCTTTCCCCTTTAAACATTATACAGAACTAAGAGTCATGAAACAATTGACGACGTTGATGTGCCAACATGGTATCTAAAAATTAAAGGTCATCAGATGGAACTCCCGCTCAAGAGAATACTATACAAATCGCTCCACATCATAATCGATCACCAAAATGCTCCGCCGGCTTTACCAGGTTTACCGTCCCAGAGTTCCTGATTCGACATCCTGTCATCGTCTTCACCTTCAATAAGTGGCATTACCAATCCAGCCCGTCTTCTTTCTGAAAGCCAGCGGTCTATCCAACCCTTCATGCGCTTTCTTGACTGTTCACTCCCTACATTGACTGTCGGGATGACTTTCTCTATTCTCAGACTCATAACAAACATGGCGAGCTCTCGGAAGCTACTGTGTTCTGAGTAAGGAACCCCAAAGCACATGGCTTCCTTGGTACTGCCTCTCTGCGGAACAAAATCTTTATATCCAAATCGGGTTCGCCAGCCCTTGTCGTGAAGGATCTGCTGGGTATGAATACTGCCAGGTGGTGTGTTCGCACCGATGGCTTTGCCTGCTGGTCGGAAGTTCCAACCACTTGGCCGAAGTCCGACAATACGACTAAAGTATGGCTTATAGCTGTTTAGGTATTCCTGAAGAGTTTCTGCACGAATTTCCATCAACATCTGCATGTGCACCTGTGCCTCGAGGGGATCAGATGTGAGGAGTGCCGTGAGCTCTGGGTCGTCCAGCTGTTTGCAGATCTTGATCTTGCCAGGTGAAGCAAAGATTTTTGACTTGAGTGCTTTAGCAATGGAGATGCATATACGTTCTTTTCCAATAGAATACGTCCCGCAAATTACGAGCAGCCGTTGAGGAAGTTTCTTTTTGGTGTCGACTTTTGCGTTCTCATCAAGTTTTGTGTTTGGGAAGAACTTGCTGACTGCTGGAGTTCCTTGTCCGCTAGCCTTTTCCCAAATATCGTCTTTGCAATTGGGATCAGGAGACAATGAGCCACAAAGATCGGCGCAGGCCTTGATAACATCATTCTGGGGCGGAAAAGAATATCGTGGATTGAGATACGTGGTGTCCAAGTAGCAGATATCAATCTTTTGTTGCTTGGACTTTCCAGAGATCGCGTCGATAGTCTCTGGCTTGAGAAGAGGATGCTTGACATGAGCAGGGCAAGCACGGAAGTCTCCACAATGTAATATGCGTTGAAGACGGCTGTTGGGGCCTTGCTTCATAGTCTTTTCAAAAAGGAAGAGAGAGCTTCCCGGGCAATGATTTGCTGGTATCATCGTTACTTTCGCGCCTTCTGTCCCTGGTATGTCATAGGATTTGTCGAATTCAAGCTCCACAACCCATTTTGCCGCTGTACGAAGTTGATTTCTGACGAGACTGCCCGTGACTTTGCTGCAGTATATAGGGCCGTGACACCATCTTGCTGTAAGACCGATATAGTGGTCACTGTGAAAATGACTCAAGAAATATGCTTTGCAACCCTGGACGGCGCCATACCGGAAAGCGTCCACGCAAATGGAAAATCCAGGCATGATCTTATAGAAAGGGCACGTCCTTTCATATGCTTGCTTTCCTCGAGAAGCGTGCTCAGCAGCAGCAGCCTCTTGCCATGCTGAGTCTTCGGCATTGTTGGACATGAGTTTCGAGAAAGCAGACTTCGGTGCCGGGCCAGAACTTGTAACTTCGAAAGGGTTCGCCTGACCGGGCCTGGGAACAGCAGCCCGTGCAAATCTTTTGCTGACGTCGGTCGATTCGATCTCAGGGGTCGAGACAGGGATCGCTGATGTTGGTTTCTCCGACTTGATTCGTTCTGGTGTTGTTTGCTGCGGTTTAGGCAACGGGATCGGGTGTCCATCAAGGCAGGAATTGACATGCCGTGTTGCTTCATCTATGGAGATCCCTACCAGGCTTCCGTTGCATATAGGACAACACTCTGTCATATGATCATCGTCAAGGGGGTCATCGGCCAGGTCTTCGCTTGAAACCCCAGCTTCCTCCGCTTCCAACCTAGCTTGCTCTCTCATGTAACGCATTACTCGCATTTCCTCCCCTTCAAGATCGTTCAGATCTGGGAACTCCTCGTCTACTAGCTCTCCGAGATCGTCGAATTGTTGGTATGCTGAATCTTCCCGTTTCAAGGCTTGTGTGGTAATATCTGCTTCCTTCTTTTCATCGATCTTAGTAAAACCGTCCGTCTGGACCTCGTTTTGCGGGGAAAGCTCCGTACATTGGCCATTATTTTCAGGCTTGTTGTTTGTGGCCATAATATCGTCTTCGGGCTCATCCTCACTGTCCGAGTCCATTATGAATGGTGTCTTAATTTTAGATTTTGTTGACTTGCGTGGGGGTTCGCCATCACACTTGGTGGGTGAGAGCCGGTCTTCAGCCTCGACCACCTGCTCAGCTTTTACTGGGACTTTGATCTTGGACAATTGTTCAAGTTCTTCGCTTAGTTTCCTCTTTTTATTGGGCGATTCGGCCTCATTGTATCGGATCGAGTCGTCGGCGTCATCGGCAGTGTAGAGGTCTTCGTGCTCAATAGGGTCAGGCGCAGCCCCAAGAAACAGAGAGGCCTCATGTTTTTCAGCCTTTTTGAAAAAGCTAAGGATACTTTGATTGGCCTTGACGGGCTTCTTGGGTAAATGCGAGATAGTCTTCTTCGGTGTATGAGATTGGCTGGACTTTTTCGGTGCCACCATGATGATAGCTAATGAAATAGTAAGTATTGTTTGTCTTTGGCAGAATAGAGAACTGAAAAAAGGCCCAGGTTCTTTAGTCGTCGTCAAGACAATGAGCAGAAGGCAAAGAATGCATGCAAAGATATCATAGAAAATCAGCAGCCAACCAAAAATGAAGTGGGATGCTTTGAACCTCTTAACGCGAAAGCGCGATAAGTGGCAAAGTGGGTGTCGCGCGATCACGTGACGATAGTAGAGAGCAAATTTCATGGGTGCCTCTTCGCGCCTCTCCATCTGTGTCCCTACCTAGCCTAGCCACCGAAGCTACCATGTTTATAACTCATGACCGCATGGTTATTTTATAATTCCAGTGTTTACGGCTACGCTTTTCTTCTGGTGCAGTATGTCACAAAATTTCAGTCTAATTCATTTTTTACTTCGCAAATTACAGTATGCAGATGTGCTGTTCCCCTCTAATAGATAAATCTCGAGAGGTTATGTATTTCGACGTGGATCGAAGCTTGGTCTACAAAAGTTTGGTTGTGAGAATGTGCAACACCCCGTCACAACTGTCTCTCCAGAACTTCAGCTGCTCTAAATATAAAGCAATACGATATCTATCTGCGGCGGAAGTGGCCTTCTTCACACCGCTGGATATACCAGCCAAGATGCAATGAAAGCATAATGATGAATGTACTGAGAGACACAAACATGTGCGCATCGCTTGGAGACAGTGTAATACCAAGGACACCCTGGGAACGATTCAACCACGCAAGCGCCGTTGAGCCATCACCAATGAACCAAAAATCAGAACAGTATCGAGCCAGTGTACGACCCGTGTTGAGGGGTTAGCCCCAACAAGAACAGTTACTACACTTTGATCCGAGCCTCATGGCAAAGAAGAAGGTGAAGAAGAAGAAAGGAAAAAGAGAAAGCAATGTTTGGAGGAAGCGCTCTTGTTATACCCGGCCGGTATGATCATGATGGCCTCGAGACTGAGGTTGAACTTCGAGAATGACTCACAGGGGCAAATTTATGTAGGCAAAAGCTTGCCTGCAACCTATGATCAATGAGTTGGCTTTGCCACTTTGATAAGTGACCAATATAAGAGAAAGGTATAGCTCACTTAGGTTGTTCGGTTCCTGTTGCCTGCTTGGGGCTGAAGTTTATAACTGTTGCCTGGGATAATGCTTATTTGCGGAAAGCAAGAATAAGACTGGAACGCATACTTAAGGTACTTTCTCATTGGATCAACACAAGAGTACATTATTATGCCAGTACACATGCTATGGTTTCTGTAAGAATATAGGTAGGCACTACATCTATCGTGAACTCTGGTCCTAGAGCCACTTGGGGTAGCCTGGCAGCATTGTTGTTGAACATTGGAGACACTACTTTGGCAGGAAACAACTACCAGTACGATATTGCCACGTATTGCAGGGCCATAACCTAACTATACCATCCAATTTTTGTTCTTAGGGTATTGTTGAAAGCATTTGCTTATGATGACTCTTCTATTCTCTCAAGCATCTTTCCATGAACCCCTTTCCATCCAGCCTCACATGAGCTTTTGATCATACCCATGATGAGCCTAGAGCATGTAATGGAGACCTGCTCTACGATTTCCAGGTTTCCATCCTCAGATTCTTTAATCTTCCAAACAGTCTCAAGTACCAGACCCATTGGCCCACGCGTTCTCACAAACACACCGCTTTCCAGGTCGAAAAACTCATATGAACTAATCACATCGGAGTCCCAAAGCCCTGCTGGTAAGGTGTGAATTCGGTCTGTGACTGAGTAACACTCTGGTGCTGCGATAGGCTTAATCTCAAGTGTGTCAGGAACCGATGGGGTAGGGTCCAGAGTGGCCGTAGCTTCGAATTTGGACATATAAGGATTACAATTCAAGAAGAAAACATGGTCGTGGAGCATCTCTATGGCTTTTGGGGCTGCAGCAGTCGAGGAGATAGGCGATGTGTGCTGTATCTGGGCGGTTGTCTGAAACATCGTGACTGCTGAAGTGAGTCGTGTTGTCCGAATTCCTTGATGGAAGTAACCGCAAAGGTATATTGTGTGTTAGGGGGGCGTAGAAATGTTCAATACGATGATTGTCGGAATGCAAAATGTTCAATCCTGATCAAGGTGCACTTGGTGTTGCGGAAGAAGACACCGACTCAGCAATAACGATAAAAGGTACTGAGATACGGACTGAAGGGTATTTCCAAGGACAATATATTACCTATGAGAACTGACCTTCTCAATGAAAAAGTATTGTATCTGACTCGGAATGTGACAGTTTTAGTTTCATCGTCGTATCATGATTGCAATTGGCCGCTAACGCCTAACTGAAGGGAATTGGAGATGAGGCGGTCTTTGCGCATTAGCCACTCAAGTCTGCCCCACCACAGCGTTGTCAAGTCTGCTCATTGGCTACCACCTTAACCTGTAACTTGGGGAAAGCGTCAAGGGCCCCTTTCCAAATATGCAACATTGAATGTTACAACAAACCCAATTCCTTCAACGCTTTCGACATCGCCAAAAACTCACCTCCCGTCATCACTCCTCGCCTTCTTTCTCATAGCTCGCACTCAGCCCAATCTCCATCTTCGCTCGCATGCATCACATCCCCAGGCTATCATGAAGTGAACCAAACAGGCACATCAAGCTCAAGCGATCTTAGCTTAGTTACACATCCCCTGCTAAGTAACCCGAGACAGGCCTCACAACATTCATCACCATGTCGTCGCTTCAAGTCAGAGGGCCGGACTTTTCGGTCACAAAGCAGAAAGCGATTGAAGATGCAAAGAAAATGCAAAAAGTGGTTGCCGAGCAGTGCTCAAAAGTCGGAAAAGACCCTCCACAGTATCGACTTTCAGAGCTCATTGGCAAAGGCAGTTTTGGTCGGGTCTACAAGGCCACCTCTCTAACAACGAATCAGCTCGTTGCCGTTAAAATCATCGACATTGAAGAGAGTGACACAGTTAACCCCAAGCTCGCTGACACATATAGCGACTTGCTCAAGGAAATTAGTGCCCTGCAACTGCTCAGCAACAGTGGCGCCAAGAACATCAATCATGTTATCGATGCTCTCCCTGTCGGGCAGTCCATGTGGATGATTACAGAATACTGTGCTGGAGGCAGCGTGGCTACCCTTATGAAACCAACCTCACCGGGTGGCCTTCAGGAAAAATGGATTATTCCCATTTTGCGCGAAGTGGCCGAAGCTGTCTACTGGGTTCATGGCCAGGGTATCATTCACAGAGACATCAAGTGTGCCAATATCTTGGTCACGGAGGAGGGAAACGTCCAGCTTTGTGATTTTGGAGTTGCTGGTGTTATCGAAACCAAGTTTGACAAACGCTCAACGGTCATTGGTACACCACATTGGATGGCCCCAGAACTATTCGACCCTGCGGCTTCTTATGGTACTGAGGTGGATATATGGGCTTTTGGCGCCATGGTCTATGAAATTGCATCGGGTCTACCACCAAGCGTGGCTGCAGGCATGATGGACTTCAACAGACTAGGCTCATACCTCAAACAACACATCCCTCGACTTGATGGCGACCGATATTCCCAAGGGTTGAAAGACCTCGTGGCGTACTGCTTGGTTGATGACCCTAAGAAACGCCCACCAATTGAACAAATTCAGAGACACCGTTACATATTCAACACACAGGATGCTTATCCTGCTTCGAGCTTGGCACACTTGGTTAGAGGCTACAAGTTGTGGGAAGCTCAAGGTGGTGTTCGCAAGTCCCTCTTCTCCGCAGGAGGAGCCCAGGGGCCATCTGACCTCGCTAACTTGGCCTTGGACAATGATGAGTGGAACTTCAGCACAACCGCTGCGTTTGATCAACAGGTGCTTCAAACTGGCGACGCTCAAGCTGTGTTCGATGTTTATGGCTCCAACGTCGACTTCAAGCAGGATGAGTTCGACGATGCGTCTAGAACCCAAAAGCCAAAATCACGTCGACGTCCGCCACCTCACCTTCCTTCCGTGAAGGCACCGCTGGAAAAGCTATTTGACCCAAATACGATATCGAACTACGAGGACAACTCACGAGCATATTATGGCCGTCCGTTTCCTCCGCCTACTGCCGATTTCACCCCCCCACCACCGCCTCCTGCGTCGGATTTACCGCTCAGAGACGACTCATCTCAGTCTCCTGGTGTGAGAGAATCCCTGATTGATCTTGACATGTCCCTAGATGGTAGCAACCTCTCCGAATTTGTTGACCTGAACACAATTAGAGCTGGAGATCCCAGGGCATCGACCGACTATGACTTTGGAGATGTCTCCTATAATAAACCACCACTTAGTGATCCAGCAGATATGATGAACAACAACCGCCGAACACGAGATTGGAAGTTTCCTTCCATGGCCCCTCCCGCCTCAGCAAACCCGGAAATGTTCAGATTTCCGTTCAACGATGACCAAGGGCCAAGTACGAGCCGCCTCATCCACCCTCCGACAGAGCCAATCCAGCCTTCGGCGCAGTTCCATGACCTTGCAGTTCCCTCCCCAGTCAACAACCGAGCGTCGTCAGGCAGCCTCATTGACTTAGACATGGGTCTAGCTGATCCTATTCCTATGAGCGACTATACAAGGCCGTCCACATCGCACTCGGACGTTGGATCATTGGCTGGCTCGGAGTTAGGAGGAGCTGATCCTTTCCAGCTAGAAAAGCACGCCTCTCTTTACCTTATGCCCAACAGTATACGAGAGCCATCCATCTATGTATCCGATGATTCTGAGTTTGCAAATGCCGTTGCGGACCTTTCGCTGAATAACACCCAGCGACATGATCCTCAGATGTCCTACCAGCAAACACAGGTTCCCCTGCATCAACCCCAGGGACAACTCCAATCTTTCCAGACCAACGGGGGCACCCCGAGTGAAAGACCCTACTCCCTCAGCGAGTTCGCCGATACTGACCCTGAATCTTTTACTCCGCAAACGCTTGCCGCCCCTGAACTTCAACCTCCTCCACTTCAGCCTCAGCTAGATCGGTCACCAGTTCGCGACGACTACCCTCGATCTTATCAACAACAACAGCCATCCCTCCCACCTGCACCCACTGCACCCTCACCTCAAGTTATGGAAGGCCAGGCCTCATCAGAACACGTCAAGGAGGAGCTTCGACGCATGGCCATGAGCCTAAGTGATCATCTCAGCCACGCGAATACATACTTGTCGGGTCTTCCACTTCGAAGAGCGAGCACAACAAGGATGGAGTCTATTGAGACCCCTTGAAGACATTCATCAATGTATATGGGCACTAATATTATAACACCGCGTGATCTTGAAGTTTGGAAATGGCTTCCCGTTACATTGAAAACCGGTAAAGGCTGGATATTGTGCAATGCAATATATGATCATAATAAACCACGAATAGAATGTTCAAAAATCCCCCCATTCACGAAGCTCTCGCATTTGGCTTATTGGAAACCGACCAGGTCTCCCATTAGCAAAGCTTGGTACCTTTCGATGGCCTCTCCCAACCTGATCAAAACTCCTGCCGCCAGCATTTTGACCTCGTTCTCCTCCCCACCATCCTCTCCTCTAGTTTTCTCGAACACCATTGCGACCCATTCTCTTGTCTCCATCACCTCTCTGCCTTGGGTTTCACAAAGCCGACGCATGTCGCCGCCATTTACTTCCAGCAGGGACGCCATAGCCACGAGCCACCCTTTCATGGCGCCGAGATCGCCAAAAACATGTACACGAACGCCCAGAAGCAGATCCCATAGCTCCGCAGTCAACTGTGGCAGCGAAAGCGTGGAGGGCCCAGCGGCGTGAACAACAACACCTAACGTCTGTAGGTAGAGCGCCAGAAGCGCATGGTTGAGTATGATGGGTTTGGCAGAACGAAGCGCGACCTGGAAATGTGCTGTGAGTGGGGAGAAGAAGGACGTCGCAAGCAGAGCGGCAGTCGTATTGGGAATAGCACGCATACGAGGCTTGGAACTAGATTTGGACTTGTAGCGGGCCGTGAAGCTTTGAAGCTTCAAAATATCAGGGCCTGTGTTGGCATCGGCTGCTTCTGCAGCAAGCGGGGCAAGGAATGAAGATGTCAGCGACTGTGAGATATTCTCGAGAGCAGTTGATGGGAGTGCTTTCAGCTGGGACGATGGCAGGGAGCTGCTATCATTTCCCGAGCCAATGTAAAGTTGCTCCATCTTTTCAGGTAGCCGCTTTGAGGGAAAGGCGGCAGCCGACTGGTATTGAGATACTTCGAAACCCGCCAATTCTCGTGCTGACAGGCCCAACGTGACGAGTATTGATGTCCGTTGGTGGAGGGAATAGTCGCCCTCGAAGAAAGTTCGAGCAAACCATGGGGCCATTGTCTTAGGTTGAGAGACAACAAGCGCTAGCATAGAGTGTAACCGTAAATCATCGAAATTTTCGATCTCAAACTTATCTTGTATACCCACCAAAAGCTCAGCCAACTCATCAGCGTGGAAACTTACCTCGGTTCCATAATTGGCCTTGCGCCTGATGAGAATCGGAGCTGTCTGTAAAGCGAGCAACTGTTTGTCGTATGATTCAGAGTCTCTGAAATAGGATATGAGATCTCTGATATAAACAGGCGGCTTGGGCTTGTTGCGTTGTACAAGTGTTGCGTCATCATCCGAGTCTTCAGGGTCAGAGTCCTTCGAGTAAGGGGCAAGATCGTCGTCCTCTTCTGAAGAATCAATCTCCTCGATGATGGCTTTTGGCTTGGGTTCGGTAACAAGAGGCTTCTTCTTTTGCTTGGCTTTCTTTTGAAGAGCCTCGCTTGGCGTTGAAGGCTTTCGCTTCTGAGGGACAGTCTCAATTGCGTGGTCGAATAGGATAGGGTCGATGGGGCCAACAGGGTCAGAAACATTGGTTAGATTTTTTAATTGCTGCGCTTCCTCTGTCTCTGTCTGCTCCATCTTGAAATCAAGCCTCTGCTTTTTATCATCGATCAAAGCAGACAACGATTCCCCAACTACCAACCCAAGAAACTGAGCTCTGGGCTGTGTGGAACCAATGCGATTGGAGATGGTGTTCATATATGTGCCCACTCGCATGAGCAACGTCAATTTCATTGGAGAAACTCTGTGTACGTAGCCAGCGGCAAGGAGCAGGATTTGGGTATGCGCTGCAAAATGTCAGCAAGCATCTAGATGAATCGCCGTGGGGATAGTCGTTACCATCTTGCTGAAGCATTGCTGAATGCCTGATGTACAGCTCATCTCCAAATTGTGCAATGCTTTTCTCCAGTACTGTAGTAATCGCTTCTCGGTCTCGTGCGAGTGCAGCTACAACAGCTCTGCGGATACCTACCCCATCGCCAACACCAGCACCTGACGAAGATGCACACCAGCTGATAAGAACGTCTCTTCTCGTTTCGTCATTCAATGCGACTTCCATGAGAAGCCCAGCAACGGCAGAAACCTTGTCGTCGGGTTGTGTGTCTTCCAGGCTCAGACGATTCAAGTATTTCTGTGAAAGGTGCTGAAGCAAAATATGGAATACCTTCTTAGAAGTTCGATGTTGGCTGAGAGCAAGTTGTATGAAGGTTGAAATTGAGTTTCTTTTAGAAAGAAGAAGTCCGTTGATTGCGATTCTGATAAGAGTTTCTGCGGTATAAGCATCAGCAAGTATCAGTAAATGGAATTCTTATGTGTCTTACCTGAATGGTGCAGCGACAACGACTTCTGGAACAACTCATAAGCGAAGGCCATTCCATCAGGTTCAGGCGATGAATGAACCCAAGACACAATAGCATTTCCCACCCATGTGCTATATTTTAGTCCATCAGCAATCCAGTGAACCCCATCGTCGACTTTGCCGCGTCCCATGACTTCTAAAGCCTCCGCTGCGATTGACACAATCTGACCGTTCGAGAGAATTGATACAAGTTTCTGACACTGAACTCTTTGCAGCGCGACACTGGAAATTCCTTTGATCGATGTGCTCCATATCGTAGAGATTGACTGAGCACTACCAATAATGGAAGATAGGATACTCAGCAGAATGCCGGCGTTGATTGATAAGTCTGCTCTCCTCTCTTCTTTCCCTCCTAGCCGTGACTCTTGAATGAGCACTCGCAGTTGCGTGATGACAGCGTTAAGACCAGTCAGACTGCGAAGACAGCCAATGAAAAGATCCGCATCTCGTGGAAGTTCTGTTTTTCCCTTTGTATCATCTTCAATATCTCCCTCAAGCAAAAGTGTCCAGTAATTTGATGCGATCTCTGAGACAAGCAAATGGATGATAGACGCACTCTTGGGACTGGGTGTTGAGAATGAGAAGTTACTCGATGCAGATTTTGGGTTATTTAGAAAATTCAGTATCGAAATAAGTGTATCGTAGTCTGGTTGACTTTTTAATGCATCGATGATTTCATCAGCCGTCGATCTGTCACTGATGCTGGGTGGTTTCTTTTGGGTAGAAGCTGGTTTAACCTCTGTGAAAAGTGGCTCGGGCTCATTCCGAGGTTTGAGGTAGGTTGTGCTCACAGGGGTGAGAAGGTTGTCCATTCTAGTCTGTGCAGCTTAATTTGGCGGGCTGTCCACGAAATGTCATGTTGTTTGAATATTGGTGAAAGCTTGATGGAGGTATACATTATTGCCTGATGTTTAGGTTTAGGTGCTCGAAAGCATTACTCACCTTGACCCCACCCTCACCGAGCTTCACCGAGCCAGCTTCAGGCAATGATGATCCTCCCCCACGCACGGATCCTTTCAGAGCTCCTTACCTTAGTAACCAAGCTGCGGACCACTCTCTGATCTTACATATCTCCCGGCGAACCTACTCGTACATTCTTTTGGCTTGTTGTCCTTCTACTACAAAGTCTTTGGAAATCCTCAATATGGCTAGTGTGGCTCAGGAAGCTGTCGGCGGCTACGAAGACGCGCGATGGTAAGACCCTTTAGCTGGGAGCTGTTGGAGCTCTTGAAACCACAAACAAACAACTGACCACAATGCAAGGAAATACCTCGACCAAGTCCGCCGTAACGCAGGACCATACACCGATCCCGATGCTACTGCACCGGAGTTTCTGGCGCAGTTTGAAACGTTCAAAGTTCTGTGAGTATTGATGTGCACATGTAACATCCTATGAAAGCCATGCTAATTTGTGTAGCGTCATGTCAGTCATGGCTCTTGAAAGACTCATATGTCCGGCTCACTAACTTGCATAACACAGCGGCGCAGGAGGCCTAGGATGTGAAATTCTGAAAAATCTTGCCATGTCGAGATTCAGGAACATTCACGTAATAGACATGGGTCTGTGAATTGTCTTTTCTATCAAAGATCGATGGCTCACCTTGCTCTAGATACCATTGATATTTCCAACCTCAACCGCCAGTTCTTATTCCGAAAAGATGATGTTGGCAAATACAAAGCAGAGGTAGCCGCTGCTTTCGTCCAAAAGAGAGTCAAGGGCGTCTCCATCACAGCCCACAACAACCGTATCCAGGACTTTGACGAGGAGTTTTACAAGCAGTTCCAGCTTGTAATTTGCGGGCTAGACAGCATCGAGGCCCGCCGCTGGATCAACGCCATGCTTGTTTCTATTGCCGAAGACGCTGAAGACCCTGATGCGATAAAGCCCCTCATTGATGGTGGCACTGAAGGTTTCAAGGGACAGGCGCGAGTCATCCTCCCATCCATGACATCCTGTATCGAGTGCCAGCTGGATATGCACGCCCCGCGCGCCGCTGTCCCTCTGTGTACTATCGCCTCAATCCCACGACAACCCGAGCACTGCATTGAATGGGCTCACGTCATTGCTTGGGAGCAAGAAAAGCCATTCCCGAAGCTTGACAAGGATGACCCAGAGCATGTAACCTGGCTGTTCCAGAAAGCGCTTACTCGTGCGGAAGAATTTGGCATCCCTGGTGTCACTTATTCGTTAACGCAAGGAACCATCAAGAACATCATTCCGGCGATCGCATCTACCAATGCTATCATCGCCGCTGCATGCTGCAACGAAGCTTTTAAAATCGCGACAACCTCCGCCCCCTGTCTTGGATTCGACACAAACTACATGATGTACTCTGGCAATGACAGCATCTACACATACACCTTCAAGCATGAGAGGAAGGACGACTGCCCTGTCTGTGGACGCCAGGCTCGCCCTCTTGAAGTCAATCCCAAGTCCACTCTGCAGGAGTTAATCGACTCATTCGCGATTCGCCCCGAAGCGCAATTAAAGAAGCCATCGATCCGTGCTGAAGGAAAGACTCTATACATGCAATTCCCTCCAGGTTTGGAGGAGCAGACACGCCCGAACCTGAGTAAGACCCTCACAGAGCTTGGGCTCGAAGACGGACAGCAGGTGGTTGTCACCGATCCTGCGTTCCCCCTTGAATTCAACTTTTACTTCAAGTTCAAGACAAGTTCTTGATTCTCAGCCAAGTGGTCAGTAAAGGGCGTTCGGGCTTTTGGGCATCTTTAGGCGTTGGATTAATGAACGAGAGGTACATTATATCGACTCAGAAATACTAGATGAGTATTCTTTCAGGGGGCAGAGAGCAAACGGGTGACGAATATTGTGATGTGGTCATGGTATCATTCCTTTTTATCTAACCGTAGAGACCGCAGAAAACAAATCAACCCAAAATTTATGATACTGCGCCGAACAAGACCCGAAATCTCTTGATGATATAGTAGGCTACCTCGCCATGTTGATAACTTGCTGCTCAAGCTTCTTGCACTTGAGCTTGAGGTGCTTAACTGACTCGAGGAAAAGCTCATCGCTATCCCATTGCCCTGTGCTCTCGATGGAGAAGATAAAATGATCTCGCCTTCGGCCAAGCTTCACCTTGTCCTCAAACTCCTTGTGTCGTAGAGCCTCTCGGCTGACAGTGTCCTTCATCGCATCAATAACAACGGCCTTAGTCTCGCCCTCCTGGCCATCATAACCGCTACCAGACTGAGCAGCTTCCTCAGCCGTAACCTTTTCGAGGCCGATGACACCCTTGGGGAAGCACTTGGCAAACTTTTCGGCGTCAGCGCCCAAGATAGGCTTGGTGATGGTAATGGTAGGTAGGAGACGATAGGAGGCTGTCGCAACAGGAGAGAACTTGGCATGATCAGATCCAATTCCCTTGTGCATATGCATGGCGAGGTTAATGGTCTGTCGGGGTCGTAGCTTGGCGATCAAGATGTCTGGGTTCGTGGGCGCAATGGCGTCCTCGCCGCTGAAGTACTCGGCCTGCTTGCCGGTAGGAACGAAGACGATGTCGCGCGCATAAACGTGGGCGTTATGGTAAGCTTTGAGAGGGTCGTTCTCAGCGGGCGAAGCGTCCTCATTGACGGTACATGTCACGTTGAGCTCGAGGCGGACCGTGTTCCAGTCGAAGCAGCCGGCATAAGGGTCCTCGCCAGCCTCTGGCTTCTTGTGCCACTTGAGAAAGTTGTGCAGACCCTCACGACCACCCTTGAAGGGGATGAGTCCAAGGCGATGCGCGAGAACCTCGTCTTGAATGACAGAGGTGTTATTCTCGATATAAACGTTCTCGATGGCGAGGGTGGGGATCTCGGAGAGTAGAATACGTCGAAAAGCGTTTGCGAGCGAAGCGTCGATTCCGACAAGAGAGAAAGAGGCGAGGAACTGATCGTTCTGGTGGAAATTTACGGAGAACGCATCGCGGAAACGATCGAGCGTGAATGCGAGGTCTTCGCCAGGGTGATGGCCTGGGTAATCAGTCGAGGTGATGTTTGTGACGGTTTCCTTGTTGATGCCAACGGTCTGGGCGCAAAAGTTAGGTTACAGTGCATTCAGCATTGCTCAATTGAAATTTACCTGACGATTGGCAATTTCCTCTGCAGTAGGAGCTTTTCTCCACGCAGCCTGCTGTGTGGGTGCCATTGTGGTGGTGGGTATTAAGTATTTGCAGACTGGTGAGTAGGCGTGGTGATTGTAACAAACGTATGTCGGTGATGAGCGAAGCAAACAATAATTTTTTGAAGCCCCTCCAAGGTGAAGATTCGGTGAGTGGAAGGTGAAGAATGTGGATAATCCAAGGTGAAGAACTAATTAGTTAGGTAGTTAGTGGATCCCGGGCTGCCAATCTTGCCTGCAGAAAGAGACGGCTCAGGTTTCCCCACTCGTCTCCGAGACCGCCGACCGTGCCCGACCCATGCTTCGGTGGGTGTCGGCTTCAGACCACGGGCCCCACTGACGATGAACCCGGAGTTTGGGCTGCGAAGCTGCAGGTACGTACCTAATATTATGAGAACATGGTCTGATGACAGTGACAATGTCAGTCGAGGTGGCTTTGCACCAGGACAGCCTGCGTTGAATTCTTTCATGAGGAAGGGCATTGATTGCTATTGTTGTTGAGAGCATGTAAATCTCATCTCGTAAAACCAGAACCCTGATCTGATGATGAGCGACTTCGGATCATTTACGCCGCATCACCCAGACACAGGCCCTTGAAAGCTCGCTTGTAAGACGAAACTCTCGACAAGCCTTTTTCGCCTCTTGTCTAGGATGCCGAGATTGCGCCCCTGCTCCTCCGTAGTCGGGAAGTGTTCATATAACAGACTCATTCACCGGGCCGGCCTCTGGCCACATCAGCGCACCCAATCAGTCGTCGTCCATCGCCAGATTCCCATCCCCAAGCCATCATGAACAATACATACATACTAGGATCCCCTAGACCAGCTGCAGCGCACTTCATCCTCCTCGTTCCAGGGGTCACGCGCACGCTCTACCCCCGCTGAGAGATGCCATCACTTCCCTGTCCGGGCAACCCGTACGACGTCAGTATTGCGCCCATGTCCTCCAGTCAAACCCAAAGTCCTCGGCGTACCCCTGCTCTGTCCTCAAAGTTGATGCCGGTCACACGTGCAATTCAAAGGTCCTTTCAGTCAGTCACCAGAGCACAACCGGTCCGGCCAAGCAATCGTTTGTAATACAATGTATGTAAGTTGATTTGATCAGAGAAGAGATCAGCTATATAATACTCGTCGACTTCCCACCTTTTCTCCAATTCATCAATTGGATCTTGAGAAATACACCAAAGCACCGTCAACAACATCTACCACTTATACACGGCAACAGACCAACAACCTTTCAGGATGCTCTCCTTCGTCAAGTATGTCGATTCGATTCTCATTCAAGACTCCCATCACTTAACGGTGGCCTCTTAGCTACACTCCTCGACCTCACCCCGAGCACAAGAACAAGGAACATTGCCGGGTTCACTCTAACCCATCAAACGTTCCTCGCGATATCTCCAACAATACTCCAGCCACAGACCCCAAATCTGCCATCCCACGATCTGCCGCTCCGCCTGCTCCAGCAGCCTGAGTGAGTTGACCACTAATTTAATGCTTGCACGACATATGTCTTCATGAAATTCAACGTCGGAGGATACCCGAGGAGTAAAATGGTGTTTGTGTGTTTTTTTTTTTTATTATAGGGAAATCAATTGGTCGTAATCAGGTCGACAAAATGGCTTATTGAGCTGAAATTACGATTCTCGCAATCGAAGCAGCTGCAGAGCACTGTCATGACCAAAAAAAGGAATATATATCACAGGGGGGGAGATACATTAGCTATCCGGGTAGCTGCTTTGGCCAATTGATACACTATTTAAAATCTAAGATACAGTTGCTTGGTTACTCCATGCCCTATTCATCACCATGTTCTGTCTTGTTTCGCCGTGATAATGTCCATCCTGTGTCATTGTCCTTGATTATTCGATATCCTCCATATTCCAAACACTGACACCTCTCTTCTCGACGCTGCTCTTTAGCTTGCCCAATACCGCTTGCCGTCGTGTTCTCTTTTCCATTAAGTCACCCTTCTCCTCTCGACTGAAGCCACTAAGTTTCTTGCGCGGGGGAGTGGCTCGAACAGATGCACCCAGAGACATGCTGCCCGCAAAGCTATGGCGCAAATTTCTTACGGGCGTTCCTTCGGGGGAGAACATGATGCTCCTCCTTCCCTGTGGTGTCACCATAGGAGACCCCTCCCGGCTTGTAGAGTTGAGACTGATTTTGCGCAGCTGGTTTTCGAGAACGTCGATGTCTCCGCTGCGCTTCTCAACCATCGCCGTCATCTTCCCAATAGTACGTATCACCGCCTCGACCGTAGGAACGTTTGTCTTGCCTTTGCCTGAAGCGCCAGAGGCGGTTGCAATTCTTGTCTTGAGCAGCGTTAAGGCTTCTTCTGCATCAGCCAAGAGCTTCGAGAACTTGGCGAACTCGCGTCGCAGTTCGTTCTGCTGCGTTGCTTGCTCCGCACTCAGAGGCATAGATCGTGTTACTTCAGCTTGGTCAGGGTCGGTTCTGATCATAAGGATTTGTTTCAAATCCTCCTGTTTAGCTCGAAGGCGATGCATATCTCTGCTAAGTTCGTGACAAGCATCGAGTTTAGCGTCCAAGTCACGAACCCGCCCGTCCTCAAGATCATTGTACAGTTCATTGTCCAAGATGTTTCCCAACTCATCAACCTCGCAAAGAACCCAGTCTTCGGGGTCATCAAGATCCCCTTTACTGCGTCCACCCTGCTTGCAGTTCTCCGTGTGGCCCTTGATGAATGACTTGACAGTTCGCGCATTGAGACCGAGTGTATCAATCATCGAATTGATATCGCGATAGACTGCTTCAACTTGGCTTGGAATGCTTTCCTTGGCAGGTGGAGCGACGTTTGAATGGGCAATGAACTCATCCAGGGACAAACTTCCTTCCACTTCTGATGCCAGAAGCTTCTGAACTTCATCATCATCCTCGTCAACTAAGGGCTGGGTTTCTGCAGCCTCCTGCTTGGCCTTAATCTTACGATGCTGGGCCACAAATGGATCTTCTGACGCGCCAACGTCTCTGCTGGTTATGGAAGCGCCCATCTGTGATTGTCTATTTCCGAGGAGATGCGAGGCAATTCCTGGGGCACTCACAGATCTCATGTTCTCTGACCTGAGGACCCTATTCGGCACTGCCCCTCGAACCGGACTCGGGGAGCGGGGGCTGGTCGCGTTAGGTCGTGGGAACACGGGGGCGTTGCGGCTAAGTTCGCCAAACAAAGGCCGCGAGCCTTCTTGATTTGTTCGGGGGCTTCCAAGAGCATGTCCGCCAGGTCCACCAAATGAGCTCTGAGGTGTGTATCCGGGAGTGAGGTTGCTGACTGTCGGGCTCAGATCCTTGGCAACATCGATACCACTGCCCTCAGACCCGCCATCCTCATCCTCATCATCTCCTTCTCCTTCTCCTTCTTCTCCATCATCGTCTTCCTCTTCGTCGTCATCTTCGTCATCCAGATCATCGCTATCGTCCGAAGGCGGTCCGGCGACGGCGGGGAAAAGGCTCGAGGGCGCCTTTGGAGTACCATCTGGTTTGTCAAAAACGGATCTTGGTTTTGCAGAAATGATGGGTTCAGACGGCAGGGGGGCAGCAGAGGCAGCCGATTCCTTGTCTGTCGGTTTGGATACATGAACAAAGTCTGGCGGCAATGGGGCATCAGAGTCCTCGGCCGCTTTAGCAGCAGACGAGAAAGATTTGGGCTTGGGAATAAAGTCTGGGGGCAGAGGAGCGGCTTCAGTCTTGGATGCCGCTGATGAGGAAGACGATTCACCAACAGCAAAGCTGGCCTTACTGGTTGTGTCCGGAGGCAGCGGGGCATCATCTTCTTCTACCTTGATTTTAGGGTTTTCGGCCTCGGGGCTCTTAGCCTTAGACGGCTCAGACTTCTGCCCAAAGATTCCTGTGTAACCGCTTGGCTTCTGTTGTCCTCCGAAAATACTGGGCTTTGGTGTGTTCTGCTGCGATCCGAAAAGGGTTCCACCAGCCTTGGGTGTCGCAGAGGTTGAACTGAACAGCCCGCCACTGGGCTTGGGGGTACTCGATGGAGATCCAAAAAGACCACCAGTGGGTTTCGGGGTCTCCAACTTGTTTCCAAAAAGCCCACCACCAGTGGAGCCAAACTTCGATGGTTGTCCAAAAGTTGATGTCTGGGGGGCTGGTGATGTTGCAAAACCGAACTTAGATGGCGCAGGTGTTGTAGTTGGCGTTGTGGACTCGGGACTTTGTTGCGCAGGGAATAGCGAGTCCTTGGATTTTGCTTGGGGGGTCTCCTCCGTTGCTCCCGCGGTATCCATTTCCTCATCCCTGGGTGTTGGCGTCGTAACTTCGGGTTTGTTAGTCGCATCGGTAAGGGCTGATCCAAAGTTGCTGCCAAACAGAGAACCGCTGGGTTTAGCTGCGTCGTCCTTGGCAGACCCATCAGGCTTGAAGGAACTCTGGAGCTTGAAAGGGGTAGACCCAAAAGGACTGCCAGAAGATTGTTCTGATTTGGCCGGGAAAGCTGTTTCGGTATTTGAGGTAGATCCAAAAGGACTGGCAGCGGGTTGACTGCCACTGCCAAATACGCTACCACTATTATTGTTATTCACAGAAGCAAATCCACTCTTACTGGCGAATCCAGCAAAGCCCCCTGATGCAGGAGCATTTGATGGAGAATTGGACGCCGCCTTGCCAAAAGGGCTTGTATTGCTGTTGTTTGCGAAGCTCGAAAATCCCGACTGGCCGAAAGCAGGAGTTGCAGCTGACGCTCCACCTGACGCTGATGCCCAAGGAGAGCTCTTCGCGCCTAGCTGGGACGATTGCCCAAAGCCGATGGAACTAGGTTTGCCGAATGCCGGGGCAGAGGTGGCTGCAGTATTGCTGAAGCCGCTTGAACCAAATACAGCGCCCCCTGTGCTAGGGGCAGCAGAACCGGTGTTGGCACCAGCCCATGGAGAGGACTTCTGTCCAAGCTGCGAAGCTGAGCCGAACGCAGAGGGGGTAGGATTGGAAAAGGGCGAAGCCGAAGCTGCAGGACCGGTTTGGGTTGCTGGAGCTGGTGTCGGCGCTGATGTGCCCTCAACCACAGCCAAGTGAGGATACGAGGTACCTTGTCTGATAGAGTCGTTATAGACTACCCACCAAGCGCAAAGCACACCTTCATGTGTGAGTACCCAGAACCCAGGTAGTGGACCTGGCGATTCTTCCAATTCGACGTCCGATGGAATAGGCTTGTAGACCTTGTCCTTGCCGGAAAGATCGAGAGCTACACCGATCGGTGTGGAATCATCCATGGAGTCAGACATTGGCAATGTTGGTCTCTTGGTATCATCCAAGAACTCTGTCATCGTGAACACTCCGGTGATAGCATCTGCAGGCTTGTCCGTAGCCAGAGGTGTCTTGGAACGGCTCAAAACGCCCATTTCCGAGGCTGCGGTAGAAGCGACAATGAGCATATCTTGGAGAGCGGGTGGAAAGTCTCGGAGTCGCAGAATCGAGTGATGCGGTGTCTTGTCTGATCCAAACGGCTCCACAGGATCGGTAAGCTTTTGAAAGTTGAAAGATGATGGTGGTTGGCGCGTAATAATATGGTAGATAGAGGTCGGCGGTGATTCGTTATTTGAAGTATGGATGGATAAGAACAAGTGGTTCTCGAGCCAGGTGAGAGATGATACTGAGATGATGTTAGCCAATCTTGACGTTAAATGAAGCCTTGCAGTTACGTACCATGGAAGTCACCCACGCTCGGCGGCTTAGGGATCTCTCCTTTCCCTTCTCCTTCTGGTGTCATCTGGAAAATTGTGCCATCACCCAGACCAGCGCATAGTTGCTTGCCTTTGGAGCTCCAGCTAACACAGCTCACTTGGTTTTTAAGAACGCTGCTGATTTGCCGCTCTTTCAGGTTTGCCATGTGCAAATTCCCGTTGTTCGTAACGATAGCGCAAAGCTCTGCCTTCTCAGGGGTAGGGTTCGGAATCATGGCTCTCAGGGTTTCGCCGTTCGTTGATAGCTCGAAAGCCGAGTTTGTTGATCCAGATAGCAGGCTCTGAACCTCATAGACAGCCAAGCCGCCGCCAGATTCGGCGGAAAGGATTAAATAGTTTTCATCCGCAGTAAATGATAATTGCGAAACTCGCATCGGCATAGGGATCTTGAGCTGAGGCTCGAACTCGCGAATATCTGAGTCGCCATCTTTGGGCTTTTCGAAAGCTTTTCGCACCGATTCAGTTGTGGCGATGACAACTTGGTCGGGACCAGCAGCAGCGACAAGACCTTTGCGCGAAGCGACGCTGAGAAGCGACGCGGTAGAAGATGGAAGAGATGACCACGCGGATGTAAGGCGAACCTTGGCGTCGCCGGCGATAGAGAGAAAACCGAGGTCCTGTACAGATTGGGAGTGGTTAGCATCACGTCCATGAAGTCAACAAAACAAACAAGATTATGAAATAAAACCATCAAGTTAGAAGAACAGCGCACCCACCTCTGTCTGAATTGTCTCCAGATCAGGGCCTGTAGTCAGTCCTCCTGCTCCTGCCGTACTCCCGAGCATGGCGTTTCCTGAATTGCCAAAGCTGAAAGCCATAACTGTAGCAGAGTAGCCGGCCTTGGAGAGAGGACCTTAAGTTCATAAATTTGCCTTCAGCATAGGAGTGGGCTGGGGCGACCAGGGTGAGCTTTGGCCCAGGCAGTGGTAGGCTGGGGGACGTGCTTTGCCAGATAGTGATTGGTCCGATTGATGCACCTAGAGGCGCAGAAGACTTAGAAATTGCTGATGATTTTAGATGATACCTCGAAAAGCTGGGGATGTTTTGAGTTTAGGTTGGATACGAAGCTTCATATCAAGTCGAGGCTGCCCAAAGAACTCATTGACTTTAATATGCTCTTGCCAAACTCCTCCTCACGTGTTAAAGTTTGAGCCACTGGTTACTCGGTAGGCACTGCTCCAGAGCGTGGTCTGCCTGTCGTGCCTATTAGGTTCGGCCAATCAGAGCGCGCCGATGTATGTGGCTGTAGGTGCTCAGTGAAGCTCAACTGCTGGAGGCAGCTTTTAGCCTCGTCATCAGCTCTGCCTTGTTAACCTCAACTCGTCTCGCAATTGTCAACGACCAGCAACATCCCCATCGCAAAATATACCTGAGCGATCTTATCGGTTCTCGCGATACCACATTATCCTGCGGATACTTGGGCAAATCAACTATCTTGATATTTTCAATCGGGGTATCATAGGTCGCTCAAAATGCCAGGCTTCGACTTCTCAAACTACAACCGCAATGCGGCTCTCCACGCCCGAGGAGTGCCTCTTCCCAAGGCCACCAGCACTGGAACGACTATTGTTGGATGCATATTTGATGGTGGTGTTGTGGTAAGTGATACCTTGCTGTCTCAAGCGCCGGTCTTCGGTCATTGAATGGAGCTACCGCCATCCCACCAAGAGCTCAGCATTGACAACATTTCCGTTAGATTGCTGCTGATACTCGAGCCACATCCGGCCCCATTGTCGCCGACAAGAACTGCGAGAAGCTTCACTACATCTCTCCTCAGATCTGGTGCGCTGGCGCCGGTACCGCCGCTGACACAGAGTTCACCACCGCCCTCATCTCTTCTCAACTCGAGCTGCACTCCCTATCCACAGGTCGCAAGCCCCGCGTCGTCACCTGCATGACCCTCCTGAAGCAGCACCTCTTCCGCTACCAGGGCCATATTGGTGCCTACCTGGTCGTTGCTGGCGTCGACCCTACTGGCACCCACCTCTTCACTGTCCACGCTCACGGCAGCACAGATAAGCTTCCCTATGTTACCATGGGCAGTGGTAGCTTGGCAGCTATGAGTGTGTTTGAGACGCAGTGGAAGCCCGACCTTAACCAGGAGGAAGCCGTGAAGCTGGCGAGCGACGCCATTCTTGCTGGTGTCTGGAACGATCTGGGCTCGGGATCAAACGTGGACGTGGCTATCATCACCAAGGACAAGACAACACTCAAGAGAAACTACATCAAGCCCAACGAGAAGGATCCCAAGCTTCAGAGTTACCGTTTCCCCAAGGGCACGACGGCGGTACTGAACGAAAAGATCATCAAGAGGGACGAGATCAAGCGGTACATTAGCGTGGAAGACGTACCCGTGGAGGAGAAGATGGACGTTGACAGCTAAATAGAGATCCTATCGGAACTTTAGATGAGGTAGACCACGGCATGTAACAACACGCGATACCAGTACACTACACACTGGGTCACTGAACAGGCCTTTATCTGTGGCAGGCGGAGTTGTGACTGATGATGCCAGTGTAGCTCAATACAATATTTCGAATGCAATTAATTTACAAAAAAGAAAAGGCAAGTTTTTGTCTACTTTGAGTGCCTCTGCTTTTCGCTAGTCCTTGGGTATGAGATGCAGTGTCCAAGAACGTGTTGAATAGAATAGGCAACCACCGTACTACAATTCAAGTAGCGGTGTCTTTGCTGTGCCTGGAATAGGCATAATAATTCATATCACCCTTTCATCGGGGTATGGTCACTAAAAGTCCTCATCTAGAATCCGACGCTGACCACGAAACTGAATCCAGTTCCTTTACCTGGATAAGTTCCAGCCCTGAGCATACGTTACAGGGAGCACAAGAATATTCCTCCTAATCCCCATGAAACCCCCAATGCAATGGAAAACCAGTAAAAACTCCGATTAAAATGGGTATGTCGAAGATGTCATCATTATCATAGTAGGCGTGTCACTGAAGCGGTTCGTGAGCTCACTTCAGTCCAAACATGTTTCTGGTTCGAGATTTGCTGCGGGCCTTCTTCTTGTCTTTCTTGGACGCGGTTGACTCGCCGTCGTCATCGTATTTGGCCTTGTGAATCCTGTTCAAGGTTAGTGAGCATAAAGGTATATTGCAGGTTATATGCTCTGGATGTCGAAACTTACCAGCTATTCCCGACCATGCTCATACCCTTGGCTTCAGCCATGCGATAGAATTTGGCGCTCTTCTTCAGATTCTTTTTACATCCAATACCTTGTGCATAGCAGAAGCCAGCTTCAGCTAGCGCATCGACATCGCCCCAGTCTAGGGTCTTGGTTAGCAATTGGCTGTTCATGGTTCATCTGGGAAACCTACTACCGGCGATCTCGAAGCACCTGAGAGCCAGTGACTTGTCCTGCTCAATACCCCAGCCATTCATGTGACTCACTCCCAATTCGTAAATGCTCAGGGCAAATTGGGCTTTTCGAGTTCTTCGTTCCACAACGTCAACATGCTTGCCCTCCTTGACATGACTCTCGTCATCCGCGATCTCGACACTAGCGCATTCCGCGGCCTTTCTAAGCCATTCCACGCCCTCTTTCTGATTAGCACGCATACCCCATCCATGACGGCAGGCAAGCGCATAGAGGAGCATAGCGGTCGGGTCACCTAGACGTGCTGCATATCTGAGGTGGTATGTGGACTCTTTGAGATCTCCACTTTCATGACATGCGATACCCTTCGCCAAGTGCTCTTCTGCACTCATTTCTGATGCTGTAGGTGCTGTCGAGCGAGCGGTTGGGGGTGGCTTGATCGTGCTTGCTGTGTCACTCGTGGCTATCGACACGGGCGTTCGACCTCGGCCTCTAGGCGCGTCCTCTGATGCACGCGGCTCCTCAGCAGATGGTCTGCTTGCAGTCGGTGATAGCTGGGGCATCGGTGGCGGTGTCGTCTCCGACTGAACCTTTCTCAGCTCGATTGATGCCTTCGGCATTGAGCTACTCGACGCCAGGGAATCGTCTGGAACGGTATTGGCGGAGGAACTTGTAGGTCGAGTAGGAGGTGATGGTGGAGGGGCATTCTCAAATCGGTGGACGTCGCTTGGGGGCACCATGGGTTGTTCCCAATGGAAGGATGCCTGCGGATTATTTTCATCTGGTTCCGCGCGTTGAATGGTCTTGCCTCTCGGGAGCGAGAATTTGGAATAGATGTAGGATGGCGCACCCTTATCACGGTCTTCGGCCTGTTGCTCAAGGAAAGCCTCACTATGCATGCTCACTGGCGTATGAGCCGACTCATCAGCCAAAATGAACGAAGGCTGGCTATCAGAGGAAGCTTGTCTCAAGGGTGGCTCCATACCAGGTGTGCCAGACCTGCTCATAGGCCTTGAAAAGTTGAAAGACGGTCGAGGGAGCGCAGAGGATTCGGAGCCAATGGAAGGAGATCGTCGATAAGAGCCTACCGCAGGGGATGTCATTGCACTTGCAGAAGATAGCTTCCGTGGAGGTAGTGAGTGAAACGAAGCCGCCATGCCACTAGAGCCATCCTCGTCAGTAGGCAATGCCGGAGATGAGACATTGCTGGGTGTACGTCGTCTTTGATGAAATGAGGTCAGAGGTGGCGCCAGTCCGAGTTCATCATATGAATGCTTGGGCTTTTCTGGTGAGCAGGTGACTGATTCGCTGATCGAGCCGCTTGGTCGTCGGGCAGAAAGTAGCGAGGCAGCATCGTCTTTCCGAGACGGAGATGATTCAACTCGCTTGTCAAACTGTGACTGCGTATCACTATGTAACGGTGAGGGCGATCGTTCCCTCCTGGCGCCGAAAAATGAGCATGTCTCATCAATGTGATCCAATACCCGTCCTCGAGACGGAGCTCGTGAAGGCACTGCGGGTACCTCTTCATCGGGAGTAGGCGGTATTCGGCTCATTCGTGGATGCATAGACACAGGGCGCTCAGCGTCATCGCTAAAGGCATCCTCCACCTCTGTCCTTACCGCGAAACCAGAACTAGGGCGCAGAGGGGGATGATCACCGGCTTCGGAGCCTGAATCTTGTGACAATGAGCGAAAGTACTCAGAGCGACCCTGGACGATTAATGGGCTCTCAACAGTTAGAGGAGGAAGGCGACTCATTCGGTTGCCCTCTTTAGCGCTTTCTTGTAATTGCCTTGCGAGCAGGCGGCTTTGCATGGCGAAAGCGTCCAAGGGGGATAGCTCAGGAGGAACTTCGCCAGCAACATGGAGGCGAGGTGAGCGCAAGGGTTTTGAGACTGTAGAAAGGTTGGAGTTCGAAGAATCCGATCGTAAATCTAGTAGAGACGGACGTGACGACATGGTGGTCGCTTTAGAATAAAAGTCTAGCTATGGAGGCGTGTTTCCATGCAGACCAGGAACTTGTGAAGCCAAGCACAGATGCGAAAACAAGACGACAGTCGTTTCGGTATAGTTCCAAAGCGCTCGAAATCTGCACAGTCAGGGGAGGTCGACGTATTGCTGCGCTGAGTTTATGTGAAAGTGAACAAGTTGTCGCAACTCTCTATGAATCGAAGAAGCGATTGTCTAAGCAAATATATTGCGTGAGAGCATAGAGTACAGTGCAAACCGGAGGCCTGCTGTCGATCTTGGTGGAAGAAAGCAAATAATTTGTGATGGTCAAAAGACGTCAAGAATGACGGCGAGTCGAGGGCGAGAGGTAGTAGCCAAGGAGGGATCGGCGTCGGAGAGGGAACCTGCGCGGGCCGCGCTATGCGAATTGTGATACGGAGATGGTCGCTGGAACAAAGTTGAAACAAGCAAAGAGCCAGAAGACCAGATGAAGTCGTCGGTTGGAAAGAGAGGCGCTGTGAGGTCGATGGTAATGCGACGCGCTGCCGTGGCGTATATTCAGGGTACTGCGCTCTTCGGCTTCAATGGTCGTTGTTGGTGATCCTCGTGGGGTGACGGACAGCACTGAATGACGCTGATCTATGCAAGTAGGCTTGGAAATCGACAGAGCACAGCCACAAATAGTCTGAGAGAAATCAAAAGAAGAAATTGGAAAGAAGAGAAAAAGAGCAGCGAGTGCGTGTACGTGTGCGTGAATGACAATTCAAACAATACGTATGTAAGTAGCAGCGAACAATGGCGGCGTCACAGGGCTAAGTTGTCTTGGACGAAAGGTATGTATGTATGTACAGTACTGGGTGGTGGTGCGTAGGTAAAGTTGAGGTGGGAGGTAGTGGAGGTTTAAGGTGAAGGGGCCTGAGAGCTACTAATCTACCCGACCTAATGTCCTACCTACTAGGTAATTAAAGTACGATGCCGGAAAGACATCTATTAACTAGCCCCCATGGAGGGATGTAAAGGAACGGTACATGACCACCCATAGCCCGGCCCCCAAGCAACAACACAAGGCACTAATTAATTTACGCTCCCTGTGCAGCTTCACTAGGTACCTACCGCAGTTATTGGTTCCAGTGCAAAGACAGTCAGGATTTGATGGAAGAAAGGGTGGAGCGATAGAAGGCAGCATGGATGGATCAGGGATCCATGGAACCCGTCCCTTTCTGATGGATCCAATCCATAGGAAGGTGGAGAGAGTCAGAGGTCCAAGGCACAAGCTACAAGGGAAGCAAGAGGCGTTGGGCTGTGCGACACTCCAAAAGGCATGATTACTGAATTGGGAACAAAGCACTACAGGAAGATGTTGGGCGCTGTGTGACTATGATGTCTGGTTTGTCAAGATATGAGGGCATAGAGTTGCACAATGTGAAGCCTTGTGCAGGGCCCATCCACATGGGTGGACGACCCCTTAAAACTACTAACCTTACAGTACCTATCTGCAACCACACCCATGCCTCTTCAACACGATCCAATCTGATCTTGTGGGATGAATCTAGGTATTGTATATCTCGCTCGTAAAGCCCAGAGTAAAGCCCCTCCCTCTCGCCACTTGATAAGGAAGCCTTATTAGCCCGTCTAGCCTACCTACCTTTGATTGGGACAGTTGTCTCCTCAGCCGCAACATCGTATCAATTGTCTAGAGCCTCAAATACGAGCACTCTTGATGGCGCCATGACACTGATATGATATTCTCCCCCGCTTTATTAACGTACATACTGTTCACAACCCAATTCCTCCGGAACTAAACTTGCCCAAGACGGGCCACCTCATGACCAAAAGGGGCGCTCACTATTGACTCTGAGTCCACAACTAGGCGGCAAGCCTATCTAGAATTGAGCAATGCTTCATTTTCGTCTTGACGGGAACGAACCCACCCAAGACGGAGACGCAACCTCTTCGAGGTAGGTAAGATACCCCAACAAGGGATGGTCCATGTTTGCGTTGAAGAGTCCGGTAAATTAGACAGATGGTGCCTTACTTTACTCGGAAAGGCAGCCATTAAGTCTCATACTAAAGTTGCCCACATGCATCTTTAATCTCGCTGCTTTCGAGGAAACGACCAGCGACCGTGGTAACACAACAGCAATGATGATAAGGAACGTTTATAGTTGCATGAGCAGGGGATCTATAGTAGACGCAAGGTATTGCTAGACTGCGTGATTGATAGAGTACCTACCAACCTAGGTATCCTATGTGTCTGGTAGATAAACTCAACGTCCCTAGCGTCTGACAAAGTCCATTGTCAAATACCTTAATTATTGCTTTATCTTCACCTCCCAGGGCTTCAAAACAACAAGACAAAAAGCCATTGCTAGAAGCAATGCAACAATGAGACACCAGCCAGGGGCCGGCTTTCAAGACCCCACCAACTTCAAGCCGCTTCCGGGTTCTGGCGCCAACCAGGGGACCAATTCTGTTGCAGCCACAACGCTAGGTCTGGGGTACTTGTTCATTTGTGCATGAGGTGTTATAGTTGAACGAGATTCATATTTCATCGTAATCTTACGTCTTGTCCATTCAGATGTTATGGATTATGATCCTCTCCCTCTCTCCGTCAACGAATATGATACTCACAAGCCAGCAACCACATTGACATATCCTCCAATGCTTAGCGTATCGTCAATGTCATCCCATGTCATCCTCAGCCTCACAGACTCCGAGTAGAAGCAAGTCAAAGACACTTTTAGCGTGGTGTTTACAAGTCGAGCCCGGGCTGGGTGACCGCGCCTCTTCAGTGCCCCCTTTGCTTTGCTATGCATTGCGATCCCATCAACTAAATAAACCAGGATTGCTTGACCGAATGCTCTATTTCCTCCCTATGGCCCATTTGAAATGGTCTAGACGACGATTGTCGTCCATTCAAAATGGATCCAGATTCCAAGAGACCAGAGTCGACAGCTCTGATGACTCGTTAAGAAGCCTCCACCTTTTCGTACCTGGGCACGAGTATTTCTCCGCCACGGGTGTTTTTTTTAGCAACCCATGTGTCGCGCTAATAATGAAGCAAACTCGGCATACCAGGACTGGACTGGTACCAAGGCAAATTGCACGCGTGTTCATCCAGTCTATCTCATTCTCTCATATGAATTAAGCCTCAATCTCAACTAACAACAGTAGACTAACCATCTGACGCGTATTGAGATGAGGCTTACGCAAATACAAAATAATATCAACTCCACCCACTGGCTGGATCGAGATGTCACAACCGAGTCATCTGCGTATCACGAACCTTTCTGCAGACATCACCCATGCAAAGGCACTTGCAGTGACGCAGAAGGCTAACAGTGGAATCGTATTATGTACAACTCGATTCTCATTGCAGCATTTAGCTACCGTTTCACCACTGTCATGACTGTCATGACTGCTCACATCAATATTTATAGTGATGTAGGATTTCACAACTGCACTGGCTTTCTTAAATAGAGGCTCACCTGTAAGACGATTTGTCGACATGAACAGGCCAAAGCAATGAAGTTGACTTGATTTGAGATTGAGTTTTTGAGATGATCACCTGTGCTAAACTAGAGAGCCAATCAATGCATTGATACTCTCTGCAGCCCTTTTGGACTAGTCAAGCTGGCGTTCTGAACGTTAGATCATCGTATAACGTCCACATGTAAGTGGTCAGAGCAGTCCGTATCTCATTTTTTATAATGTTACTTCTCTGCATCATCAAGGACCAACCAGGCACCCTCTTCGCGGATCAACATTCGCCTTTCTGACTGCCGCTTCTCGCTACGACGACATCATGGAAACCTTGCCGAGTCTTTGTGTCAGATAAACAGCATACTATTAGCGAAACCCATTCGCTTTATATGCTTACGTACAGTCTTCTCTATCTCGTCACTAATCTCCGTGCTCGTCCTTCTTGTCAGGTACAAAGGCAGCAAAGATCGACTCCATGGGTATGGTTTCCACGATTCCCCCAGCAGCATGGAGTTAATCCAGAAGACAAGCTCAAGAAATTCCCACACTCCCCCAAGTCCCATGCTTGTGAGTTTGCAGATCTCAATAAATCCTCCCTTGTATGGCCGTTGAAACTAGGGATAGAAGCGAGTTTCGTTCTTAGCCGCCTCATGAGACATCCTTCGGTTCATCCTACGTCAAATCATTCTTCAAGTGAACTCGATCAAGGTCTCGTGCATAAATCTCAAATATATTCAATTCGCAGTCTCATGTTCTTTACAGCACTGCTCAAATCCCAACTATTCCAGAACGCCTACCCGCCAACGCATATAGCACTGGACTTTTGCAATATCTACGTGCAACTGCTCCCACCAATGGACACCTCCGTCAAAGCTCATCCGCCAAACCGAGCTGATCTCACATTGTAGACTTGAACGGACTAATTTCCCCTTCACTGGTCCTTGGTTCGCATCTTCTTGATACGAGCCGCACCCTCAAACAGTCCTCGATCCACAGCAGCAGCAACAGTCAGGGTTCCACCAACGATGGCGCAAAGCCCGGCCAGGAAACCACTGAAGGTCTTGGCCTTCTCCTCACGGTTAACGACCTTCATGGGCGAGATGTCCTAGACAGGTGTTAGCTTGAGACATGCTTCGAGTGTCAGGATACATGTACGTACGTAGGAGAAGAAGACGCCAGGAATACCACCACTGGTGTGCTGACGCTCTGCGTGGCCCTCAGCGGCATCGTTACCGCCCGCCAGACTTCTCTTATGACTAGTCACAGAGTACTGGTGAGTCTCAACGCTGCCATCTTCAGAGTAACCGTAGGCTCCAAGGCCAGCGTTGTCGTCCTGCAAGAGACCAGCAATCTTGATACCCTTACTGTCCCAGCCGAGAGGGAGGTAGGAGGTAGGCACGATCTTAACGAAGTACATAAAGTTGAAGTTGGGGTCGTGGATCTCCTGGCGCGTGTTGTCGAGGGGGTTCTGGTGGTGGTTGGTCCAAAGGGAGCTCTTGGTGCCAACCTTCTTGGCAATATTGTCGGGCAGTTGAGGTCCGAAACGGAGAGAGTGGATGTAGTGAGTGAAGTCATGCGCCTTGCCCTTGGGGACATCCCAGTAGTTCTTCAAATCGTGGACGTGCATGTTACCACTGCTAAAGCTGCGGCCGGGAGCAAAGTGGAAGTTACCAATGACCTTGTTCACACGCAGGCCACCCTCGATACGGCATCCCTCCTCGCGCTGGGCATCCAGCTTCTCGCCATAGTGTTCTCTCTCGCACTGCTCAACACCCTCGCCACGGCCAAATGCCCACGAGGACTGCGCATAGGCTTCGCGGACTTCATCGCAAGTCTGGCAGCACCCAGCCTTGCGAGCATTGGCAGGAGGCTGAGCGCCGTAACAGCCACCACAGTACGAGGGATCGAGATGGTCAGCGGACTCGTCGTGTAGCGCAAGAGACTTGATATCGATAACAGCACCGCCTTGATTAGCAGGCTGGAGGCGGACCTTGTTCACTCCGTGCATGACTCCGTGTTGCTGTTCGCCAGATACATCCATAACGTCGAGAGTCAAGAGCTCGCAGGGCATCTTGGGGAATGTGATATTTAAGTGAATCTCCATGCGCTCTCCTGTAAGCCACAGTATGTCAGCATTCGAGCGGAGGTTACGCTTTATTCCTAGGAATGGCAAAGGTTTTCCTACCTCTTCCCTTGTCCACAATGAGCTCCGGGTGTATTTCAATGCGTCGGTATTCTGCCCATTCACCCCATGACAGGAACAGAACAACTAGCAGCGACACAATAGTGACGATACCACCGCTTGTCGTTCGGATTCTTGCCTCATCGACCGTCTTGGTAAAGGCATCGAGCCTTGTGAATCTCGATTTCGGAGGCATGATGACCTATTTGCAACGAAGAAAGCCAGCGCAGTTGTAGTTGTAAGTCGATGGTATCCGTAACTGAGGCGCCAATCAAAAAGGAGAGGGTTGATGGCGAGATAGAGTGACGAGTATTTAACCAAAAGAATCAGCTATCAGAAAGGAGAGGCAGCATCAACTGGAGTTTCTCGCTATTGATTGCGGATCTGCACCTGGCACTCGAGGATCCGGACAATTCAAAGAAAAAGAAACACCAAGCAAATGCGAGAACAGAATTACAACACAAGTTGTCCAGTCGTTTTCCCCAAATCCAAAAAGGCCACCTTTTTCCTACTGCGGCTGACGTCCTCTTCTAAAACGTACAGTAGCTCCGGGGGCGCTTTGCAGGGTCTAGTATCCTCTATTTGCGCACTAAGCCAGGGTGGGTTTGACTCAGGGCTTCTGGGGCCTGTAAGTTTGGAACAGAGACCCAGCCGACTCTGTGTTTTGAATGGCCAGCAGATCGTCCCCACCGGAGCTCTAGGCTTGCCCATCAGCCTAACCTTTGTTCATTGGCAAGGCTGAGAAATTCAATAACTTCTTCCAGACTTTGACAGTGCATTACATCTCGGACCGTCTCTTCTTATTTTCACTTTGTGATCTATAAAAATTGACCTGGACCAGAATTGTTCGGTTCCTTCACTTGTGCAATTCTCTTTCTCCTTCCGGATACGCAAGCATCACAGAAACTTCAATATGTCGACAAGACCACCCTCTCGCGTCGTCTTTGTCGGCAATATTCCTTATGGTGAGTTCGACCACATCTGTCATGGCTGGTAGTCGCATCGCATCGCATCTAACACTTATTCCAGGCTTGACCGAAGAGCAAATTACCGACATTTTCAGCAGCGCAGGCAAAGTCGAGCGATTCCGTCTTGTGTATGATCCCGAGACTGGACGACCTAAAGGATTCGGCTTCGCAGACTATCCAGATACCGGTATGGATGACAGTAGCCCTCAAAGACTTAATCTCCCTGACCCAGCCATGTAGATTCTGCATCGTCCGCTGTGCGCAACCTGAACGATTTCGAGATCATGGGACGAAAGCTTCGCGTCGATTTCAGTAACGACCAAAAGAGTGGCGATGACGACAAGGACCCAGCCATGTCTAACTACAACCCGCACGTCTCCAATGGCGCAGCTCCCAGCTACAATGCTCAGCCGAGCACTCTTCCTCCTCTGCCTACTGGAAAGGAGCTTCCTCACGGTGTCTCTTGCGCGGACGCTATTTCACGAACGCTCGAAACCCTTCCTCCCCCTCAACTCCTCGATATTCTCTCCCAGATGAAGACACTTGCCAGCAGCGAACCGCAGCGCGCCACCGAGCTCCTCCAACAAGCGCCTCAGCTGGCCTACGCCGTGTTCCAGGCTCTCCTCCTCATGGGACTCGTTTCTCCCGAAGCCATCCAGTCTGTCGTTGAGCCTGGAGCTCCCCCCGCTGCGTTCCCTCCTGCGCCCATGCCTAGCTATCCGGTTGCGAGTAACACCCCTCCTGTTGCTGCTATGCCTTATCAGGCACCGCCTCAGCCCTATGCTGCCGCTCCTGTCGCGGCTCCTGCACAAGCTGCGCAGGATCCCGATACTTTGATGCGCGCAGTGATGGAACTCCCCCAGGCCCAAATTGACATGCTTCCTGAGGCAGAGAGGCAACAAATTTTGGCTCTCCGTGCTACGTTTGCTGGACAGCGGAGGTAGACACATGTACTCTCCAGCACGTTTCAGGTGTGCGTCATCAGAAACTTCACAGATAATTACACATTATCGAACATGTCAACAGAGCGTCATATCCTGGCCGAAGTCGGCATCCGGTGTATCAGGCGTTAGGGCGCAGGCTCAGGTATGAATTTAGTGTTAGGGGGGGAAGCCATTTCTAGGCAATGAGCGAAAGGAGGCCAACATATGCATGTAATATGCGTGTAAATCTAGAATCACGAGAGATCAATTATAACTCTACCTAATTGGGTTCTGGAAGCATCTTTCTTATTTGTAGCTTTTGGTTGTGATGCTATTAGAACAAATGCTACTCGAGCGCAGCTCAAGTATAGGGTGGGTACCATCACATGTTGGTAATACTGATCCAATACGGTTGTTATGGCGAGAACTTGAGAACAACATTTGGAAATCGAACAGACTATGAGTACTATAAGTATTAAATACAGGTATCTGGTTGGTGAGACAGTATGAAGTTTTGTGGCTTCTGAAAATGACACACGTTGAGTCTAAATTCATAGGTATGATAACCAAGTCCTTCAGGGGGCAAGAAAACTAAAGGCTTGAGAAGAGGATGCCAACACAAACATAGTAAAAAGCCCCCTAAGCTTAGGCTAGATCTACCTAAGTAATTCATTGCTCAGGGTCAAGGTCCTGAGTTATCCTTCCTCCCCTAGATAGGTAGCTAAGCAAGCACAGAATTAAACACATATTTATTGAAAACGAATGACACTACAATTGGCTCCGTGCGTCCAAAATGGCCGAATCTAGTGCTTGCTTCAACATTTCCAGGGAAGAACGAAGTATGGGAGTAGATTTTGGACAATTTTGTGTGTACGAATCTTTAGCCATAAACACCACCTGTAGAGCAACCTCCCTAGCAGTCCCATCCTTTCTAACAGCCCAGAGGTATACGTGTTCGCAGAAAAGCGAGTTCCAGATAGACATACATTTTCCAAAAACAACTCTCAAAACACCAAATGACAAAGAGAACGAAGCAGCAGGGTCAAAGTTGGCTGTGTGCCTTGCCATGTGCCGCGGATCAGAATGTGCAAAAAAGCACCAATGTCTACCACTTATAATATTCGTATGCACCGAGAGGTTTGTGTCGTTTTAAACAATGTTATACACTCTCTTGGCAATCATATAGCACGCCAGGCCAAAGAACAACAGACCAGCGGTAATCCAGAAGAACCACGTAAGGTCTCCTTCGTATTCCTGGCCTGGCACCCATACGTTCATACCCCAAAGACCCGTGATGATATTCATGGGGAGCACAATCGTACCGAGAACAGTGAGCTTGCCGAGAACATCTGCCGTCTGTTCTTGACGCTCATTCATCCGTATGTTGATCTGTGCGAGGTAATTACCATGAGATCGAGCCAGTATTCTGTACATGTTAGCAAAATGCAGCTCCAATCGTAGAGAAAAGTCTTACTTTTCATAGTGGCCCAGGTTGGCTGTCATTGTGACGATATGATCTTGAATGTCACCGAGATACAAACCAATCTCAGACCGTGGCGCAACCTCCCACCGCTCGTTACAACGCTTAGCAAACCCCTTGATTACGTCTGCCTTGTTGCCTAGCAGCCTGTATAGACTCATAACTCGCTTTCTGCAATCTCCCACTCGCCGAAGCATATCTGTGCCTGGATCTGAGTTTGTAAGTGCATCGTCATTCTTGGAGGAGGTCTCGTTAAGTCGCTTATCAGCAGACGAATGCAGCTTTAGGATGGCGTCGTCAATCTCGTCAACCTCGTCCTCGATGTTCTGTATCAAGGGAGCAAACACGTCCGTAATGTCGTCGATAATCGCGTATGAGATCCAATCTGAAGAAAGAATGAGATAATCCTTCAGTTGTCGGATTCTGCGTCGGACATTGGCGGGATGAGGTGTCTTGGAGAAGTGAAAGCTGAGAACGCCTTCGCGAAATACCACCACATACATATCAACTGGCTCAAGAAAGTTATCGCTGTTGTTATCTTGGTCGAACGACCGATAGTTGACGAAGTAATAATGTCGGAAGAGCTCGACCTTCTCGCGAGCCTCCTGAAGCATGATATCCTCTGCAGTAAGCGGGTGAATGCCAAAAGCTTTAGATATGACCTTCATCTCAGGCTCCGTTGGGCAGAGGACATCGAGCCACCAGACTGGTCTTTCTCCATACCTGACAGTCCTTTCCTTTGGTTCGCCTGCAGTGTTCTGAGAAACGTGAACACTTTCATCGGCAGACTTCCGCCCAGTAGGTGTAGCACGTCCAGATTCGCTTCTTGAAGCAACATGGGCGAGAGGATCCCTGAGCGGCGACGTAGTCCCTTCGCGCAAGTCGTGGTGATCATGAACTGTCGACAGCGATGGCTGGCGCGTGTGAACTTTGGAGTTACCTTCTGTAGCGGTGCTATGATGGCGCAAACCTGTTGGAAGCGGTGTCAATTCCATGTCGTCTTCATCTGATTCGTCGTCGGATAGAACCCGAGGATCTGGAACAAAAAGTTCCCGGAAGCCACCACCAGGCTGAACCAGTTCAGAGATAGTCTGACTGTGAATTGTGCTCTGGAACTCCTCGTTGAAATAGGTAAAACGATATGGGGACTCTTCGTCCGTCTGGTACCATCCCTTACGCACAGGTCGCAAGCGGCCGTTGATGAGCTGCGGTTCTGTGATTCTCTTGACACGGCGCTCCTCCGTTCGGTCCTCCTTTTCCATGTGGCTCCATTCCTCCAGCACAGATAAGTCAGGCCATTGACCACGGCGGCGGCGCGTGCGATACTGTCGGTGCTCATGAGCCTGCGATTGTGTATCGTCATCTCCGAGCTCTGACATCCCAGGAGCAGGAAAGCAAACGTCCTGCTCAGCTCCGGTTGCCATTCGCCGGCCCATATCAGGGCGGTTGTCACCCATGCCCTCCATGTCGGAGAGGATGTCGATGTCACCCATCATGCGATGCGGCGAGTCGTCGCGACTTGCCCCGAGCCCATCCCGAATCATAACATCCCCCAAGCTAAGTTCTATACGGTCCGCGGTACCAAAAGTAGGCGAGCCTGGCATGGATGGAGGGGCGTTGACATCGTAGTTATCTCTCGCGCCAGACGAAGTTCCTAGGCGTGTCGTTGAAGACTTGTTCGACGCGCGACGACTTCTCGTTTGGTTTGACCTAGCGTCACTTGCGCCGTAACCGGAAGTCACTGATTCGCCGAGCAATGGTGCATTTTCGTCCCAGGGTGTGTGGTCCGGATGCTCTTCCTCGGCAGAGACAGCTGGTATCGATCGTAGACGGTTGCTGGCTGAACCCGAGTAAGGTGAGACTGGTATGCCGCTGGCAGCTGGCGTCGTTGATGCTCGACGGGGACGCAATGGCTGATGGTCCCTGGAAGTTTTTGTTAGGAAATTGCCCTCGATATTCGTCCCTGCCAGTCTAGCTTACCGATGATCTAGCAGTGCCTCACTATCTATACTGGTATTGCTCAAGTTGGCTCTCGGGAGATTGAAGAACCCTTCTCCCGTTGCTTCGCGATCCTCATCGTGATCATCATCATCATCCAGTGCCGCAAAACTCTTTCTGCGCGTCCGCTTCTTCCTGCCGCCGCGATGGCCCTTCCTCTTCCTAGCCTTGGATGCGTTCGAGTTATTTGACGACTCAGGAGCCTGGAGTTGATTGGAGGTCGAAATAGGAGGAGTCGCTTTGCTAGTGCTTGCCAGGTCAGCAAAACGATTGCTAGACATCGCGAATACCTTCAATGGGTGAACGAGCGTTTTTAAGAAGTATGAGAAGAGAAGAAGGCCGAGGAGGAGAGGAATACCACCAACGACGGAGGTACAGTGGGATTTCTCGCTTGGAACTGCAAATGAAGAGGTAATGATGTCAGCTATCAATGGTTGACAGGGATAATTTTTTAGTGTAGTTTCCACTAACAGACAACCTTGAGATAGTGGAGGTCAAGAGCAGGCCAAGAATCACCTTATTTTTTTAGAGTTAAGATATGAACGGGTTTTTCTAAACGGACTTCTCATCGCTTGCATTTTGTCCAGTATAATATTGGTCGTGGTAAACGACCGACGGCCGTAATTGCTGTCCACGGTGATGCATTCACAGTAAACAGTATGCTAACTTTAGCGGCGATCCAACAGGGCTGCAAACAGAACACAGGCGGGCCAGTAACCTATGGCGATGTACTTGCTGTAAATAGCAACGGATCCCCACAGTCTGGGGTGATTCACTTCAGGTCTTCAGTGATAGATATGGAGGTTACCTGTAAGGTAGACCACTGGGTTGGTAAGTACCTACCTACCTACCTACTCATTGAACCACTTAAAGCGCCAACTTGTTCTGTGGCCAGTAATGGTCTGAACATAGGTACCCACTAGGTAGGCAGGTATGCAAGTGTTGTGCTTAACCACGATGCCTATTTCCATCTCAGCATCAATGGATGTACTACAAGGTAAGGCATGCATCTGAGTAGACGTGCTCCTGGTGCTGGATAATTTTCACCGGAATCAGTCCTCAGCAAAGGCGCGGTGGCAGAGTGGTCTAATGCGATAGACTAGAAATCTATTCTCTTCGGAGGCGTCTGTTCGAATCAGGCCCGCGTCGATAGGACCCATCCCATACGGGGTTGGATGTTATCTTTTTGCATGTTTCACACTACAAGTTAGGAAATTGTCACCTAGGTAGTCTTTAGCTTGCTTGGCTCCAACAAGTCTCGGTTCCTTTATGTGTGGCTTTGGCAACTCTCTTTCAACATCCATAACTTTGGAGGTATGTTGCCACTAAATTCCTATTATTATTAGTATATATTCTGCTGATATATACCAAAATTGTACTGAGTCCGTGATTTCCCTATGGAACCAGTCTCCGCCAGAACAACATGTGCATGGTATCAAAAATAATCCTCAATCAACCTCAGTTGTCAAAGTCCCACAATTTAACTAGTAAGCTATCCGCTTCGGCCTCAGCCTCCCCGTCGTTTGGCGTAAAGACCTTTTTAGGGATGTGGAACTCGATAACAGGTGCCTTCTTTACATCCTTTGTCATCTCGGCTTCGAGGAGCTATGTGAGTGTTAGCAAAGTCCCCGACATGCATTGCCGAAGGAATGGGGGCTTACGGTGGCATATGAATGGTCGAGGAAATCTTCGATGTTGTAGGAATGCTTCGTGAACTGCTCCGAGATGATCTTGGTGATAGTTGCAACGTTAGGATGATAATGCGATTGAAGTTGAACAAGCTCCCAAAGGCAGCTTTCTATCGCATCTGTTTGCATAGGGTCCGCCTCTTCTGAGAGGAAAGGATCATCGACACCGTGCTCCTCAATTTGCTTCTTCACCTCTGGATCTTGAACCTCTCGATGAATCATGAATGTACATGTTGGGTGACGCTTGAGCAGGTTGTAGATCCAGGGAGTCACGAAAACGATGGCTCCAGGGGGTGCGTTGAGCGCAAGACGAGCAAGGCGCTTGATGAAGCTGGCCACCATGGCCGCTGGTAGATGTGTGGAAGCAAGAAATGTGTCTAGAAGACGGAAGAATCGGGATCGATGCTTGGAGTGAAGAATGTCGCGGTCGAGGAGAGAGTAGAGCTTGGTATAGAATGATGGATAGTCAAGGTTGCGTTCCGAAATCAAATAAAAGACGCCGGACAGAGCCAAAAGAGACATTGAACCACCCGAATCGTAGCAGCTTGTCAAAAAATCCAAAAGTAACTCAGGTTTTGTGAACCAAGGAGCAATCACGGTCGAGATGACGTTGAGAATTTGCTTCCGCTGGTCCTTTTCCTCAACAAGGGTCATGAGAGAGAGCCATGCTTCCTGAGCTTGTTTCTTGTGCTGATTAACGTTTCGTAGATTATGTGTCTTCTTCTTTGGTTTGGGAACGAAGAAATCTTCAAGCTGATCGGCAGATTCAGGGACACCGTCCAAAGCTGACAAGAGCGCAAAGCATCGATCAAAGAGCTCTGGCGAGGCATTGCCTTCTTGTTTCTCCACAATGTGCCTAGGTGATGGTCAGTCGAGAGCTCCCTGACCTAACGTTTGAAAAGAATCAGAGGCGACTTACTTGACTGCGTTGAAGGTAAAGTAGCGGATATCGTCGTATTGCTCCACATACTCTTCCACATATGCCTTGACCACATCCTCATTTTCGCTCTCGAATAATGAGGAAACGATCTCTCGAAGAAAAGCTCGAGGGAATGTGTACTCGTCCTTGTCATAAAGGAACTCGCCCTCTGCCTTGAGTGTTTTCATGCATAGGGTTAATGCTGGAGTCGCCAACTCTTCATCCTGTAGAATAGTAGCCAGAATTTTCTTGAACTCGGCAAACCGCTCCTTCAGCCATCCCACAATAAAAAGGTCTTTCTCAGATAGAGTCTTCTTGGCGATCAAAGCGCCTTGAGTGAGTAATCGGATAAAGATTCGGCACAAGACAACTGTAGAGAGCATGCTCTCCTGGCCCCCATGCTTAAAGTCATTTGCTGTACTGAGCAAAACGGTGAGGTCGTTATAGTTCTTCCGTGACTCTAGAATCCCTTCTTCCATTGATAGAATTTTCGCGCTGGCATCTTCGGATTCATTGCTGGACGTTGACGATGCTCTCTTTCGTCGCTCAGTGGTGGACTTCTCATGAGTTGAAGAAGACCTCTTGCGCTTGAGGCCCTCTGTAGAGGCCGCTTTTGGCATCGTGGGTTTGCTAGAGAAGTGTGACGAATCCGTTTGAAATAGTTTGCGCAGTAAAATGAACTTCTTACTTTTTACCTTTTTTTTATTTTTAAATAATAAAGTCAAAGTCCTTACTTTGAGAAAAACTTACTTCATTCAAGTTCATAAAAGCAAAATCTCGAAATCTTTCTTTGATCGTTGAAAATTTGGCCAATCATATCCACTTATGAGCCAACGGGAAAATGCCGGCTCCAGATCTAAATCTGATAGTTGAGGTCACGTGCTCTTGATTGTTGCCGAACTAGCGCGATAAAACCTCAACCTCACTTCCAGCTCTCCGATCAACGACAAGCCCCGGATACCCCCATCACGAACCATCCCACAATGGCGTCACGCTTGGTACGAAGCGCCGTCGGTATGTGAAGAAATCTCGAATTCCTCGAACCGAACCCAATTCGATCCCAATTGGCGCACCGCCGACCCATGCTGACTCCTTATATGTAGGCGCTCCCCTCCTCCGACCCGTCCTCGCCCGCCGAGCTGCCCCTGCCATCTCTGTTGCCGCAGCGCGATACAACAGCAATGTTCCCGCCGAGGACCCCAAGAAGAAGGCCCAGAGCATCATTGACGCTCTTCCCGGTAACAGCCTGCTCAGCAAGAGCGCCATCCTGAGCTCCGCCGCTGGTCTTTCCATCTACGCCATCTCCAGCGAGTACTACGTCATGAACGAGGAGACCATCATCGCCATCTCCCTTCTCTCAGTCTGGGGTGCCTTGATCAAGTACGGTGGCCCGGCTTACAGGGAGTGGGCTGAGACGCAGAACAACAAGATCAAGAACATCCTCAACAGCGCCCGTGCCGACCACACCGAGGCCGTCAAGGGCCGCATTGAGGACGTCAAGCAGATGGGCAGCGTTGTTGAGATCACCAAGAACCTTTTCGAGGTTTCCAAGGTAATTCCGAAGTGTCCATTGGATGGTAGCTGGAAATGTGGCTGATTATGGTTGTGTTTGTAGGAGACCGCCAAGCTTGAGGCTGAGGCTTTCGAATTGGAGCAGAAGACTGCTCTTGCTGCTGAGGCCAAGACCGTCCTTGACTCTTGGGTCCGATACGAAGGCCAGGTCAAGCAGCGACAGCAGAAGGAGCTCGCTCAGTCCGTTATCGCAAAGGTCCAGAAGGAGCTTGAGAACCCTAAGGTTCTTCAGCAGATCCTCCAGCAGAGTGTTGCGGATATTGAGAGTACGTGCAGCCAATTACTGCCAATCAATAGCATTACTAACCTTTTGCCCCAGAGATCGTTGCCTCCAAGGCCCAATAGATAATTAAACGCCGCCGCTAGAGGCTCGGTCCCTAGATTCCACGGTTTTTCTTTGTACCCCTTCTGTGTCATAACAACACCTGTGCATTAGCCGAATCAATCAAGACCCTAGTTACTTCACTGTCGGAAAGCTGTTACCCGTGAGATCTTGGGAAGATTTGGGTCGATTGTGTTCAATTGGGTTTGTCGGAGCTTGTAAATTGCTCGTCGGGAAAGGTCGGAATCTCCGATATCGCCTTTTCTCGGCGTATAGCAAATGTCCAAAACAAAACATTTCAGCACAACGACTTCGTCATTCCCACCTAGTGAATCATTTCGTCAAATGCCTACCGTACACTGAGCAGTCTTTCGTAAATTGTTCCATTTGGCCACAATGCTTCACTATTACTCGAGACGCTTTGATGAACATGAATATAGGTTGTTCTGAAACTATCGTGCATCTACACATGATTAATGATACATGGAAAAGACCAGCAACCTCCAACGCCAATTCCGATTCCAAAGGCAGATGCTCTATGCTTCCTGATATCTTTGTCCAAGAGAACCACCCCCTTTCGTCAAACATTTAGGAAATGGTAATTAAGAAATGCGTAAAGCAGGATACTTGACGAGAAATATTGAACCTGAATATTAGTAGATTGGTCTCGATTCCTCCCACTTTTTCACATCAGGGGTTGCCTTTGTTGGCTCTGGCGACTCTAACTGAGAGTTAGGACCGAGTGATACCCGGCCGCTCCGTCGCCTCCTTGCTCCGTTGCCAGCAACAGGGCCAATCCACTCCCAAGCGCGACCTACTTCGCCGCTTCTTCCTTCGCGCTGACTGGTTCGAACATTGCTGTTTTGTTCTACAACAGCTCGAACCCGCTGCCAGATACGTTCTCGCTCAGACAACGAGTGAATAGCCCGGAGGACGTCATCTCTCAAGTTTGGTAAAAACAACCAAGGATCATCGATGCCTTCTTCACCTAGTTCCTTCTGATTGGCAAGTCTACCCAGTACTAGGTCGACGAGAGCAGGAATTTGAGCACTTGTAGCTACGTGCTTCCGATATCGGGCTCGCAAGTAGAAAATAACGAGAATTAGAGCGATCAAAAATCCAGCTGGGAATTTATATCTTGCCAGGCCGAGTCGGATTGATCGTTTGATCGCACAGGTGTACGGAAGGCGAGCGAGAGACGAGGACGATAGCCATCTGTCTGAAAGATCGGAGGAATTGGACGATCTGTAGGGTCAATGGTGGATCTGGTTAGTCAATAGTCAGAAACAATTGGAGCAATGAAATTGTCGCCAGATAGGTCATGAAAGTCCTAAGCTGTGAAGAGAGAAAGAACTTACGGTGCTGTCTCAATGATCTCGACCTCATCTCTAGCGGCGACCTCGCCAATGGCGGCAGCCCACAGTTCATCAAACTCGTCCTCGTTGAGTCTCTTGGACCTCTTGCGGCTCACGGTCGCCTTAAGCTCGTGTTCAGCCATCGCAGGAGATTCCTCTTTCTTGCCATCCTCATCAACAAGCTCTCCGCACTCATACTGAGCTCGGCGATCTCTGAGTTCTTCAATAGCTCTATCAGCTACAGCTTTAACGCGGCGCGCTTTCTCGCCATCCGGCTCACAAGTAGGTGGAAGTGGCACTAGCCCACCAAGAGACAATGGGTGCGGCTTGAGAATGAATCCATTCTCGCAACGAACCGAAAAGTCATGGTAACAATACGCATGCGAAGGGCAAGGCTCGCACTGAGGCTCAATGAAAGGAACAAGAGCGTCTGGGACAGGAATGTCTTGTGAGAAAAGTGGCTTTGCTTGACCACCGACTTCGCAATAGCCAACCGCGATTTTCTCTTGACGATACCACGCAAGGTAGGCTCCAACAAGAGACATCAAGAGGACAAAGAGAGGTGCCTTAAAACCACCTCTTCGAGATACCTGTTGAGAAGGCTTGCGAGGCTCGATCTCCATTTCACCCCGACTTGCAGCTTGCTCCAATTCTAATTGCTCGTTCGGGGTGAACTCCTCACCAGGTTCCAGTAAGTCCGGAGTCGGCTCGCGGTATCTGGGAGTAGGCTCAACATCATCTTCATAATCGTCATTGTAACCATCTGTCCTGCGCCGGGACGATGACTTTACACTTCTGATGGAGTCGCCGGCAGTTGTACGGCGGCGATTGGTAGGTGTTTTATGTTGAGCAGGCGAACTGCCACTCTGAAAAGGGTTGTCGTGAGTGAACACGCTTTCTTCGTGGTCGGGCAGGATTGTCTCTTCTTCTTGTGGTTCATCTTTAATCTGTGGCGTAACTGTTCTCCTCGGTTGGCGAACGGAACGAGGGGCATCGTCGTTCTCGTGGTCGTCAGCGTGAGAAAGCGCACGGCTTACTGACCGTGTGCTGCGTTTGGTAGGACTCCTGGGCACAGGAGTCGCCAGGACATCATCCTCAGCCTTAACACGTGCCGACGACTTTCGAGGAGACTTAGAACGCCTCTTGGTAGTCGACGGAGGTGGGAGATCGTAGTCATCCCAGGTGCCGTTATCTTCCGGACTGCCGGCATTCACGATTCCCATGCTTGATCTCTTAGCTCGGGCGCGCTGAGCCCGCAGCTTTGGCGCTTGAGCCAGTACATGATCTTCAACCAGCTCGACAAGCTGGGCCTTTTTGGCAGTCGCGGGGTACTCAACATTATGCGTAACAAGAATCGATCGCAGACGCGGAATAGTGACCGAACGTGGGTCAAACCCTTCTTCGAGGTAGTCCTCCATGTCGGCCATGGCGGCAGTCGAGACCAAGGAAGAGCGCGATAAGCGAAAAGAATTTTAGAGCATAAACGAGGATGACAATGCGGGATGGTGTTCAGGCCGCAGGAATGAGACCGTCTATGCCTTGAGCTAGAGCTTCGTGTAGACAGGAGGAGATCAACAAAGAAGGGCCACGCAACACTCCTAATCTCCCACGATGGCTTTCTGTAACGATGAAGACAGGAGGAGATTGATCAGGTTTCGTCTTCACAAGAACAAACTGCAAAAGGCAGCAAATTTTAGTCGCAGTGGGGGGATGAATCGTGTGAAAAAGGCTTGTCTCTGGGTTGACAGGCGAATTGTTGATGACGGGCGCGGGTGAGACCCTTGACGCAATGATAAATTGAGTAGCGTGGTTGTCTGTGGCAACTCAAATCAGGCTCGTGGTACAGAGGCAATCCCCTGTCACTTGACCCGCTGGATCTTCCACCCATGCTCCATAAGCCATGTGGTGTAGCACCGCCACAGATGCTGTAAGCCACATGTTGCGCCACTTTTGTCCCGCGAGCTACCTATCGAACGATTAAGGGACGATTAGTCGAAGATTTGTTGTAGTTGCAAGTCATACTTGGAAAAGGGTTTGTGCTTGGCTCTTCGAGTCTAGGGGATCAATTGATATCAAATACCAATGCTGGCTCGAAAATCTGTGCTGGGAAAGCCCGGCTTCGTCTGTCGGAGCTGTGTACGACAATATCAGTATCAGCTGCGCCGGGCTTCAACCTCGGCACAGGACAATATCTATGATGTTGTATGTGTTGGCGGTGGGCCAGCCGGCTTGAGCTTACTGACAGCTCTTCGTGAGTTTTTCTTGTCCGCTCAATCAGCAAGTGACTAACAAACAGTAGGGGCTAATCCTTTGACGGCCGGTCTCCGAGTTGCCCTCATCGAAGCCCAGGACCTTTCCAAAACCAAGTCGTTCTCACTCCCTTTGACCCAATTCTCCAACCGATGCAGTTCTCTTACCCCTGCATCGGCTCAATACCTCGACAAAATCGGCGCATGGCGACATTTACAGCGTGAACGTGTGCAGGACTACCAGGAGATGCAAGTTTGGGATGGAGTGACAGGTGCCCGTATAGAGTTCGACTGGCCACCCAGTACGACCGGGGACAAGACAATTGCCTACATGGCTGAAAATCTGAACTTAACATCTGGCCTGCTCAAGAGATTGCAAGAGCTCGGCGGAGTGGACGTCTTTGACAAAACGAAGGTGGAGGGTATTGAACTGGGCAAGGAGACCGAAGAACTGGATCTGAGCGAATGGCCAGTCGTGCAGCTCTCGAGTGGCCAGTCGCTGGCAGCACGACTCCTTGTGGGCGCAGATGGGGCCAACAGTCCAGTACGCACATTCGCCGGTATCAACAGCCGCGGATGGGACTATGGTAGACACGGCGTTGTCGCTACGCTCGAGCTCGAAGGCGAGGGCTGGGGCGGGCAGTTCAACAAGATTGCGTACCAGCGATTCTTGCCTACGGGCCCTGTTGCAATGCTCCCTATGCCTGGCAAATACGCTACGTTGGTCTGGTCTACTACACCTGAGAAGGCCGCCTTGCTCAAGAGTCTGAGCCCCAAGGACTTCATCGCTATGGTCAACGCCGCCTTCCGTTTGAGCCCCGTCGACATTGGATTCATGCACTCGCAGGAGAATAACCAAGCAGAGGAGCTATCTTGGCGCTTGCAGCACACTCATGTTGATGCGGAGTCTCTTCCACAGACTGTTGCTGGAGTTCAGGAGGGGAGCGTCGCATCTTTCCCTCTGAAGCTGCGCCATGCCGATACATACACCGGCGAACGCGTCGCACTTGTGGGCGATGCGGCGCATACTATTCACCCCTTAGCTGGCCAAGGCTTGAATCAGGGTCAAGGGGATGCCCAGAGCCTAGCCAAAACCATTGAGTATGCTGTCTCTCATGGTCAGGACCTCGGCACTCAGCTGTCTCTCGAGCCTTATAACAGCGAGCGCTATGCTGCCAATCATGTCATTCTGAACGTTTGCGATAAGCTTCATAAACTCTACTCTGTCGAGAGTGGTCCTCTTGTGCCGCTTCGTTCGGTTGGTCTTCGGGCTGTCAATGCTCTCGGCCCCCTAAAGAATTTCTTCATGGAGCAGGCTTCTGGGACTGGTACTAAGCTTTTGTAGACTTCGGCAGACAAACCTCCAACTCTCAGCGCATATACTTTTGTCTGTAACACTGGAACTGTACATATCACACCCAAGAATAATGGAAATAAGATGATTCATTGCTATTTCAGAACACGCATCACCTCTACATAGCTTCTCGCTCGAGCACACGACGTTTGTGGGAGTATTTACCGTGGTCTCCCTATCAGCTATGATTACAAACAAAAGAAACCCATTCTAACCTTCTTTCTTTTCGAAAATGCTTTACCTATCGACCTCACCTACGATTGTATTAGCATTGTTTCTCAGTAAACTAAAGTAAGCAAACTTACCGAACACCAGATCCATAGTACCAATAACCGCTACAGCATCAGCCAGCAAGTGACCCTTGGAGACGTGATCGAAGCCACCCAAGTGGGCAAAACCAGGAGCGCGAATGTGGCAGCGGTATGGTCGCTCGCTACCATCAGAAACGACGTACACACCCATCTCACCCTTAGGGGCCTCGATGGCAGAGTAGGTCTCACCAGGAGGAACAGCATAGCCCTTGGTGTAGAGCAAGAAGTGGTGAATAAGAGCCTCCATGTTCTCCTTCATGGCGGATCGAGGAGGAGGAGAGACCTTGTAGTCCTCAACACGGACGGGACCTGCGGGCATCTTGTTGAGGCACTGGTGGATAATGCGGAGAGACTGTCGAAACTCCTCCATTCGGCAAAGGTATCGGTCGTAGCAGTCACCGTTAGTTCCAACGGGAACATCGAACTCAACCTGGTCGTAGGCATCATAGGGCTGGTTCTTTCGGACATCGAAAGGAACACCAGAACCTCGAAGCATCACACCAGTGAAGGAGAGGTTCAGAGCCTCAGTGGCGGGAACAACACCAACACCCCTCAATCGCTCAATCCAGATACGGTTATCAGTCAACATCTCCTCAGTCTCGTCGATTCTGTCGCCAAATTGGGTAGCCCACTGGTAAATATCGTCGAGGAGGCCAACAGGGATATCCTGATGAACACCGCCGGGTCGAACGTAGGCGGCGTGGAGACGGGCGCCAGAAACACGCTCGTAGAATTCCTGGAACATGTCAATTGCTGATTTTCTTCAACTCGCCATGATCCACCTACCATGAGCTTCTCACGCTCCTCGAAACCCCACAGGAAAGGCGTCAAAGCACCAACATCCATAGCGTGTGAGAGAACAGACATCAGATGGTTAAGAATACGGGTGATCTCGCCAAACAGAGTTCGGATAAACTTGGCTCGCTCAGGGATTTCGACGTTGAGAAGCTTCTCAACAGCAAGAGAGAAGCATTGCTCGTTGGTCATCATAGAGACGTAATCAAGTCGATCAAAGTAAGGCAGAGCCTGGAGATATGTCTTGTACTCGATCAACTTCTCAGTACCTCGGTGCAGCAGACCGACGTGGGGGTCGGCTCGAACGATCTCTTCACCATTGAGCTCGAGAATCAAACGCAACACGCCGTGGGCAGCGGGATGCTGAGGACCAAAGTTGACGGTATAGTGTCGAACCTTTCGGTCCTGGACGGAGTTCTCGCGCGACTTTCGGGTACCGGCTTTTCGGGGCTTGGAGAGGCCGTAGGCATCTTGAGCGGATGAGAAGTCCTCGTCAACTGGGACGAGTCTGGTGCCGACGGGCTCGGCGGCGGCGGCGTACTTTCGCAGGCAGGTCGTCGAGAAAGGGCGGGCAGCGAATGTTGCTGGCCGCATGCACAGGCTCTTGGCGCCTCTGCTGGCAAGTCGGAGGGAAGCCATTGTGTGAAGAGCAGAGAGGGAACGGCCGTTAGTGAGACGAGATGTGTAGAGTCTCCCGAGAGGGCCTCTGGCTCGAGGTCAATGGCAGGTTGATGGAGGGGAATTCGCCTTCGTGATAGTGGCCGTCATCTCCCGCGGTCCGGGGATCTGTGTCGAAACCTGGGAGCTTTGCTCTTGGTGGTGGGCCGGACTATTATTCTTGCGAAGAACTGACCAATCAAGAATCAACCATTACTCGTTGATTTTTCCACTCCGTGAGCACCATCTGTCGCCAATTGCATCACATCACTCAGCCGAGTTACTGTAACTAAGAAGAGTCATTCTACAAACTTGTACAGGGTTCTATCTTGTATGGTTCAAGGCGTTTCAAAATTATGTATTGAGATTTTGTATTCTTCTTGTGAAAAACAACTTTCACGTTTTGAACAATCGGAGCTTATCGCTACAGCTTCCCGCTAAGAATCAAAGCGGTCATCTATTCCTTAGGTTCAAGATGAGGAATTCTTGATTCGCCCCAGCTAACAATGCAGATCTGGATAAGTGAGAATAGTGACTAAGGCAGGGCACTTTCTATCTATGAATTAATCTTGACTAGACTGTGTAAACTTGGCGATACATCCAGCAAGATGTGCTTAATAGCAAGGCGTTCATTGTACAATCTTAGAGCTGCAAGTGAAATTGATCTTGCTCTTCTGCATTTTTTAACATCCCCGAGATGAAATTTAGCATGTAATGTCAAGTTGAACTAGCGTCCTGAATGATATGATAAACGACTCTGCATCATAAGTATAGTCTCTCCAGTGCCAGGTCTACATCTTTCTTTACTCCTATTCAGCTACAGTTCGCTCCTCAACAGACCGAACAGAACCTCGTCTAGTATCTCTCCATTCTTGCAAACAGCACCTCTCCTGGTGCCTTCTTCAACGAGCCCAACCTTCCTTAATACATTCTGGCTTGCTTTATTGCCCCCATTTGCACACGCCTCAATCCTGTTTAAGTCAGGCCATGTTTCGAAACACCATCGTATGAGCGCCTTGGCAGCTTCAGTTGCATAGCCTTTTCCCCAGGCTGTCTCGGCCAACCAGTAGCCCATCTCCCACGTGCGGAAATAGACGTCGTTCTTAGCCATCATGCCTATAGTGCCTATAAAGACCGGTTCCGACGAAGGGTTCTCTGGTGTGTTGGCCTTGACAAAGATGCCACAGTGTTGACCAGCGCCGTCAAAATTGTTGGCTATGTTGTTGATAAAAGACAGTGCCGCGGCCAGTGTGTAAGGGGATGGGAAACCATCGCGCAGGTTTTTGGAGATAGACTCGTTGTCAGCTGCTTGAGACATGACTTCTGCATCGGACGGATAGAATCGACGGAGGATGAGTCGTTGTGTCTCGAGTATTTTTGCTCCCGGTTCCTCGCATGTCGAGGAAACTGCTGTTAACTTTCTTGTGCTGGCCATGGTGGATGCACCTCGAAGTCGATAGCAAGTTTGTATTGATCAAGTGGTGTTCTCCAAGGCGCAAGTGTTTGTGACGTTTCAAACAAGAACAGCAAGTCAGAAATAGTGTAGCTTGGGCTTATTTCATCAGTCCGAAAAGTGAGAAGTTTCTAGCTTATGAGTTGGTACTTAAAACCAAATGTACCTGCCGATATGACCACTTCAGTGACTCACGACGACGATGCCTCAAAAAGGGGACTATTGTTACCGTACTCGCCGATTTACAAAGGTCCCTCCCTACACACGGCTAGTGTCTTACAGGCAGCTGCATTAGATGCCGCCAGCAAGTGGAGGTTACGACAAGTCCACAAATAGAACTATTAGTACAGAGTACTACCTACCTAAGGTAATCGAACGATAGCAAGACCCTGGATTAGTATCGTGCTCTGTACCTAGGAGAGGAAAGAAAACTCGGGACTTCGATCCTAGATGACACAAAGACTTAGGTGACTCAGTATAACTTTAGGTGAAGTTTAGCATATATTTACTGAGTTTATTCTGACACCTCTTATTTAGGTCTGCTGTTTTCTTGCTCACTAAGACCTACCTACTTATCTATACCGGGCGAGAGATAACACGGATCCGTAATCTAGCACAAATTCAACAAGTTGTTGACCTTTTTTATATATAATGACAATAGTAAATTGCATCTGTCGCTACCGCAGCTTATTCTATGACGCGGCCCGCCGTGCAAAGTAATCCAGTAGTGAGTTATAAATGAGTAAAGTTGAATGGAAGAGGACCATCTCACGGCTCTTTCTTGTTTCCCAACGACAACTACATATTAATTGGTATAAGGTAGGTTGTCAGCACCTGCTGGTTGATATAATGAGTAATATTTAATTATTGTAACCATTATTATATGCTAAGCGCCATAACTTCTTCTAGACGAACAAGACAATGACCCATTCCGACGAGATCCCAGTCATACACACCAAGAAGGGCCTTCGTATAGCCGCTTTTCAATCAAGCTGAACCTTATTATGCCCTCGCCGCGTCAAGTTGAATGCCTTGTATCGAATGTCAAACCGGGCAAAACAGAGCATGCCGCTATGGAAGATCCACGCTAGCGTTCTGTTATCCTTTGTTTCCAATATGATCCACTCCGTCAGGTCTCTACCGTTCCCTTGATGCCGAAGTCTACATCTCTTCTCCCTCACTGCCGAGCCGCAGGAGCATTAAGGTATACATTTAGACCATAGGGGCCATTGTTTTTTGCAAACGCCGCGACCAAGATCGAATGATGTAGGCCGTTATGAACAAAGGGGGAATAAAGAAAAAAGACAATGCCTCACTATCCCCGTGGGGGAGAAAACGCCGCAAAACAAACCAAAACGAACAATAATAAACTTTTAATGAACCCCTCGCCATGCCCCAGAAGATGCAACGAACGACATCCCGCTTTGTAGTGGTGAACAGTGCTTTTGTTAGGAAATGTGAAGAAGACCAAAAGGTCATATTGTGTTACTGACAAAGGAAATTATGGCTATGGCCAAATTGTAAAGGATGGAAGTTGGAACCAATCCCGAAAACACCAACAAAATCATATCAAGGTCTCCGAGCAATATTCACACCTGGATTGACGAAAGCTCTGTATGCAATGTCGCATAGACGTCGCACGACGTTGGTAGTTCCACCTGTGACCTGAGATTCATCGTAAATGAACTTGGATGCAACTGAGAGTTTGTTCTTGGGGTCACTCTCGTCGGCATGTTGAGGAGCAGCGTTGCCGTAGGGAGAATCAAAATGGGGAGCAAGTTCTCGAACAACTGCAATCGAGTAGAGAACATCGCGGTTCTCGCGACCATCAAGTAGATACCGCATCCTCGAAAGCATTTCCTCCCTAGACTTGGCGGCAGCTGGACCATTGGGATCCTCCCGCGTACGCACGAACTCAGCCAGGCTGTACCAGAAATCAAATTGTCGGGTTCGGTAACTGTCAGGGTCTTGTATTGGTGGGCAGAGTGGGTTGACTGATAGATAGTCTCCACACAAAAGTGCCTCAACAACTCGGACACGGTTTTGGGTCTCCTTCGCATCACCATCGTGCGGCAGCGTTGTGGTACTGATAGCAGAAGCTGCAGTGGGAGGGTCGTATGCTGCTCGCGCTAGCTCCCACACAAGGCGTGTCTCAAGAATACCAGAGTAGGCCATCTGGGTTTGGTCGTTGATCTTTACAGCCTCCAAGGCCTTGAGAAAAGATGCCATTAATTCGACGAGACGCTGGCTTTGAGGAAACGAAGGTGATCCATTTTCTGTAAAGTGGTACCACCCGGATTCGAAGAAAGAGGCAAGCCCAGGTGCGTACATTTCATGATACACCTTGATGATTTCATTGCGAGTCCCCTCAGTGTGGACAACGTTCTGGGACGGAGGAACTGTGCCCAGGAGATTGATAATTTCATCAATCTTCATTTTGTTGGCTGTCAGAAACGTGCGTAAGCAGATGTTCTCAACAGCAGCGCAGCAAACGACGAACAAGGGTGAAATCAATAGTAGGGGGCGCCACCTCTAAGATGTTGGTTGTTGTCAGCAAGAGGCCTTTGTTCAACCGCTCTAGAGCTTTCCGCGTTTGAGGTTGATGAGAATCCTTGAAGGGCTGGGTCGATTGCGGGCGGATACTCGTATGTCGACTCGGATTTGACAGGAGGAGATGCAACGTTGGAAAAACTCGAGTCGTAGCTAAGCGAGGTGATAGACGGGTTAGGGCTTGCTGTTGTCGCGTGAGCTGTTGCATACGAGCTTGGGAGCATAGATGGTTGGCTGCCGTATGAGTTCGTAGGTCGAGCCGTAAGGGCAGTGTTGGGCGCTATCGACGAAGGGACAGTTGAAGGCACAGAGCTGGGAACTGTGGGAGGAGTCCTTTGGCTGGGCGCAGGCTGGATATTGGAAGATGATTGTCCGCCCGCTTGTTGTCTGAAAATGGGGTCGTAACCGAGACACTCGCGCTTCGACTTTTTACAGTTGTTGCAAGTCGGGTGTGTTTCGTCGCACTGAGAGATGTTAGAGCTGTGTTGGGCGGGGTGCTATCTCCACCAAAAAGTAGAGAGGGGGGTTTGTGCAGCTGCCTAGGTAGGAGATGCGCGGGAGCTGTGACCAATGGCAAGCTAAGCAGAGCTCCCAAAACCTCGAGGAGCTTAGATTCCAAGGCAATCCATTTACTGGAGCGCTCTAAGGCTGGGATTGGGCGATTGCCATGCAAGCATTACTTGGGGAAATCCGGGGTGATGAGTGCTACGTGAACGTGAGTCTTGCTTGTTTCTGTGACCTCCCGGCAAACGAGCAAGTGTGCAAGAAGCTGCAAGCTTGATGCAGCACAGGGTTGTTTTGGATAACCTGCTTTAAGCTCACCACCTGCGACACGTATCTGAAGCCCGCCTTCTTCCCAAGTCATCTTCTTGATTCGTCGCGTTCCATCCCGTGTTTCAAGGTCACGAGCTGCACAGGGGGAGATAAGTATGAAATCATAGCTCACCTTTATACGACGCTTTCTGCAAGTCAGACAGCCTGTTTTTGTCCGACGTTTAATCTCCTACAGGTTACAGTCAGCTTCAATCTCTAAACCCTTGGCTAGCTATGGCCTGTGAGAACGAGATCTCTAAGCAAGCTTCAACACACCTTCTTCGGTCCCCTGTGACCCAGAAGCCGCGGATCATGAGGAATGGCATAACGAGCCATAGAATCGGGAAGACCGTAGCTTGCCATTGGCATGCCTTGGTGGCTATAGAATGGCACACCGCCTGACGTGGGCGCCATATGCATGTTCATTGGCATGCCCTGCGGATTCGATACCGGAGGCCCATGTGGGTTTTCAATTGTCCTCATGCTAGGCAGCGGCATACTGACGGGCATAGGACTCGGTCTGTATGGCTCCGTTGCTTGACTCGTGACTACAGGATAAGGGGCATATTGGGCGGCTGATTGGCCTGCCGAGGACGCATAAGGCATCGAGGAGCCCGGGTAGCTCACATGCTGACCATGAGGTAGTCCTGGATGCTGGTTGGACATTTCCGAACTGGGCGTGGGTGTCGAAGCAGCCTCGGGGGCCCTGCTGTCGCCGTTCTGCTGAGGAACCGCGGGCGGAGCGGCGGGAGCAGCAGGAGCCGAGGCTGGCGTGAGTGTCGGCACGGAAGAAGAGACGGCGAATGACTCGGATTCGGAGGATGCGGCGAGTGTAGAGGTGGGAACTGGAGCGGTCGTCGAGGCGGTCGGGCGGTCCGCAGCCGTGAACGGCACTGAAGCAAGCTCGGTGATGGGTGGAAGCGTCGTCTCGGCAGCAGCAGTGTTGAGAGATCCAGCAGTCGAGTTGGAAGCTGGAGGAGCGGTGACAGATGTAACTATGGGAGCTAGAGAAGGAGACTTCGATGTCGGGGCAGAAATTGTAGGATTATTGGGAGAGTCACCGTGACTCTGCCCATGGTCTTCTTGAGCCATGTTGTTTTTTAATTAGAAATTTTTATGGAGCCTCAAAGCAAAGTCAGGAAGAAGGACAAGCGACCAGGGGGACGCGACCCTGGGTCACGGAGGAAGTCGAAGTGCTGGCGCTGGGCAAGGAAGATCAAGAGGAGCCAAAGCCAGGGCGTGGCAGGGGGAGCAAAGGCGTGCAAGAGGGGCAGAACCCAGGACCAGGGGTCGCGACACGATGCGACGGCGATGCAACTGCCACTGAGAGCAAAGCAAGAGTCGCGATGATGGACGGGGCCAAGACCATCGACAGGTGACGCGCTGGAGGAGTCGCAGCAGCAGCAGCGACAAGAGCACAGCGAAGAGGAAGATCGCAAGACCCAGGGGTCCAAGAGGCGGGATCGGAAGCGAGGCTCAGAGGCTGAGCTCCAAGATCGGGGGCAAACGGGAAATAGAGTTGGCACGTCCTGTCCCTTCGTTGTCGTCGTCAAGCATCGAAGATACTATGTGTACTGTACTGTACAATACTATACAACAGAATAACTGGATCGCCCCCTGCCCGGTTGCCGCGTGGTAGTGGTAGTGGTGGGAGTGGTGACCGTGGTGGTGGTGTTGGTGTTGGTGTTGGCCGCCGGGTCCCAGTAAATTGAAAAGTTCTAGTGGAGACGGGCCGGGCTTTGTAGGCCGATGCCTATACGGGATGATCGATACTCGACAAACAAGCGCCGCGCGAACTTGGTCCAGTGAGCGACCTCTTTTACTCTGCTTGTAGAACTTATGCAATAGACGGACGGGTATGTAAACGAAATGGAGGCGAGGTATTTGCCTAGCAGAAGAGTTGGCGGAGGCAGATACAAAGGAGAGGAGCCTCGCTTATTGAAAAGGCTGTTTGATGAGGCGCTCAAGGTCGGATGCGAACAAACAAACAGTCGGCCTTCAATGTTTGGAAAATTGGAGTTGATGCTGTATCATTCCCATTTCAGTTCCTAGCATAACGCATCAATCGAGCAACCAGCTGAATCGGAAGAATAGTAGCTCCAGCTAGAGCCTCTTTCGAGCTGGAAGCAGGTGCATTAGCGGCGCATCGCCCGTCGAACGACAGATCTAGGTCAATCTCAAGCTTCAGGTCTTCAAAGCTTTTCCTTGTAGGTATAAACTTCACACAGACATGGTTACTCCATAATCTCAATCTCATGGATACAGAAATATCACATACATATGCTCATCATCTCAAGTCGGCTACTACCTACTAACGAGAATTTCTTTTTCGCGTTTCTCCTTTACTCGCTTGACTAGACCCCTAGTATCCAGCAATTCTGGAAGCACTATAGAAGCTGTTACCGTGCTCAAACTCTGTGGAATACCTGACCCTGTTAATGAGGCGCAATACCGGACAAGGTATCCGTATAGCATGGATGATTGGGTTAGCTTGGCAGAGATTCGGCGAGGATTAGTTGACTGTGTTTATACTCATATGTAATTACTCCGTATTGTTATGCAAGACATTTCGATCAGACTGGTCAGCATATAGCTGGGCACCTGATGAGAGGGATAGGGCCTGTCTGTTACGAGCAGCCATCATCCTGTCTTCTCTTCGGACCGCCATGTATCTTCTATTTAGCAGAGGATCAAGTCAAATGCAAACATCGATTAGAGTTCAAGGCTTCATCTGCACAGGCGCATGCAAGAGTTATGTCCGTGTACCGTACTCTGCATGTGGTGTGGCCTGGGCAATCCTGGCTTGAGCTCGATACAAGGCGGCAACTGGCTTGATTGTGTGCCACTCATGGCCTATCGGGTGCAAGGTTCTCGTCCCGTCGTAGACTCCAACGCTTAATACACCCCTATTCTGTGTGATGAGCACGAGTTCAAGTTGAAAAGTTCCGACTGAGATTGACGCTTGGGCTAGACCTGGATAGTCAATCTTCAGTGTAGGTCATCTGGGGCCATACTAGCTGTCGTTATCCATTTGTTGTCTCTTCTCTCCTTGTATAGATAGGCAGCCAACCACTGCACTGATCTGCGTATCCGTATCTCATCCATCCCTCAATCGATGGAAGGCAGAGAGCTTCTCCAAAAATGTCAAAGTCAAATCCCCGCAAGCCACTGACCCCACAACACATCCCTAAAGAGACTTGACTTTCCAAGTCATTCTATAGGAGCCACTAATGTCAGGTACCAACCAGACGGTGCTCGCTGGCTCGAACCCAACCAGCAAGTGGAAGGAGCCAAAGCTAACTGCCGTCCCTCCCTTACCTCTCTAGGTACCTACCTACATTTCCCTTCTCTATTTCCATTCGTTCGTTGTTCTTTGGGCTGAGTCATACAACGTTAGGCAGTCTATCCACTCCGTGGTTCGAATTTAGATTTGCACTTGAATTCTTATTATATCAAACTTCAAACCTAGCTACTCCGACCGACTCCGTACTCTGCAAGATTGCCTTTCGTCACAATCGTCATTTTTACCTACAAAAAGTATCCTTTATTTCCTTTCGCCGGTCGTTTCTCACAAATAGGTACCCGCCGGGCTAGGTCACGGTGAATTGCAAATCTTGCCGTTGTCCGCACTCCCCAATCTTAAGATATCCAATATCATCTCCCCCCTCTTCCAATTTCAGCATATCCGAAACCCCTGCTCTCTGTGTCACTTCGTCTTGTTCCATCTCCAGGAGATAGTTACCAAACTGGGAGCCAGAAGCCTCAAAACAGGCCCCGTTCATGCATGCACCATAACACAACAAGACGAGTAAGTGTCTTCAACCGTCAGTTTGTTCGGCCATGTTTTAGCTTTCTGGCCGTACCCGTACACGATATAGATGCCTACGTCCAACGGCAAGGTCCCGACGTAAGCGAGACGAGCCTCTCCACAGCTTCAAGCCATGGTTCGCTAATGAACCATCCACCCACATTGATCCCACCCAAGTGCAGCGGATCCTCCTCAGACCTGGTCTATTCCTGCACTGTGCTCTACCTATAGGTACAAAGTCGCAACGGCAATGGCAATCATCCACCAACCCACCCTCCCTCCTCTCTGTAGAGGCAAACATCCCGGCTGACAGACGGCGACGGGAAGCAAGCGAGCGAAGGCCGTCAAGCAAGGGGGGCGTTGAGGGAGGGTGTCTGGCCAACGGCTTTTCTTTCCTGCGCATCTCACTATCTCGCCTTACTGGTCGCCTGCCTGCTCCCTCTCTCGCCTACCATTAGTTCCCGGATTCCTGGAACGCTGACCTTAAACTTGACCACTGCTTGCTGGCTCAGGCCTTAGCCCCTCCCTCCCTACCTCCATGTGCAGAGGAGCTGTAGCGGTATCCACGGTCCAGTTTTTTCTCTCCACAACGGTTGTCAATACAATAGCGGTCGGCTCTTGGGTCGCTAGTCCTCGGAGGCGTTCCAATGAGGCTTCTCTTGCTTTCTTCCTTACTCCGTTCACTGAGTGGAACAGATATTTGAGGCTAAAGGGGGCATCCAATGTGCATATGATACATGATATAGTACATGATATGATACATATTCGGCCGGGGAAAAGCCCCGAGCATGGTACTGCTAGACAAGTCACGCCAATGACGAGTCCTCAGAAGCAGTTGGAATTTGAACAGCAAAGCAGATCTCAGGCTGAGCCAACACGAGCTCGTTTTCTCTTACTCGTTGGCAGAGGATGATGTCTCCTCATTTATCTGCAGCCTTTGAGCAATGGCTTCACCTCGGGCCAGTTTACGCCCGATGCCTTGCCTGTAGCGCCGTCCGCCCCTAGTAGTAGCCAAGGACTCGTGTGACATCTTTCAATCTCCATCTCATATGTCCATGCCAAGCAGCGTCGTCCACTCTGTTCACATCGCTTCTGACAAGCATTGGCACTCCTCACATCGCCCCATGAGCGGGTGTGCTCGTCCGGCTTGCCCACATGATCCGCTGTTAGCTCTGTTGGGCGGCTCTCAAGCGCCGACATAGCTGAACCTCCAAACAACTGCCAAACGTCGTGCCATAGCACTGGCTTGTCTATTTTTGCGAGTGTCTCCCCAACACGGCGCATCTCGCCGGGTTTCCGCAAGCCGTGGAAGGAAAGTAGGGGCGAGCAGAAACGATCACCCCAGATGCGCGTGATGGAAGGAGGTTCACCATTGAAGTGATGATTATACGACTCTTCAATGTATATGCCTAGCTTCTGGAGTGTCGTCGCCACCAGTCGATCTCCCCACGTTTCGGTCATGGATTCGGCGTATGCTTCTTGTACGATTCCCGGGTGTTCGAACAAACGGCGCATCGCCTCTCCGGATATCAGGATTCCAGATCCTCCGTGCCCAAAACGCGCCTTGTAATCACCTACTGCGTTACCAATATACCGAGGCTTGCGGTAGTCAACGTGACCCATGAGTAGCTCCAGAGAAGGTCGTATCAAGAAAGTGTCGTCATCTAGGATGATGTACCACTTTTTGCCTGGCAACTGATGATATATCATCTCCATGCCCATGATAAACTGCCTCTGTTAGCGGTGTGTGGAGAAGTTGTTGGAGAGACAAACTTTTAGCGCGTCAAGCTCCCAGCCATAACTTTGCCCAATCTTCAGCGCTTCTTCTTCGTCTCCTGCTTGGAGCTTTGCCTGGAGACTTGTGTACTTTACCAGCCTGGGGTAATCATCCACCTTGCCTCTGACCTTGGTCTCCATAACTCTCTTGATAGCATCGTGCACCGTCACGCCTATCAGCTTTGCATCTGTCTGATTCACTGTCGTCCAATCTCCTACAACAAGGAAGCTCTCGCCTTCTTTTCCTAAGAACCCCCCTGTTGCCTCAAAGGCAGCGAGCTGGTCAGGCACTCGGTGACGCGTTCCATACCCAGTTTTGATGAGGTAGCCCACTTCATTCTTGAGATCTACGGCATACCGTGGCGATTTCCACAACCAAGCATCTCGGTTTGTTGCTGCGCCACGCAGAAAATTAAAGAAGCGCGAGATGTTGAAGACAAAAGCCAGGCGGATGGCTGAATCGTGAGGAAGGATAGAATAAATGATGAAGGTAGAGATGAGGATAAGAATGAGAATGGACCGTAGGCGACGTCTCGTGCGTCGAGAAATGACCACCATCGCGGCTGAGATGGTTATGTTATATGAGAGGCGGAAAAGGCGTCTGAGTTACGAGATTTGTCTGACAGTGCCTGATCTCAACAGCAGCCAATGAAACGATTAAACAATTCCTTCTCGGGCTCAACATTCTAAGGTGGAAAGAAAGAGAAAGAAGGAAAGAAAGAAAGAAAGAAAGTAAAGAAACTCTATCTTGATTCAGGATATTGGGCTCCTCATATGGTTTGAGGCATTCGCCCGTTGCTGCTTTTGGACGGCTCAAGCGAAGGATTGATGATGCTGCTCCCCTCCCTTGTCGCGAAGACCCGCAGCCTGGTGGTCAAGTTTAGCCCCAGGGGATAATACCCTAAGTCTCTGATTATGCGAAACAGAGGCTGCCTTGCAAGTAGGAATGCTGTCTTGATAAAAGAGAAAGGATACATAAAAGGAAGCGTAAACAGGAAACACGATCAACGAGGTTGATGAAGTCGTCATCCCCAATCTGTTAGCTGTTGCATATTATGCTGACTCATTCGTTGTAGAACTGTGATTGGCCACTGGACATTAAAGCAATATCGTTTTGGATACGATTGTAGATATAATTGGGAGGATTGAAACTAAGAAATATTCAGACATTGACTGCAAATTGTACATGGATGGTATGCAGCACGAGGAACAAGTAATCTCCTACTCAAATAGGTTTGTACTGTTAATTGTGTATTCACCACTGCCATACGTAAGAATCATAGCCCCTATCTACCTTATAAATGACCTTCTTTCCTCACTAACACCCATGTATCCAATGCAAGATATTTTTGTAAATACTGTTAAAAAGCACCATGGAATCTAACTGTATAGAGAGTCCCGAAACTGTCTTGCTTGAAACGCCAACCCTATGCAAATAGTTAGGAGAGAAGGAAAAATAGCCGCCCTTCCCATCAACTCTGTAAAGCGTAACAGAATTGGCACATCAGAGTATCACACACCGTCCTGCCTCTGCACGCACTGGATAAACCTCATCAGCATCCTAAGCATCCTTATCGAGCTCGTAAAATAGCAGATACACCTCTCTCTGCATGCCCAAGACTTCGCTGGTCTTTGCCTCCTTGACCTTTTCGTCGTTGACACGCCACCATTTGTCTGTTGCTGACTTTCGTTTCCTTGATCGTTTTGCGACGTTTGATGTCACAGACTTGGGTGGTGATGAACTGCTATTTGTTTGCTTGGGAGATGTAAGCTTGGAAAGAGCTGACTTTGTGGAGGCGGCCACAGAACGAAGACTGCTGGTTTCCGGATCCTTCTGGTTGCCAATTGCTGGCAAGCTCACCGAGCCTCGTAGGTCTGAAGGGACACTCCTAGGCGGAACCGGTAGAGATTCTAGAGAAGGCGTCGAGTCACCAGACGAGCCTGAGAGGAGGTCAGGAGTAGAGATTGCCGGACTGTGCGTTGGTCTTCCTCCCATAATAGGGGTGCCTATGGGTGTCGGTGTTTTGCTAAAAGCTTCCGATGGTTGGAAGGTGTTCGGGTTTGAGAAGGGTGCGGCAACGTTCTGTCGTCGGAATGCTTCGTAATGGCCACTGTTGTGTCCGCCACGGTGAGTAACCAGCCCGAGCAGCTTATATCTCTTTTGATCCATCAAACCACCGAGAGGCAGCTGTTCGGGAAAGACAACTTTGGCCGAGTTCTTCTGTGTTATTTGGCCCACATCGTAGATGGAGCGGGACAGGTGAATGGCCAAAATCTTTGGAAATATGGACATTCGAGTGGTCTTTGCGATCCTCCTCTTGGGCGCAAAACGAATATCGCCAAGCTCGACATCATCCGGGGGATTTTCGGGATCTGTGTCAATAGCATGCTGGAGCTTATCGATGCTTTCCTGGGCCTGCGCCTTGAAACTCTCGGACGTGGACTTGGCCATCTCGGCCTCTAAATCTGCCTTTGTCTGCATCAATCGACACATTTCACATTTGAAATCATCAATGTACTCGGTTTTGAAGATGCCATCAAAGCACGCATTCAACGTTGTGCCTGAGACCTGAGGCACAGCCAAAGTTATAGTACAGAAAGTCTCTTCCCTAGGCTTAGTCTTGTAGCGACAAGTCTGACACTCGAGATGCGACTCATACTTTCCTTCCATTGGGAAGCCCTCTTCAATTTCTATGGGCAACTGGCCATTGTCCTGGGGGATCTCGGTTTCCTCGGATGGCTCGATAGCAGAGTCGTTGTCGCCATTGGTAGTGGGCTGCTGCTCGGGTGAGGATTCGTCGCCGTCCTTACCATTGTCTTGACTATCCAGCGTGTTCTCGACACTCGGTGTACTCTGGGTAGGAAACAGGCCGCGTCTCCGCATGTGTAGTCTTGCTCGTTGTCCGCAATGATACTCGTCCTTGAGGCGCTCAGCCACAATTTGGAGAAACTCTTGCGCATCTTGTTGTTGGCGGCTGATCCTTTGCTTGAATGCCGCCTCCAAAACCTTGACAAACTGGAACGGCGATATGGACTTCTTGTAGATGGGGCGCTCATTAAGCGCATCTAGCATCTCTTTCAGTCCTTGTGTGACTAGTCCTTCTTGCAGGCCCTGTAGCTTCCATTGGGCAATCTGCTTTCCCTCTGGCTGGACAAGACTAGCATATACTGCAGGATCTTCGATACGGCGGCGGTGCGTTTCGCGAATCAGATATATGCGCAACTCTCCTAAGCCGGCAAGGGCTTGGAGGACCGAGTTGATAAAACAGTCATTGGCTTGGTTTCTCAAACCGACTATAGACTTTTTCTTGGAGCTCGTAGCGTCGTGGTCGATGGAGAAGTTTGGTGCGAAAACATATATGAGCGCTGCGGCAGCGAGAGAGGCACCAGCAGCGTAGGACACTACTGAGGCCGACTTCTCGGGCATTTTCAACAGTGGCCAACAAAGGGTTCGGAAGGGTCGGGATTGAGAATCCGGGGGCAGAGAAACGATTAAGCATACACTCGTGTCGGACAGATTAAACGGTCAAACGGTCACAACAGGGTGTGGCTTGCGAGCATGTCTCTGTGTGGACGGCGAGTTCGCGATAGAAGCTTTTCTCTTTCTTGGTCGGGAATTTATTAGCTCTTGGTGGTAGCGTGTAAGTTTTTGCCGCAGGGCGACATGACAGTGGAGGAACAAAATCTGGAGTTTTTCGGATCGCGAGACTTCAAAAGAGCGCACGGAGATCGAGTATGTAACAGAAACCGAGATGGTCTGTTCTCTTGAGCGTTTGTAGGAAAGCTTAAGGAGAAACAATCCACATCCGCTAACCGCAGACTCAACGGCCGGGGGAAAGACGGGGATTTCTGGCGTTGCGATGGCGGGTTTTCTGGAAGAAAGCGAAGCCGGAGCATGCTCCACCTCAAAAATTTCTACCCCATTCGGGCAGGTGAACAGGGTAGGCACCCCACTGAACATGCCCATAACCCCGCCTGGGGAGAGGCTAGACAGGGCATTAGGGACAGCTTTTGGTGGGATTTGGCTCTGAACCCCAATCTTGTGAGCTCCACTGCCTGCTGACCACCAGTTTTGATAGGTACCCTTCAGGCTGTATACCTAAGCTAGACTACCTACTACCCGGGAGCCTCCCGACATATGTAATTGATGGATGTTTGAGCTGCGTTTCCGATGCATCCGTAGACAATTCGCTTGGACTTTGCGGGGTCGTGTTTTCAGCTCGATTACAGATCTTGTGAATGTTCTTCAATTTGTGGTATATTCATCTGCTCAAGTAGTACAACTATGACAATCGAATCAAGATAAAGGCTGATAAACATGAGAATGAACGGAAACAAAGCACTTACTATAACATCAATATGATTGATAATGGAAAAATCGGGTATCGAAGAACAAGTACATCATGGAGCATCAGTTGCAGTCTCCTTGACGATTTCACCCTCCCAATCCCATAAACTCCCGTCCAGGGCACCCCGTCTCACCCATGCCGCCACAAGCTCCCTGGGCGTCTCATCGCCATAGAACGATGTTGGCACATCATACAGCTCAACTGTCATCCGTTCCTTCGGATCGAATTCCTTCCAACGCGATGTCTTGACGCCCCTCCACACAAAGGCCGCGTCTAAAAGGGTGATCTTGATATCTCGATCTAGACGTATGTCATCCCGTGGTAATTTGTGAAAATACTCCTCCTTGATGTTGGCTGCCTCGACATTCACTGGACGAGCGAGGATGACATTCTCCAGCTTCTGCTGCGTGGCGATGTACCACCATAGCCAGTGATTATCAAGCGGTGCCCCAAATATCGTGAGGCGTTTGAGATCCGGCCACAGACCCCAGACATCAGTAGGAGCATCTTGAAGGCTCAGTGCCGGGTAATCGCCAAGGCAGACAAATTCCTCTAGTTTATCAAGCCGTTCGAAACCCTCGCGAAGAGTCCTCCTGACATTCAAGTGGTCATCTAGTGGATCTAAACTCTGGAATGGCATGTGGACAATCAGCCTTCGCAGTGTACCGCATACTTCGCAGAATAGCTCCCGCACCCAAGCTGCTGTGGGTTGGTCGTCCAACTTGTCTTTAAATGGGGCTAGATAGAGCGATGTGATACTCCGCAGTGGCAGTGTAGGCGGGAGGCTTGGGACAGAGTGAGGAAGACAGAGCAACAGCTGCGCAAGGCGTCGACTAGTGTCAATGTAGAGGCATCGCTCTCGAAGCAGCCGAGTAGCTAACTTGTATGTATCGCGCGAAACCAGTGTCAGAGAGAGTAGTGTCTTTGTCGAAATATGTGACGCTGGGATTAATGCCAGCGGATTCGAAGGCAAGACAGCCTCTATGACATTGTAGAGTAGTTCGGGAGGTAATGAGCGCTGCAAACCTTGGTGCGTCTCTAAAGACATGACTGCCAACTGATGAATGCGGTTGAACTTATGTGTTGAACATGGGAAGAAGTTACTTGCTGAACAGACTTACAGTTCGGAGCTTAGCTTGATGGTTTACATGTACCCTTATCTCTCATCATGACCCCAGATAAGCTTGAGTTTACGGACACCAATCAGAAGCTGGCATCTACGACAACCTCACTTACACCGTCCGGCGTCAGGTGCTTGACGCGACAGACTGCATCATAAGGTATTTGGCCTCGACTGAGCGGTTGAATAATCTCCCTTATTCGATCGCAGTGGCAGCGACATAGTATATAGTACAAATGTCTTAGCCTTTGAAGTGGGGTTGCAAGAGGAAGATTTCGGCCAGCTGAAGAGCAAGGCTCTCCAGCTGAATTGAGTGCATCTAGGTTCAGGCTGCAATTGAGGCAGCTAATTTATTGATATTAACTTAATGAAGCTTTGCCACCTGGGAGGCAAGGAACGTTTAAATTATGGTAGACTTTAGAGATGCTTGGATACCTTTCGGGGCTGATATGCAAACTTAAAAAAAAAATAAGTATATAGTACACGACACTGGCACAACTCTATGAACACGTGAACACTCATGTATCAATCACCTAGTGGCCTTCTCATCCCAATTCCAAACTCTAACCTTTCTCAACATCATCATCAATCTCTTCTTCAGAGTAAACTTGCTGTTCTTACACTACTATATCGACAAATCGTCCTACAGACGCAATCATGAGTACTCTGAATAACACTCAGGATGCCTCCAGCGCACCAAATTTACGTACACTCCCCAATGAGATAGTCTTCAAAATCCTCACCGAGACCACCCAAAAGAGTGAGTGCTAGATTCACTTACTCACACAGGGTCTATCTGTCTGTGGTGACGACTCCGGTGACTACTACACCGTCACCTACACTCGAGGTCACCTGGATCGTGGAGGGGTATTTGGACAGGGGCAGATCGAAAGTATCTCCCTTCGACACAAATGTATATATATAGAACACCTGTCGTTGGCGGTAAGATCGATGTTCTGAACATGAACTGGAAGCAAGGGCTCAAACAACATCGACTGCTGCATCAGCTTCACGTTTATGATAGATATCTCAACCCTGATCTTGTTGAGTTAATGAGAGCCATCTGGAGTTGACATAACAACGGAAATCTGGATCTCGGAGCATTTCGCCGTGGGGCCGGGAATCTTCTTGTCCTTGCCGGTAATATCATGGATGATATCCCCTTCGCTATTGATGCTTATGGTGGAACTGACGGTCCTAACCGTAATGCCTATGTCAAGAAGCTGCATGCAAACGACGACGCCACGCCATGATTCTAACTTCTCCCTGGGCATTAGATGACGAACAACTGCTCGAAGAAGTGAAAGAACATGAGTATCTTATCTCTCAAGTCTCCCATAATATCGATACTGACATCACATCGCATTCCATCACGTCTTGTTTCACAGACGAGATGCGGATCGTCTAGCTCTTCTTCAGCTGGACTGGTCCCTGATGACTGGCTTTGAGAACCTTTGTCTTGATCTTTCAGGGCCCTGGACCGATGGTCCCAACGCGGCACTCAAGTCCTTTTGTGTTGAGATGGGAAAACATCTGAAGCTCAAGACACTTGTTGTTCTTGGCCTTCTGGTGCGACAGGAATACTGTAAGTTGGGCAAGGACTTTTGGGCCAAAACCCTCGAGAACCAGGAGTATGTCCCGAGCACTGTCGTCAAGAGCCACTCCGAAGACAGTGGCGAGAGCGACGAGAGCGACGAAAGTGATGAAAGTGATGATGATCCTGATGAAGAACTCGTCGGATTCCCAACATACATCTATTGGCTGAAGGACTGTCTTCAGCCCGGCGGCCAGATCCATTTTGTGATACAGTATGAATCAGAGACGGAGCCGTAATGGTCCTGAAGATTCCATCTTTTTCATCCAAGACGTTGAAGATCCAGGCGAGACCACCGATGATGAACTCTCATACACATCTCGTACCCATTGCCCCAATCTCATCGTTTCCCCTATCAGGCCTTGACGCCAAATCATAGTCCGCATATACCCCTGCCAAGAACCCAGAATTCTTGCGAAAACCCTCTTGTCTATTTGATTTTGATCAGCTAAACAGAACTCAGTTGGCCAGGTAGCTACTTTTATGCAGATAATTTGATAAAGCAAGATATATAGCCTCCTGAACACAAGAAAACTTCTGACCAGGGATCAGTACCAAGAAACTAGTCAAGAGGTTCACTACCAAGTCCCTACCTATATCTCTTTGTTACTTATTATAGGAAATAGAAGTTTTACATCCCCCAGACACCTTCTGTCAACCCCAAATAAAACGTGAACATTATGTGACAGAGGCGTGAGTCTCTAATGTAGTAAATTGAAAGATATCACAGAAGGGAATCATGGCCTTTTTCTTCTGGGCTACCCTATAAACCGCAAACCAATTCCCATTGCCCATCCTAGCTGTCCATCCGAAAGGCTCCTGAACTCTTAAACTCTACTCCCTTTCTCTACACACACTGCTCATGCGCCAAACAAGTAATAACACCCATCCTTTCCCAGAGTAAAGACTTCCTATACCTAAGAGGAGTTGGCCCTGTACGAGCACATACAGAGCCACCCAGCTTCAACTACTTTCTACCTGCACTCTCATAATTATAATCAACACTCCACAGAGAATCCCAAACAACCGACTTTTTCGTCGGACTTTCAGCTGAATCCTCCCATTGCATAGCTTTCCGAGGCTGCTAACTGGCCGTCAGCAACCCATCATTATGGTCCAAGAAGGGTGTCGACGTTTCGTACCTCGTCCGCTTTGGCGCTGCCGCCTTGGTTTGATGACTCGCCAGGAGGAGACTTGCTCGGACTCTCCGCTTGCTCGCTCCTTTGCCCTTCTGCCAGAGCTTTCTGTGCTAGGCTCGCATTGGCTGCCGTGAGAAGGCCCCCGTGTGTAGGGCTTGTGCCGGATGGTGTGTCGGTGGGATGCGCTCGGAGTGAGTTGGTCTCGCTAGCCAAAGCACTATTCTTCAACAAAGCCGTGCCCCCAAGCTGAAACGGCAGGGCTTTCTTGGAACCCGTACTGCTACGCCTACTCTCAAGACTCTTGGATAAAGTCTTGTTAATACCTTCAATACTAGTGACGCTATCCCGACTCTTACCCTTTCCACCCGTAGCATGAGTGTGAATATTGGCTGTCGCTTCCACGGTATTAGCCGCAACAGTTGACTTGCCCATTCCAGGCGTCGAAGGGGCGCCGGGTTTGTCTTCGAAAGCATCGATCAGATACCAGCGTAGACCATCCGACAACTGGAAGGGGTTATCGTTCTCCTCATCGTTGATCGAATCTGTCTCGCTGCTCGGCTGGAGACTCTTTGAAAGGTCGACGACACGCTCTTGGATCCGTGAGATACGGGCAACAAGCCATTCTCGGTGACGTAGGCGATGGGCATCTTGCTCGCGCAGGAAGTAGTGTGGGAAGCCCACGTTGAAAGCGGCCCACGCACCAGCTTGCTGGTTGCGTGTGGGGAGAAACAAGGCCAGATCGCCCTCCTTAAAGTGCTTGAAAGCAATCTTCTCGTGTGAATCCTTTTGCAGAACGTGTGCCTTCTCCCTGTAGGATCGGGCTTCCCTCTGCCACTTACGAGCCATGTGCTCTACTTCCTTGATCCTGCGATATACGGTCTCGGAGAAAAGCTCCATGTCAAAGTTGCCAATTTTGTTCATGAAAGCTTCGTATTTCTCATTTTCGGCCTGCAGGTCTGAGTTGTTAAGCCAGTATAGGAGTTCGAGATCAGCGCTATCACCCAAGACACGGCTTAGAGTTCCTGACTTGCGTAGGGACGAGCCAGGGTCAGAGGAGTCGTTGGGGTTCTGAGCATTTCTTTCGGATCGTGGAATTTTAGTAACGGCCATATCTCCATCTTTCCTGGTAATGGCAAATCCTATGCGCTCCAATAGGCGGCACATACGATCGTTTTGAGAGTAGAGGCGCTGTGTGAGATCCTTAGTCTTCTCGTCTCGGTGCTCATACTGGTTATTCAAGTTAGATATCTTGCCCTGGAGGGACTCCGCTTTCTCTTGGAACATGCGAAGCTCTTCCTCCAGACTACCGACGTGGGATTGTTTGGAGGCCACTTCTTCGGTCAAGGCCATGACCTTTTTCTCTTCTTCCTCCAGTCTTGTCTGCAGAGCTTCGGGTCCAGTTTCGCCATCACTGAGCTTGGCGCGCAACTCAGTGAGTTGCTCTCTACCGTCTGCGAGCTCTTGTTCAAGTGCGGTCACCTTTGCTTTCTCCTCAGCCAATTTCTCACGCAAATGGACGGCTTTCATTTCGCCTTCGGATAATTTAGTATCCTTCTCAGCAAGCTGTTCTCGGAGTTCCGCAATGGTTGCCGTAAAGTGTTCAACCTTGGTTTTTAGTATATCAATGTCTGCTTCCGAGTTTCGGGACTTTTCAACGAGCGTTCCGGCTTGTGTAAGTAGCAAATCCGAAAGGTCTACAAAGTTGTCTGGGACAGCAGCCTCGGGCAGCAGCTCAGTAAACAGTCTTTTCAGGGCCTGCCAATGATCACCTAGAGTCTCCTCAGCAACACTCAATTTTCTCGAGACGTCCTGAGTTTCCTCCTTTGCAGACTGAACCTGTTGTTCAAGGGCCTCTTGCTGTTCTCTTTGAATTCGGGTTTCCTTGCGGAGGAACTCGACTTGCCCTTGGGCTTTGAGGGCATCATCTTGTCGCTGCTTGTTGATTTGCTCCAACTCGGCCTCTAGCTCCTCCACTCGTACAACATATCCGGCTTTCTCGTGCTGCCTTGATTCGTCGAACTGTTCGATTTCGTCTTCGGTATCCTCCAACCGTGCCCTGAGAGTCTTGATTTCGTTCTCTAGGTTCTTGCGCTCTTCGACGAATTCGCGTTCGAGGGCCTCCATATTCTCGAGTAGATCTTGTTTCGTAGTGTTAACTTCCGCAATCTGACCTTTCAAGTCTTCATGCTGGCTCTTCAAGTCTTCGTGCTGACCTTTGATGTTCTCATGATGATCGGATTGTGCTGTGAGTTCTTGCTGGAGCCGACTAGACTGCTGTTTCTCTTCTCGCAATTCGTTTTCTAGCTGAGTGATACGTCGCATCAAGGGGTCAATGCCGTCCGAAGAGCGTCTACGGTCATCAAAGCGGCTCGATCTGATGGATGACCCAGAGTTGCCTCTCTCGCGCTGCTGGGGACCGTGAGGCTGGAATAGATTTCCAGGGCGGCTGGCTTGGCTCTGTCGATGAAGCAAATCCTCTAGACGGCGGACTCGGCTCTCGGCCGTTTTCAATTTGTTTTCTAATTTACCTTTGTCCTCCTGGAGTGACTGTAGTAAATCATCATCGCCTCGAATCATGAGGCCACTTCTGCCGAGGGCCATTTCATGAATACTTCCGTTCTTGAAGGCCTTGAGTCGTTTGGATTGCTGCTTTGTTGGATTGTCAAGCTCTTGTACAAGCTTCAGCACATCATCCAACACACTCTGATCAACGGGTTGCTCTTGCAACAACTGCACGAAATCTGTCAAGTCGTCTTTGGTCAAAGCTGGCCATGGTTTGTCTTCCCCAAGCAAATTGACCTCCAGGCCCATGACATTGGTGTCCAGATCTGGACCATACATGCTGCCAATCATTTTTTGCCATTTACGCCGTCGCTTGGACTCTTCATCCTGAAACAATGCCATCTCGTTCGCTAGAGTAGACGAGTCCGTCTTGACTTTATCAACCCATTCACGCCGTCGAACTGCTTCTGAGACGAAAGCTGCGTACATATAAGGCAGCTGGTGAATGAGACGAAGATAATCAAATGTCGTCATGTCATCTACCGACTGATTCAATACGTTGATTTGACTTTTGACGTTGTTATGAAGAGATGTTATTTCCGTAACGTAACGCATGAATTTCGCTGAATCCGAAGCAATAGAATTCCGCGCGTCTGTTGCATAGTGAAGTAGGTCATCCATCTCTTTGACTCGCTTTTTCAGCGTTGGTACCAAGTTTTCGGTGTGCACTGAAGCCGTCTTGGAAGCTTGCGCTATATCTCGTTGCGTATTGCCATATCCAAGTGCTGCCCGGTAGTCAGAGTCCATCTGCTTCACTACCGCCTCGATATCTTCAAGGAGTTGTGCGGAAGCTGTGCTGTGGCCAAGAGCGGACCGGCTCATGAGCTTCTCGAAGTCGGCAATCAGTGATTCCAAGCTTCTATACATCTGAGATGCCGTGTTGTTGAGTTGAGTAGCCTTGTCGCTGAACCTTCGATGAGCTGTCGGGGCAAGTTTTCCCGCCTTCTTTGCGGTATCGAGTTCGATGAGGTCTTCTAAAGTTGGGTTCGACTTCTTGGTCTCTTGTCGAGTCATAAACTTGACCATTAGAGGGGAGATCGGGGTATTTCTGGCCAGATCCAGATATTGCTCCCAATTTTCTACCAGAGTCCCGTGCTCTTCCAGTGCAGGCGTTACCCATTTCTTAAGGTCGTTGTATTTGGGCTCTATGGTCTTGATGCTGATTTCAAGATTCGCAACAGCCGCATCCAAGCACCTGATGATAACATCTATCTCGTCGTACAGCGCAACAGTTGTTGTGTTCATCTGCCCACAGTCCTCAACCAGATGTATTGCCCAATTTCGACGCTCCTTGTATAGCTCTTGCCATGATGATATTGACTGTACATCATCGATCGTGTTCGGCGCACTCGGGATCACGTACTGCTTCGGAGCTGGAACTGGGACTATGAGGTTCACATTCCCTGGGGAACTTATTCGGATATCGTATATGAACATCTCTTTCTGGGCTATGGTCAGAAAAGGTTTATCTCTTACTGAGTAACCAACCTCTGTATGTAGGCTTGTGGATTTGACCGTACGGCCTTGAGGAGTCAAGGCGACAATATGCTGTGGTGGAATCGAGGTTTTCCTGGAGACCCAGGCCTTAAGATCATCGAGGCTACAGCTGAGTTAGTTGCCAACATCTCATGGTCACCTTGACAAGGCTTACATGGAGAACTGTGCTGTATCGACCTCCAGCCGCAGGCCCGTATGGGCTATCAACACCTGGAGAGCCATCCCGAGACATCTCCTTGTTAGAAAAACTGCCGCAATGCGCGACCGACGGAAAAAAAGGGGGCACTTCAGTACAGATATGGTTTCTGATCACCAGAACTATAATGGGCACCTGGTGTTGAACGAGTTATAGTAATATCTTCGCGTGACGAAAGACCCACCGATTATCCATGGGCCATGAGAGCCTGGTCTTAGCGTGACGCCGTGACCGGTGCCTTGTGACGAGCAGCATCTAATTGGCGGAACGCCACACCTACAAAGCCACAGTTCCAGCCACAATCAGTAACAAACTTGTCGCCAAGGTCAACGCGTTGTGCGATAAAAGGCATGACACAACAGGAACTCCAGTAGAAAAGCTGTATCGAACCCCAGAATCACTATGGCAGACTCAAAGGACGTCTCGATGATGGATGTGCAGAAAGAAATGCCCCATCTTCCCATCTCAGAAGATGAAGCCAAGATCCTCGAACTATATGATCGAATACAAGAGCTTCGACTTGAGATCGCAATCATAAACGCGCAGAAGTCACATCAGCCAGGTCTGTTTCTCTTGGATATAAGCTCGCAGTATATGCTTACGGTTCTTAGATGAAACTTCATCATTTACCGCCGAAGAAACAGAGAAAGCCCAATCAGAACTGATGGAGTCGAGAGCGCAGTATATACTGAGAAATGAAGTAACAGAGGCTGTTATGACGGCGAACCCAATTCTCAGAGCCGTCCATGGCGGCCCAGAAGCAGCTCTTATTGAGCGGTCCGTGTGTTTGTTCGCACGCGTATGCGCTATCAACTAACATTCGCCAGTGAACTCTTGCCCTACATTGAGCGTAGAGACGATACCTCCATATCAGTTGCCACACAGGCCGCTGAAACGAACAAGGTGCTAAGTGTGTTGACAAATGTACAAAGTAATACACTGCGCAAGTCTCGAGAGAACGTCACTTCAGCGGCTGAGATGCTTGAGTTAGCAGAACAAGTCAAGCTGAAGAAGAGAGTGCCTCCGAACTCAAAGATGATACAAGAGCAGGAGGAACTCGAGGCGGACGTCAAGGCAAGCAAACAGAGATGGAGAGTGATGAAAGGCGTAGCCAGCGGTATAATAGTTGGCAGTGGTATTGATTGGGTGCATGATGATGAACTACAAGATGTTGTACTCGACCCCGAGGAGGAAGAATGATGATTCCACAGAAAATCAACTGTACATAAAAAAGCTCACTGCTTTTTCATAGGCCCTTCACTCCAAAGTGACCAATTCCTGAAGGTACTCTATGATTCGGCCATGCACCGAGGAAATCGACCCTCGTCCCGTCCCGTCGGGAAAGAAAAGATACGTATCTCCGTTGTTGGATCGGGACTCGTGAGATCCCGTCGTGGATACGATGTGTGATCTGGTAGAGAAGAGCTGGGAAATCTAATAAACGACATGACAGAGCCGTAGTTCGCTACTAGCGATGCGCGATCACGGCTGTCCCAGGAACAACATGCAGGTGCCAGGTTTCAAGCCCTCTTATCTCGACATCATCCTCGTCTCCAGCTTCATCAATTCGCCAGTCTGTCGGATCGAGTGATTCTCAAGACTCCACCATGAGCTCCCGATAAGGCTTAGCAGACATGGAAGCTATGACCACCAGGAGGTATATGCACGTGATATATCTTGGCAATTTCGAGATGGGAAATGGATGGAGGTGAGAAACAAAGGAAACGAAGGGAATGGGGGAGGGCAGCGTATCCCAAAAAAACGTGCCGTCGAAATCACTCTGATGCCCTCCCTGAATTTGCCTTAATTTGGACCAGATCAGCGTGCCGCAAAGGGGCGCATTTAATCACTAGCGTCGTCGCGTGTTGGGCAGCGACCAAGGACGGGAGTACTGAATCTAACATAGGATGCTTTTCAGTTTCCAGTACACCGTCTGATCTGATATAGGTAGGTATGTACTATGTAGAGATTGGAGAAAATAGGTGCCTTGTATACATTAAAAGACTACTTGGGAAAGAAAGGGTTGTAGTTAATTAAAATGGAGTGATCATTTTGCTCTTCCTCAGTACCTAGTAATTACTGTTTCTTGTACTTTTCTTCAGACGTACGTTGATGGAAAGCTTGCTTTTGGTCTTGAATTTGCCCACCCTGGAGGAGGACGCCTCGAACGCGGGTCCGATTTTACCGTTTCAAAGTCAGAGATAGGCTAGGAGCAACAAGTCAGCAGAGCACAGCTTCAAAAGCAGGTGGCAGGAAACTGAAAGGGGCGAGCAGCAAAAAACAGTCAAGAAGAGCGAGTGGAGAGGGACACAGAGAATGAATTTGGGCGGGGGGACGCTCAGCTCCCTGTTCTCAACTTTGGCGTGAGCCCAGAGTTGGCTCGGCGTCTAGGTACAGCACAGTATCAGCTGCCAGGAGGACTACATGACCACCCAAAGACAGGTGTGTCGCGTACCCGCTGTAAGTCTCTACTGGTACCTCTCCCATGGGCCACTTACGGCTTGCCTTTGCACCTTGTTTTGGTCCGGCGCGACCAAACAAGTTCGGCAAAGCCGTCTGCGCCGGGCGCTTTTGCTTGTCTCTCTCTTTCTGCCTGTGTCTGTCTGTCTGTTGCTACCCCAATTACACCAAGGCTCCTCGCGCGACTCGTGGTACCCGCCATGCCCGCAGATGATGTATGCGTCATGAGGTATCCGGCGTCATGTCTATTTCTCGCTTGTCTTGGCCTGTCCTTTTTGCTTGTTGCAATCTGACTGAGCAGAAAGGGACGGAGTATCAATATCCATTTTTAGCGTGTGGTATTAACACTGATCACCAATGATGCACATATGACCGTAGTCTCTCTTATCCGTAGATTTGCTTGATCGAAAATTCCAGGTGATACACTGGCACAGCACCAGTCCTTCTTTGCGGAGCTAGGATCGAATGGTGTCCCTGCACAATCTATTAAGTACACACGTAGTATGAACCTCTGCAGCCTGTAACATGGCAACTAATAGTCCGGGGCTCTGGGCTATGTGACCTGAAGATCAAGGGGCTACCTAAGTAGGGACCGGTGTTGGCAGTCAGCTTCAGCTGCGCTGAGCGTGGTATACTCGCGGAGGTTGGGAAGGAGAACATTCGGAATATTATCTCCTTGCCTTGAGGGTAAAAGCAGAGGAACAATGGAAGGGATGGATGGATGGATGTAAGGATGCATAGAATCACAGCCCTGACAGGGTGCTCATCTACAAGTAACTTTCCAAGAAAATTTCGTATGACAATACATGATCATTATATGGGGCTAAAGTACCGCACCCTGCAGTTGGTTACAAAGTTGCTCCAGCTTTCAATGGGAGTGGTCTAGAACTGACGAAGGACGTCCCCGCCATTGAACAAAGAGTTGCCTGGTAACGTACATACGAGAAATGAAATATCCAAGTTGAGGTAGTCTGCAGTTTCAATGCTATGTGCAAAGAAGGTAGCCATGGGGAACCAAGCCGTTTCGCGTGCTGGATCAACATGGTTTATCCCTTCTGGCTATCAACAGAGTCACGCAAGTGATACCATTGTCTCAAGGTAGTGCCAAACCAAGTGCGATGTACACATGGATGATGCCTTGTCGTATGGTATGTGTGAGGCAGTAGTCTTGGGACAGGGGTTAAGTAAGGACAGTGAAGTCGAACATAGCCCGAGATTTGTCTTTCGGATAGACAATAGCGATCCCTCCCAAGGCCGGATGGTGCACGAGCTGGGAATAATAGAGACAACAAACCCGGAAACGGACCATTACAATCGGTTGGCTAGTCTGATGCTGTAACAGTGGTACTCAGTCAATCCTCATGAGGCGTCAACTGTAACCATTTCCCACCATTACGGTTTTGTCTCTAAGAGGATGCTATGCCAGAGTGCAACACCAATACTCCTTTTGTAGACTGATGTGTGAGTTTGGCTCCGCCAGGACAGCGCCGAACTTTGAGTTCCATTATTAGCGATGCATTTTACAATGTATGAACCAACCTCCCGCCTTCAGATATCGCTTTATTGTACCATGATTGGAGAGCGCCACTTTTCTGGCGACAATCAAATAATGACATGCTGCAAGTAGTACGGTTTTGGCTGTAGGTTGAACACTCCCCTCTTAGTCTCCCTCAACTTCTCAAGGAGGCTCAAGCTCAACCAATCTATCAACAGTCAAGCCAACTTATACTCATTCTCTAACACTAGGACGAAAGCAAAAGGGGAGGAAGAACCGTGGCGTATTAGTGAAGAAGTAACAACACGCCATGGCGAGATGAGTGTGTTTGTAGGTAGTTTGTGTTTCTCATGCTTGTACAAAGTGCTTGATATTCACTATGACGAGCAAAGATAGGTATGCAACCTTACTAAGTGTATTGCACTTGGCAACAACCACCGAAGAACAGAAGAAGGTCCCAACAGGAGGAGGGTGCAGGTAGCGTCGTGCCGAGCGAGACCCCAAGTCCGATAGAGTGTGATGAAGCATAGCGGCCTCACAAAGAGGTGGAGGTGGACGGCATGGACGGAGACTACTGAGAGAAAGCCGAAAGAAAGAGCGACTCGGCGGGGTGGAGGCAGGATCACGACACAGACACAGGGGAAGGCACCTACCTAGGCAAAGTTGCAGTAGGTACCACCCAGGAGAACTTGAACCCGCTGGATTGAGCCCGTTGACTGGGCAGGCACAGAGCAGAGTCAAAGTGTCCATTGGGTGTGGTTATTTTAGGAGTGATCAGAGTAAGAGGTCAGGTAAGAGGTACCGTAATCAAAGGCAGAGGGGCTTGCGAATGTCTCCTAAAGCAACAAGTATACTGTGCGGATTACAAGAGTCGTGCTGCGGTACAAGACCTTTGTACTGTACCTCGGCGCGGCGAGCTGCGTATGGCTTGTACCCGTACAGTACCAGACAATGACCGCCTGCTTACACGTTGGTGAGTGGTCAGAGGCAGGTGTTTCTGGGGAGCTTAGATGAGGGGGCGAGGACGGAGTCCTGGTCATTTCACCTAGTAGCAGGCCCAGAGGCAGAAAATGGCCCAAGGCAGGTGCGGTACAGGTACAGACTACAGTCTGCTGCGACAGTACTAGTGCAGCGCGCGGGCGGGCAAGCTCCCAAGCACCGCAGAGAGCAATGGGCACCGCACCCAATTTTTTTCCCTTTCTTCCCAAGGAAGGGGGGCACCAAGAGCTCACCCAGGCCAGCCCACTGCATAACAGTCCAAGTGTGGTAGCTGGGCAGGTCGCGTTCCCTCCCCACGCACAATCACTCCCCCATAGTAAAAAGGCTGCCTTGGCCCTCCCCATACATTCTCTCTCCCTCTCTTTTCTCCCATACAATTCTCCCACCCAAAATCGCCTCTGCAGTCAATACGCTTCTGTACGTCTTCGTGGTGAGTACTGTCCTATCCTCTCTATCATTCACCACAACATTGCCATGAAATTAAATTTTCATGTCTTTCACTTTCTGGCGTTGCGCCTGCCTTGCGGCAAAGGGTTGATTAGACTTCGTTATCGATTCTTGTCGAAACGTTGCCCCAGACTGAGCTGCATCGCGTCTATTCTTGCGCATCATCTTCACCTTGAAACTTTGTCGCGCGACAGCTTTACAAGATAGCTAACCGAAGCGCATCACAGACTACGTCAACACCACAAATTACTTTCCCCCAAGTTCACCTCCCAGGTACGCGCAAACCCTCCAGAAGCCTTTTTCCCCTTGAACGACGCGAATTTTGACGCGTTGGGAGGCGCAATTGCGTTTGCGCCTCGCCACCTTGTCCATCACCATCTCATACCAAGCTCAGCTCCAAGCTTCATGGAGCTACCCCTCATTATCACTGACCTCACGCTCAACACCGCGAAGCGTTCATCACCTCCTTTTTATTGTTTTTGTCGCAAGTAACATCCACAAAGTCACCAACTTACACCCCTTTACAGAAATCAATCAAAATGCCCAAGGCTGCTGCTGGTAAGCGCGGTAAGGCCGAGAAGACCAAGCGCGGCAAGAAGGGTAAGTCTTCACTCATCCATGGACTTTTCAATGTCCACATGCCTTGCCATGCACTGCGTGCCCATCGCGTTCCGCGCTGAACACCGCTGACCGACTTTAGACCCCAACGCCCCCAAGCGTGGCCTCTCCGCCTACATGTTCTTCGCCAACGAGCAGCGTGAGAACGTCCGTGAGGAGAACCCTGGTATCTCTTTCGGTCAAGTCGGCAAGCTCCTCGGTGAACGATGGAAGGCTCTTAACGAGAAGCAACGAGCTCCTTATGAGGCCAAGGCTGCCGCTGACAAGAAGCGATACGAGGATGAGAAGCAGGCCTACAACGTGAGTGGATTCTAGAACAGCACTATCGCAGCAGCACACTAACGATGTCTGAAGGCCGACCAGGAGGAGGAAGAGTCTTCTTAGAAGGGAGATTATGAAGTCAAACCCAAGCGTCGCTCGGCAAAGAAATCTGAATCGGACTAGTCCCAGCACTTCAGCGCCGCACTGCAGGTTATTCTGCTCGAGTGGACCTTCTTCTTTGTATTTCGGTCTCGGCGGTGTTGTATGATGGCACAGGAAGAGTGCCTTGTTTTTTTTTAATTAAGGATTCCAAGGGTTAAGGTCGTTCCACATGTTATTATGATCTAGATTGCGGCCCATCAGGCTGCGACCTCCCAATGAGAACCTGATCACGAACTCTGGAGGGTCCATGGGATGAGGAAACGAGATGCCTGTACAACTAAGGGAGCTTCGGCATAAATAATCGAAACTATAAAACATCACAATATCTACCTCAAGCGCGCCCTATGTGCAAAAGATTTGGGGCAAAGCCTATAATGTGCCTGAGACGATTGCGGCACTAACGCGTTGAAGGGATCAAGACTGAGACAGCGTCGAGAATTGAAGCTATTCGGGGCTGTTGGAGATTGACCTTTGACGTTATTGTTGGTGTTTAATCTAATCCACACTGGCGAAAGGGATACATTGATATGTTCTGGTGAAAGTTTAGTATAAATTATCACACTTTGCAGCCGCAACACTCTAAAGATTGGAGTTTATGAAAAATACGATCCAATGTTAATGTTCCAATTATGATCCATAGTGTGTGAGCAGTCTTATCGTGCATCAGTGTCGAAAGTGGCTTGTGTTGTGTGGCTAGGTAGGTGGTAGTGAGGCCACACCCAAGAAGCTCACTGACTGGAGGTGGCAGGTTGATACCCAACCTGCCTGCCATGGAACTCTAGAATTGGACCGAGAGAGGGCTCGCCCAACCATCCAGAAAGCCTCACCTTGCTTCCACCCACCAACTCTCTTTGTACCCAGCATCATTTATTAGAGGAACCACGTTGTCGTCATTACAGAAAATGACCACCCGCATTGTGCAGCTCAGTCAGGCCATGTAAGTTGCAATGCTTACAGTAGGTACTCAACGTCAAAGGCGAGAGGAAGGCATGTACCTCATGGGGGTTTTTGTTTATCTACGTTCGTATGTTCAATCAGTTCGCGAGTCGCAGAATGAAGGCGTGCAACATCGTGCAAACCATCGCGACAATGTTTTCTTATCCTGAACCCGCCGAGCCTCATCGCCGGGATCCCCCACGGCCATTGAAGTGGAGTGAGTACCTGGCAATGTTGGATGAGCACGAGGTCATGCTAGGCCAGACCAGGTCGAAAAGGGACCTGTAACCCCAGCACAACCACCGTTTCAAGCGCTTCGAAGGCACTTCCTCATTTTCTCTATCCCCAGCATCATCAGATTTCTCCACACAAGAGTCCACATTCCGCGGACGCACGTCAAGAGTCGCCGTCGTAGCAACACGTCGCACCTGGACTGTCAGTGGATAGTTCAGTTCAGTTGACCTCAGTTGCTCTGGCTCTCCTCCTCTGGGAATGGTCATCTTGACTCGACTGGTCAATGGTGCGAGTGCCCACCCAATCCTAATCTAGCTCAATTGTTGCCCCGAATCTCCTCATGCATTGGCCTGGCGTCATGTTGAAGCACGCTTGCTATCGTGGCAGCGCCTGAGAAGTTGGCTCAGGCCTGAGTGCGAGTGTCGAGCTGCCATACACACGCCCAATGCCTCGTTCGTCAACACATTGGCTTCCTCCCGTTGGTGTATCTGTCTCGATGAAACCCAAGTTGATTGATATGCCGCTGCAAAGTTCGGAGAATGCGGGCGGCATCTGACCATCAGGTGGTCCAAGGCCCCGGATGTTGTGGCCTTAGCTGAGTCGAGAGCAGAACTACAACCTCAAGAGCCTCCCCGTCATTACGTGCATCGACCTGATGGGCTCACTCAGGGCTCAGTGTGAGAACCGTGCACCAACCACGTCAGGGAAGGCATTATGTATGGTTAGACTGGTGCGGGTGCACCTCTTCATGGTGTTGAACGAGTTGCGCGGATCGGATCACACGTTATTGATGGCCTGCAGATCGGCCGTCCCCTCCTCTTCTATTATTAACCAGATACCCTCTCTCAATTCTTGAATCTACTCTTGATTTCTCGTCTAATTCACTCTCCCATAATTGATCCCGACGTCGGTTATCTACATCATCTATCCAGCTATCAGGCCATCCTGAAGAATCTCGATTGATACCCCGCCACTATTCATCTCCTCCTAGTCTCTCACCGCATGCAGTAGCCTCGATCGTCTAATTCCATCATCACAGCGACTGTCAAGGGTGTCACGCGGACAGAGACGGCTTGGAAAGGATATCAAATCAACAGTGGCCCACCTCGTTATGTGATGAAATAGACGCCCTCTTCCGATACGCCTTTTGCCTCTCGTAATGGAGATGGTTCTAGGTGGCCAACTTGAGCTACACCTGCTCCAAGGTTGTTGCTTGGAGGCAGAAAGGGCAGACCGTGTTGCAGTTCAGCTCTTGGGCCTTCGCAATGCCTTGGGCGAGGGCACCCATACCCATTTATTGATGACGATGGAGGAGGTTAGCATCTCGGGCCAACTGCTCCGTGAACTGGCAGAGTACTCCAAAGTTCATTTCTCTCGGGTTCCGGTCGTGCTCGACTATCTCGAAATCCTTCTTCCTTGCCTATCAAGATCCCTACGAGATATCACGACCTATTACGAAGACAGAACTCTCACCAAGGAGAATCGCTGGCGGAAGATGTACCACTCGATGACCCAAGAAGCTGGGGGCCTTTCACTACCACAGCGCTTTATTCTTTACAATCGTTTTCTGTCCTTGTTACGGGAGTTGCTATTGAGGTTAGTTGCCAATACTCATTCAACATCCCCAAGAGCCCATAACTCACCGTTGCTAAGATCGCCTAATTTTGACTTCAACACTATGGAATGCACTCGATTGCAGTTGATGCAACTCAGGGAAGCCAGAGGCATTCGTAAGTCAGAGGCTGGCCATATAATGCCAATACTAACATAAGAAGCTCCACCCCCTATTCGCCTTAATTCAACAATTCGTCCCGATTCTGTGCTAGATGATGATTCGGGCATCGCGACTGTTAGTAAATACTGCTAAAACATACAGTATAATCACTTCTGACTATGGTCATAGAATATTCATTGGGCTGAGAAAATCTTCTCTTTACCTCTTCCCTCCCGGACTCCGCTTAAGCATCAGCAGTCGTAAGTCTAGATGAAAACGATAAATCACTTTACTTCCTAACAAGATAATTAGGTCCAAGGCATATGGCCCACACGCTCCCTGGAGTCAAGTTCGCATGCCAAGTGATGCAAGAATCCTTTTCATTCGGTAGGTCTAGGATATCAATAATACACGAGCGTTCTACTTACGATGCAAGTTCTTTCAATGAGCGCCAGATAACCCTGATAGTATATCAGAGTGGTCGAGACAGGTGCCCATATCTCCTCTTGCGAACGTTCCACATGGGAACTCCATGGTTTTCGCTTCGTGGCGCACACGAACTATGTGTCGAACGCAATGGGAGCAGTCTTCAGTTCTGGAGATGGAGTTCCAGTGAGCACTGCCCCAAGATGTGGGCCAATCTTTGCTTCATGACGTGGGAAGGTATGTCGCTACTAGCAAATGCGAACGACAAATTTAGTTGCTAACCTTCTAGAATTGGTGCTCCTGTACTGCTGCTTTTTATCTTTCAAGACACGCAATAGTCTTACAGTGCAGGTTGCAAATGAAGACCTTGCTCTTTGGGGTGAACGCAAATTGTTCCAAGCGTAAGCATTGACCCTGATTATCCTCCTCGCAGCCATACTCATAATAATAGTCGAATCGTGGACGACGGTTTCATGCATTCTCTTATTGTATATGAGGACTATGTGACAAAGGGTATTCGCCTCCACGCTGCAGTCTGGGACGGTGACCTACGCCAATGTCCTGTCTGGACAGCTTTCAGTAAGCCAGCTTCAAGTCCCGAGTTGTCTCATGGGCAGTGGATTAACTACTGTCCTCCAGTCACACATCAGTCAGCCTCCCCTAAATGGATGAGGAGAGTCAGCAAGACCAGAGTTCGACTTGCTGACATTCAGCTCTACGTCTTTTGCCAGGAATACCGGCAGCAAAACCAGCGAGTCAACCGTGCAGGAGCTTTCGAGATCCGATTCGTGAGTGAAGAAGGTTCGTTGCCCTTTCTCGCAAGAGACCACCATCTAACAATGCATATTCAGCGGCCAAGCGTTTCAAAGAGCTATTCTCTCCTGCGCTCATTGACGAGAGCACCGCCACAGAGTCGACACAAACCTAACCCACCAACAGTGTTTCCTGTACGACACAAACTCGACACTTATAATTTCTCCTGTGAATAGTTGTTTTTCCCCCTTGTTCCATTACATGTAGCCTTTCACCTTGCCTCCTGTTTTTTTCTAGCGACGGCGTCCCACGAGAGGAACAACGGTTTGACGATTTACGAATAACGATTTCCCTATTTTTAATAATATAGTTGAAGTCGAGGGCCACAGATTGTACGATACATCACATCCATTTGAGAGTTCACAGGCCCTACTCACGTTTCCATACAATGATAGCAGGGATGTTTTCATGTCGTGGCATTAACTCATGCTACTGTGCCCCTATTCCTCAGCACACATCCACAGTTTTCCAATTGTTTAGTTAGTAGTTTCAAGAACGCTCAGTTTGACAGCATTGTACGCGATAACAATTTCAAAAACTCAAAATTATCTTGTGTTTGCATCCACCTCTTGTGTTCCCCATTTCAACACCCATCATGCCGCGCCTCGTTTAGGTCTTGACGTCAGGCTCGTCACGGCCGACGTGCTCCTTAAACTTGAGAAGCTCTGTGGCAAACTTGACCTCCTCCTTGAGGAAATCTTGAGCGTCCAGTTCGTATTTAGAGGGGTCGTCGGTGTGCTGCTCAATGTACAAGCGAATGGTGGCTCCAGATGAACCAGTGCCGGAGAGTCGAACAACAATTCGACTACCGGAAGAGAAGCCGGCATATAGGCCCTGCTTGGAAGCGACAGAGCCGTCAAGATCGGTGTAAGAGAAGTTGCCAGCCTTGGTAACCTTGCGACCTGGAATAAGTTAGAATAGATTGTCAACCGACATTACAAAATCACTCACCCTCAATGGTGCTGCCCACAAAGTTGGAGTCGTTGACGAGCTTCTCTAGCTCACTAACAACCTTGTTGGCGCCCTCTGAATCGACATCCTCGTAGTCGTAGCGGGTGAAGAAAGTACGACCGTACTTGCCCCAGAATTCCTTCTGGATCTCCTTAATTGATGGGGTGACGCTAGGGTTTTGGACACCAACACCGGCGATGATGTTGAGCCAAGCGATAACAGCCCATAGACCATCCTTCTCACGGATGTGATCACTGCCAGTACCGAAACTTTCCTCACCGCAGATGGACAGCTTCTTGGCGTCGAAGAGAGCGCAGAAGAACTTCCAGCCTGTGGGCACCTCGTAGCAGTCGAGACCCTGAGCCTTAGCAACGAGATCAACGGCGCCACTGGTGGGCATGGAACGAGCGAGACCATTGACGCCGTTTTTCTTGAAGTAGGGAATCAGGTTGGCGTGGTGGGCGATGATAGCCAGGGAATCACCAGGAGAAACGAAGGCATTGGCGCCATAGATCATGTTTCGGTCACCATCACCATCGGAAGCGGCACCAAAAGGAATGTTGTTCTTGTCAACAACCTCGACCAGAGAGTGGGCGTATGTGAGGTTAGGATCGGGGTGGCCACCGTTGAAGTCGGGGCTGGGGACACAATTCTGGATGGCGTTGCTTAAACCAAGCTCCTCTTCGAAGATAGCCTTTCCGTAAGGACCGGTAACACCGTGGAGACCATCGAATAGGACCTTGAAGTCGGGGTGTGTGGAAAAGAACTTCTTGATCAGGTCAAAGTCGAAGATGTCCTTGAGCATAGCAACGTAGTCGGTGGTGCTGTCGATAATCTCAACCTCAAGGTCACCATATGTCTGAGTACCAACGGTGGAGATGTCGACATCGGGAATATCGGCAATCTTGTATGAAGTCAGAGTCTTGGAGAACTCGAAGATCTTGTTGGTAACGGATTCGGGAGCGGGGCCACCGTTGGCGAGGTTGTACTTGATACCAAAGTCGTTTTTGGGGCCTGTTGGTTGTTAGATTTCGGTTTGGGAGAGCAGAATGAGCAGTGAACTCACCACCAGGGTTGTGGCTAGCAGTCAGGAGGATACCTCCGGTAGCCTTGCGCAGACGGATGACATGACTGGCAGCAGGGGTGGAAAGGATGCCGTTCTGGCCGATGACGAGCTTCTTGACCCCGTAGGCGGCACCAATCTTGGCAATAAGCTGGATGACCTCGGGGTTCCAGTATCGGCCATCGCCACCAATAACAAGAAAAGAGCCTATCAATTGGTCAGATCATGGCTCGTGCTGCAGAGCAATTGGATTCATACCCTCAACTCCTTCGGGAATAGAAAGCAGAATGCTAGTGATGAAGGCCTCGCTGTAGTGAGGCTGCTGAAAGACGGTGACCTTCTTGCGAAGACCGGAGCTATCGACATGAGTCAGTTGAGGTTCTATCAAATGACAAAACTGAGGCTCTGAGGTTCAAGTCAAAGAGAAATAAGCAATTCCTCTTCGGCAGCTCCCGAGCAGTGGGGGAACACAACAGGGAGGATCGTCGAGGTCTAGACATACGTTCCGGGCTTCTGGTCTTGGAAGGGCTTAAACTCAACGGTTTGGACGCCCATGATTGCTTGATATCAGTGGTGTATCAATGAACCAAAGCCGTAGGGAAGAGAAGATAGGTAAGAAGCTATAATTATGAGGAGAATTGTTGAGGAGGATACAAAGAGGAGAAGGAACCAGAAGACAGCGGTAGGCGACTGAGACAAAAAGAGGGGAGCTTGAGGGAGCTCCGTGGTGGGGTTCGACGAGATGATATCACTCGAGCTAATGGAGGGGCCAACCAACTAGCACTGTACATGCTAGGCATAGTTAGGTGCGGAAACACAGTCCATCACAGTGCGCTTTGTTTCGTTGGGAGACAACATTCTCACGTAAATATGAGATCGGTCCCCATGATAGAAACTCAGAGAACATAATATGGCTATGGCTTGAAGAGAAGAACCAAGAGTAAAACCCTAGAATGAGTAATTGGTGCCCCATTGGGTACTCAAATGTTGGAGACATTCAAAAAAGAGTATTTGATCTGTCAGTTATGAAGTCGATCTAGTATTGCTCTCATCATGTCATGGAGGCGTGCATTGGCTGAAGAGTTCAATCATGACAACTCGAAAAGTCACATCGGCATGTCCTGTATTGACCAGTTGATAACCCACCTTTTCCCATAGAAACTGTTACCAATTCATTATTTTCCTTTGTTAGGTTTGTTCTTGGCAGGCACAACATCAAACGTCGGCCTGAAGATGACCTCCCTGTAGTATCTAGCCTCCTCAATGCTCTCCAGAATGTCATCCCTCGCCTTGTGCAGACCCTTCTTATTGGGAACCTTATTCACAATCCTCTTGGCTGCCCAGCGTCTTGCAGCCTCCTTGATAGAACTCACGTCAAGAATCCTGTGATGCAGATGTCTCATGACCCGCTTGTAGGGTTCACGTCGCAGAAACGCCCTATCGCAATGCACACTGTTACCCGCAAGAAGACCACGTTTGCGCTCAGGGATGAAGCGTGTTATGTACTCATACAGAGCGTCTGCGGCTTGCTCCGGAGTAGTTGTGGATTCGAGAACAGCAGCGGTGAGGCCAGAGTCTGCGTGTGTCTTTGTGCACCATTCGTCCATCTGGTCAAGACGGGACTGGGGGAAGTGGATGATTGCGTGGAACCCCTCCTCATCAAGAATCTCGAGATTTCCTGTGGTGATGATACAGTAGATCTCGATGATTTCGTCGTTGTCTTGATCCAGGCCAGTCATCTGTCGACGATGTGAGTTGATGCTCCTTGTACCACGTAGCAGTACATACCTCGCAGTCAATCCAGACAAGAGGATCATCGCTGGCGCTCTTGGGCTGGTTATCAGCCTGCACTTCTGCTACCGTCGACATTGTTGTGAGTTTCGGTGGTTGCAATGTAACGTTGATGTTTGAATCTGGCTTTTCTCATAAGAGATCAGTACTCGAGTAGTGGGGTATGATCCATTCAGAACCCATTAAACTTCCAGTTAGTGCATGCCTACAGTTAATCAATGCGCTGGAACGTTGCGTGTATTAATGAGCTCTACCTCATTGGCCGTCATTGTCAACTTCAACCACACGATATACGAAAACAATTCCGCAAAGACACAGCTTTCAGCCTCAACTGAGAATACGTATTACGCATAATAGGTCCTTTTGTTTGTGATTATTCAGCAGAGATTCTCCGTACGATAATAGCTCTCCTTGTGCTGCCTGCGAGGCACCCGCGAATTATATCGGATGTCTGGCTTCTTCATTTAATCCCCCTCAAGGCAGATACTTAACTTTAACAGCCTTGAACACATATATAAACAAACATTATCGTGTCTACACACTTTCGCTACTTGATTTATGATTCTTCATTTCTTACCATGTCTCAACTGAAGAACGTCTTAACAAAGCTCACCAAAGCTCAAGATGGAGATACCGAACCACAACCAGAGACTCTTGTCTCCAAACCCCCTCCCAAGCCTGAGATGTCAGTGGCACCACCACGCTTCCTCATCATCGGCGCTGGATCACGAGGGCAGAACTACGCCGCAGCAATCGACAGCGTATCCAATGGCGTTGTCGCCGCTGTTGCTGAACCCTTGAAGTTCAAGCGCGAGTCCCTCGGCCGAGCTCACATCTGGGGTGAAGGCTCCCCTGGAGAAGGCCAGTCTTTCCATGACTGGCGAGAATTCTTTGCATATGAGCAGGATCGTCGAAGGCGAGCTGCTTCGGGTGAAGGGAATGTACCGGAAGGTGTTGATGGAGTCTTTGTTTGCGTACTCGACGAGATGCACCGTGAGGTTATCGTCGGTCTTGCACCACTAGGGCTACACATTATGTGTGAGAAACCTCTTGCGTGTTCCCTTCAAGACTGCATCGACATGTACAAGGCCATGCGTCCCTCTCAATCCACCAAGATCTTCTCAATCGGCCATGTGCTGCGATACAGCCCACACAACATCATGCTCCGCAAGCTTCTCATTGAGGAGCGTGTCATCGGCGAAATTTCAAGCGCTGTACACACAGAGCCCGTAGGTCAGTAAAGATGGCACAAAATCATAGATCCATTCGAAAATACAAGCCGATGCTTGATATGTAACTGACTAAAATATGAATAGGTTGGTGGCACTTCACGCACTCATATGTCAGGGGAAACTGGCGCAACGAGAATACCACTGCGCCATCCTTGTTGACTAAGAGCTGCCACGATATCGATCTGTTGCTCTGGCTGCTCTGCTCTCCTGAGAAACCAGGACAGGGAGAGCCACATCTCCCTGAAACGGTCTCATCTGCTGGGAACCTTCATCTCTTCAAGAAAAGTCGTAAGCCCAAGGCTGCAGGGTCGGCAACAAACTGCATGAAATGCCCCCTCGGAGACGAAGGGTGCAAATTCTCTGCAAAGAACATTTACCTGGGCCCCAAACTCAAGGGTCTGCAGGCCGGCAACACAAGATGGCCAGTCAGTATCGTCGTCCATGACATTGAAGACTACCCCTCCCACCAGAAGAAGGAAGAAATGTTGATCAAGGCTCTGGAGGAAGACTATGACGAGTCTACACCAAAGTCGGAGATCCAAGCTCGTAACTGGTTCGGTCGTTGTGTCTTTGAAGCTGACAACAATGTCTGTGACGACCAGTTCGTCACCATTACCTGGCCCGAGTCCACCAAGCCTTCAAAGACAGCTACTCTGCATATGGTCGCTCAGACAACAAAGATCTGCGAACGCTACTCTAACTTTTATGGCGAACATGGCGAGGTTCACGCTAATTCACGTCGCATCGTTGTTGAGGATTTCAAGACAGGCGAGGTGAAGACATATCATCCTCGTGTCGAAGATCTTGGCCATGGTGGCGGAGACTTGGGTCTGACACGCCAGTTTGTCATGGCATGTGATCGCGTCAAGAACCATGACTGGGAGGCTCCTCGTGCTCAAGATGAGTTTATTGGATGCACTCTTGAGGAGGTGCTGCGAAGCCATGCTATGGTCTTTGCGGCTGAGGAGGCGAGACTTGGTCGTAAGGTGCTTGACTGGAAAGAATGGTGGAACGAGGCTGTTGGAGAGAAACTGGAAACTCACAGGCATGCATAATGTCAGCTTGGCAATGGATTTCTGAAGTAATGGTGACTAATGGTCAGAAAGATTTCATTATTAGTATATACACTTTATGGTTTTGTGAAATAAGCAAGTTTGGCTTGGGCATTATCATGTTTGTAAATTCGTCAACTAATAAACCATTAGGTTCGTTCTGAGAACAGAAATATACCAACTCATGCAATCAAATATTCATGCAAATCCCTTCAAGTGTGAAACCTCACATGTCTTTGCAAAAAAGAACCTGCTATCTTTATGAATCCTCCATCGTCCAGAATGAAACTCCCATTACTCCCATGAAACCACCAACGACACGTCTAGCTCAGCTCAGCTCTGTTGCCCTCATTTCCCAAAGGTTGGACAGCAGGTAGTTCCTGAACATGCTGTTGAGGGGCTCCCTCGGGGCCGTCCTTGTTGGGACCCGGGCTGGGTGTGAAATGAGGAGGGGGTGATGCGGATGGAGCTCCGTAGCCGCCGACACCATACTGAGAAGGATACTGTGTTTGCTGAGGGTACTGGCCCTGGAAGTTCTGGGGCTGGGGAGAGTAGCCGCTATATCCAGGCTGTTGGTATCCTTGGGGTTGACCGTAGGGAGCTGCCAATGAGGGGTCGTATGCCTGCTGGTAGCCACCCTGGTAGTTTGAGGGGACTCCAGAGGGGTAGGCGGCGTTGGAAGGTGATGAGGGTACGAAGCTGGGCCCTGGGCTCTGGGGTCCTTGGGCCATGGGAGGTTGGTTTTGTGTACCATCGCCGGGTGTAGCAGCAGCAGCAGCAGCAGGAGTTGTCTTGTTGCGGCGGCGGAACAGAAGAAAACCAGCGAGGCCAACGAGGGCGAGAGCAGCGACACCACCGACAACACCACCAGCAATGGCGCCAACGTTGGTACTGCTGCCGCCACCACCATTATCAGCACTTGTGGAGGTTGCCGCAGCACTGGTCGTTGTGGACGATCCGTCGTCGGTTGTCGTAGAGGGATTCTCGGTGACGGATGAATCGTCGCTTGTTGTTGTCGAACTGAAAGCCAAAGGATCGGAAAAGAGAAGCGGCGAGCTACCAGAAGTGGTGTCACACACAAACAAAGTGTAATCATCGCCATTTGTTTTGCCAGCCAGCGTCAAACAACTAGGAGCTTTTCTATCACTAAGATTCAGTTAGTACGAAGCAACACATCTCTGGGGTCACGAAACCACTGACCAGCAGACAGTATGGGCATCCGTCAAAGATTGACAAGATTCGACGGATAGAGTATAAGGGATGCATGCTGTTTTGACGGAGTTGCAAGTCCTCCCAGTTTCACAACAGCCTACAAACCCATCGGAATAACTGCAAGTGGCCGACAGACTGTTGATACACGTGAAGGAGCCTATTGGAGACTAGTTAGTCGCGCAATTTCAAAACGCTCACTGGTTTCCTCTGTCTGAACATATATACGGTGTCCTGTGGTGACTGCTTTGGGTTTATGTTGACTCACTTCCAATTACGTTGAACGCGCATGTGTCGGCTCCCAGAGATCGTTTGCCAAGGGCAAAATTCATATCCATAGCACCGGCAAGCTTAGGTGCATCGGTTGGTACGGGTGACCATCCCATGGCGATCTGGTGTTGTTCTCCTGCTTCTGGACCATAAGCGTCTGTCTGTCGGGGTGGTTCCCAAGATGCTTCTTGATGTGACTTCAACCAAGCGGCCGTGGCGGTTGAGCTGAGTGCTCCTAGAGCAAAGAGAGTAGTAGAGCGATGCATCGTAGTCTAGTACTGTCGTACTTCGATTCGACAAAGATAGGGGGTTATTCGATCGCTATTCTGATGGTTGAGAAATTCGGTTTATCTTTCGAGGTCTTTCATGCGACTGCCTGGTTTCTGCTGGCCAAGGGGCGAGAGGAGTTTCGCCTCGTAGCTACGGTATGGTATATCTTGCGGTGTAAGTGAGTTCGTGCCCCACGATGCGAAGCTATTCAAGCGTGTTGGAGCAGTAACCGACTTCACAGCACAGCAACGATATGTATTTGACAAAGAGGAAAAGTACAGTAAGGCAGGGGTCAATGGGGGTTTTGTCTGTTGTCCGCCTGTACTATTTGGGGCCAAAAGGTGCAATTCGGCCCCGGCCAAGACTTGCAGGCCATCGATGCTGTCCGTCTGTGAGGTACATTGGGCGCACCGTCCAAGTACATCCAGCATGTGGTGTCGGGGTACTGCAACAGGGGCGAGCCTTGATGGGACTAGGTAGACAAGATCAATGGCCACAGCCCCAGGGACTGTTCTGTCTTTCTGAGTGCACCAAAATCACGGCCCCCTGCTCATTCAGTCATTCTAGTGAGATCCCTACGTCTAGTGGCGTTGCTGGTAGGCGATCATTGGCGCGAGGGATCTTTAGCGCATCGAGCTGAACTGACCCCTGTTCGAATTCAAAAGCTTGAGGTTGCGACTTACAAGGATGTGAGCATCTGTTCAGCCTTTTGAAACTCAGCCCCCGACCAGCTCAAGAAACAACCCGACGACTTTCAAGAGGCTCAGTCTCTTGACAGATCAGGCTTATGTAACCCCGACTTCGGCCAGCAGTGAGTATCAACTCAACCTATAGATGCAGTCGCTGACTACTATTGCGGCTTTCACTTGGATATTCAGATGGTTGAAGCATTGTAAGAAATCGAGTTGGTTACCTAATCCCGTGTTCCTCGTGAACTCATAATAGGTTCCCTTTCCGACCTTAACAACTGCATCCACAGCCCTCACAAACACCCCAAGCACAGTCGGCTTCGCCAGCAAATGCCTTCTTGCAGTCGCTATCATAGTGACAAGAAACCCAGTTACCATCACCCCATCCCCAGTTCCATTTGGCCCAACACCACGTGCCACTTTGTCTAACCGAGTTGTCGGTTTTGACGTCGCACTTCTTCCAGCACCATCCTTTATCGCAGCCGTATGTCTTCTTGCCGTTGTAGCAAGCTCGTTTTTCAAAGATGTTCTCATTACGAGTAGTGAGATCAGATGCTGCCTCTGGGTTGGATGGCATTGAGTGGACGCCAATGGCACAGTATGCCACGAGGCTGGCGAAGGTAGTACTGAACTTCATATTGAAGAGACTTGCTTGGTAGCTGACAGTAGCAGGAGATGAGATGAGATGATCAAGTGAGAATGTGTTGAGGATGATAGTTGTCTTTCACCTGAACATCATGTCTCTTTTATACTTGTTCCTTACCACCATTTGACTTGCACAAGGTGATCCTCGTGCAGGAGCCGACGCGTTTAATTCTGAACAAAAATCTCGTGAACTCTGAAGATGGACCAACAGCATGATACTACTACGAAAGAGGATAGCTGAAGGGAGAGACACGGACGTTCAACAAGGTTGTTGAAGATAGAACCAACAACATCATGCGACTGTATACTCGATGAGGATAAGTCAATGAGCTTCTGCTCGTGAACGAGGCAGGTCTGGATGTGATAGCAGAACCAACAGCATTATACTACTACAAGAAGAACTGGCTATGGATAGTCCTGCCGGGTTGTTAGAGACAGAGACGACACACGAGCCAATACTAAGCCTGGATATGGAGTAGGCGTATGGAGTAGAAAGGGAATACTCGTCGTACAGCACCTCGATGTTGAAGACAGAACCAACAACACTACCAGGTTGTTGAAGACATGACTAGCACATCGGTGGATCCAATACTAGCCAGGCAGGTTGTTCGACGCAGGGGCGAAAGGTTCACCGTATATGTTGAGTGATCAAGTTTGGTGAGTCCTGTACATGATACTGTAAGATATTTGGTCCATCTGTTTCTATGTAAAGATATGTACAGAGTATGCTTCAAGTCCCTAATGTATGTCAGGTCACGTATTTATCTCTGTCAGTCTGCGTGAAGTCTTTAGCATCATGAGGTAAAGTGGTTTGACGCCCAGCTTGGCGCTAGATCGGTCTCGATTCACTTCTGTAAGTCACGCTCAGTCACAACTGGACTATTTCGACCAGGGTTGATGTATGCAGAGGGATCCTGATGAGTTGACCATACGGAGCAGATCCAACAGCAATATCTTTCAATTCAAACCCAAGTCCGCCGAGTTCTGAAGCTCAAGCCGGAGCGATATCGATTCAGTAAGGAGCATTCGATAAATTCAATCCTGAGTAGCATGGTTGGGTGATGGTGACTGAGGTTTAGAGTCTACAAGGGTTCCTGTATACATGCAATGAAAGTTGCACAGAACTATCTTCTGATTGTCACCTCGTCTAAGTTTCTCTATCCAGCTATGCCCTCGCGTTGTGTTGTGTTGCGTTGTGTTGTTCAAGTTGGCTCCGCCTCAAGCATGTGGCCGCTGTGCTCTCGGGCTCGCCTCACAGTTGCACAAGGGCCTCTCAACACAGAATAGACAAAACAGACTATTGTATGCACTTGCAGGAGACTGGTCGGTTGTGGTCAAGGGTCCGTCCGCTCTGGGCCATGGTTAACCAACGTAGGTATGTATCTGTATCTCAATTCAATTGACGTCGTCTCCATTAAGATCGTCAGGCCAAGAATTTTGTGTTCAAGTGTAAGCCACCTCCGCAACCGCAGTCATGAATGATTTTGTGCCGACGATGCGGTTCCCCTGTAATAATCAAAGATAGAAACAATCAGACCAAAGACTAACATCGACTTTTCCCCATATGAGTGATAGTTGAGAAAAGTACCTGCGCTGTACGACAGAGGTACCTTGAGAACCCAACTAGCAGCAACAGGGCAACGGCTTACAGCACACTAAGTATCAAGCGTTTGCCTCTAGCCATTCATTGGCTGGCTGAGTTAGACGTGGTCTCCCGTGATTTCCGTTGATTTGCCTGGCTTTTGACGCAAATTGCCGAAATGGGTATGTGAGTATACCCGCCTCGCTCGTGAGTGGTCCTCGCACAGGTGGCCCAGAATAGCATGTCGCTCCCCGATACCACAGCACCAAGGGCGTTGAGTTAAGCTTGATAGATGGAGCCAGAGGTTGGCTATGCTGAGCTTAATCACAGCATATGACACAGGCACTTTAGGTACTGTCTTCTCTGTGCTTCCAACTCAACAGACAGTGTCCATCCGAGACGTTCCCCGAGGTGGCATTCAATTCACTGCCAAGAGTGGTTGGAGCGACCCGTGCCGAACAGTGTGGGCTTCTGAGACCCTGCTGCATGGGTTGGCCATGGATAATCAGCCTCTCGGTGAGTGGCAGATTGCTCAAGTCCCAAAAGCAATGGCCATAAACGCCCAATTCCGCTTGGTCTCCATAGATGGGCAGTCACTAAAATCTGACGCTGGACTACAGCGCCGGGTCTCATTTCAGCCGATTTATGTATGTACATATGGCTGCGTGCTCCTTGTTCCTTTCTCTCCGTCGACTCATTGTAGGGCGTGGATGCCAACAGGGGGGAAATCTTTGGTAGCTCATACATAGGAACAGCAACTAACCCTTTGAGGGCGTTATCGGCTTGACGACTAGCCTTGCACAGCATAGCGTACAGGGCTTGGAAAACGGCGATGCAGAGCTAGGATTTGCTAATCTTGTGAGACGATATTTGAATGAGGGCAAGATTGACAGTCTGAACGATGAAATCTTTGTCCGGGCGGAACCCATTCCCGTCCAATGTTACCTCGCGGAATTAGCCATGCTATTGGGAACAATGAACTGTCGCATCACAAACCGCCAAAGAGTGTTTGCTATGCATCATGAATTCATCATGGGCTACAAATAGAACGTTAATTGATAGCCACGGCCTAGAACAAGGTAGCCAGTCTTCGGTATTCATCTCCTCCTTCTCTAGTTGGCTGTTGTATCTCAGCCTTGAATTTCTTGGCTTACCACGAAACATAGCCACGGAAAGATTATACGAAGCTAATTTCAGGCTAGTGCACAGATTGCACACCTTTGAAGCAGCCAGAGAACGCCCTGCAAATAGTTTGTCAACAGCAAAGCCAGCTAACTTATACTCAAAAGTCAATACTATAACGGCACTATCGAAACTTACTGGCAAAGCGCCGTAAGCTGAGTTGTAAAACATCTTCTTTCACACCGACAGCTCCGTGCTCTGTCATGTATTGTTTCCACGGAGTCTCCGCATGACAAAACGAGAAGGCATGGATAGCGGAGTTGAGACGAAGGAAGACCTTTATCGACCCAGCTTTGCCTTGTGGAGTGGGAGGCTGGTTCGATGGAGGTGACCTAGAGAATTATAGCCGAAACGGCAACTATACAGTGAACCCCTGTCGAAGGATCTGGGTGCTTACCAATGTTGTTCCAACACCAACACTTGAGAGAAACTCCACGGAACAGCGAGATTTCAAAGCTTCAAGATGAGACCGACCTGCAAAACACCGATCAAAAACGACCCGTGCTTTGTAACAGGAATCTATCGTGGAAGTGACAGAGCTGAAGCCTGATTGGCTAATCATCATGCAGAAACTAACCATCCAGGATCATATTTCTCAAGGGACATGCCGTCTCATGCCATTTGCTTAGAAGTGTAATATTCGCCATGGAGCTGGACAGTATAAAGAAACAAGTGTTTCTTCCTCTATCAGCATAATCATCACCATCAACCGAGCAAGCCAGCAAGCAAGAGACCGAAGTTCTCAAACACCACCACACAACAACCAACATAGTTGACAGTCAACAAAACACTCTCCTCAGTATGTTTTCTGAAGCCAAACCACTCCCTCCCGTCAAGAGATTCATCACCACCCATGACTCCAACGGGAACGCCATCTGGGATGAGACTATCCCCATTCAAGTTGAGGGGAACCGCAGCGGTGGCTTCACGACTCACGTCTCATATGTGAACGAGGATGGCACCAACACTCTGACAGGTGACAACGACCTCAAGTCATACAGAGAAAATCCCACCGAGAAGGACATTGCTCCAGCTTCTGGCTCTGCCCTTAGAGTTGTCGACTTTTGGCCTGGCTTCCCCGCTATCATGCATCGGACTGCCAGTGTCGACTATGGCATAATCGTTGACGGCCAGATTGACTGTATCCTCGACAATGGGGCCACCAAGACCTTCCGCAGAGGCGACATTATCATCCAGAGGGGAACTAATCACGCCTGGAAGAACACTGGAACTGAAGTTTGTCGCATCTGCTTCACCCTTTTACCTTCGCCACCCGTCAAGATCCGAGGCGACGAGCTCGAGGTACACGGCTTCGCTGATTTTCCGCGACTCGCAGAACAATCGACCGTCTGAGCCGGTAATCATCACAGGATGAGGGAGGCAAAGCAAGTACATTAATAATAATCGATCATGTCACACTATTGTACAAACCATCGCCTGCCCCTGCGAATGCAATTCGACTTTTGTTCTCAGTCACCCATTCTACAATTTGAACCCCGTGCCATCTTCATCGATTCTGTGACCAAGCTCCTACCACCCTTTAGTGATGCTTTGTAATTCCGTCAGGAAAGCGAAGCACAGCGGTCGGCGTAGGTCCTTCTTGATACGCTCGAATCGGCTTTCGTCGTGCTTGGTGACGAGTCCATGTCTTACCATAAAATCCAGCATCACCAGTCCGCAGTTAGGCTTCCATCGATTGCTGCTCAGGCTTTCCGTCACTTCAGGTACTCCCATGGGCTCAAATCTCTCGATTGCGCTCTCCATCTTCTTCGGTCGAAAGCTTGGGTTGGTGATCTTGAGATCGTAGACGAATCGCAGGCCGGGCTCGAGGTGCTTGTTGTAGAAGTCGCCCGCACTCTCGTCTTTGAGGTCGAAGAACGTAATGGACGAAGCCCTCTCTACGGTCCCAACGTGGATACGCATCTGATTGTCCCCATCACCGCCCCCCATTTCCTCAAAGAATACTTGTCGTGTCTGGTGGTCTATGGTCAGTCCAGCCTCCTCTCTTGCCTCCCGTGCCAGCGTCTTGCAAGGAGCTAGCTGTCCATCTATCGTGTCGTTGGTATCTGCGCCTCCAGCTACGATCTGATCTAGCATCCCAGGATAGCTGTAGTTGGGGTCTCTGGAGCGATGTGAGACCCAAATTTGATCAATGGTTTCCTTGCCATCTTCCTCCTTTACTCTGTAGACATTAAGATGAACGCCCACCGTTAAGACCCCCAGGACTCCTCGTAATGGCAAAGGAATGCGCAAGGGCAAGACGTTGACTCCTGGGTCAGCTAGGTGAATTGGGCAATACTCCTGATCTGCTTCCTCTGTCACCTTCCACAGACTGAAGGCGGGGAACTTATCTGCGTTGGCGGCTAAGAGCTTTTGAAATGCGATCTTGCAAGCTTCTGCAGGAGAGGGAACGTGAGAAATCCCGTCTACAGCAAGATAGTTGTTACTCCTTGCGATGGTAATTCTCCGAACTTCGTCGCCTTTCTCATTAACCGTTTCACAATGAAACCATTTAGCGTCCCACTGGATCTTCATGCAGTCTTCCTCCCGGACATATCCCACAACTTCGTCGATACCTTCGATGAACAACTTCCACAGGCTTGCATACTCATCGAGAAGGCTGGCTTTGTTGGCCCTCTCGATGACTCCGTACAGACTACTCATGGCAAGTATCGAAGTATGAGTATTGGTATGATGCTGATAAATGTGTTTGCAACTTAAAGGTGGTGGTTCAAGTTGCGGCGAGGCTGTAACCAGAAATGGTGTTGGATGTGCAAACTTTGTTGAAGCCATGGCGAAGACGTTGAAAAAGAGCTTGTAAGGGAAGGTAAGTTTGCAACGTTGGGAAAGAAGGCTCCGGTGAATGCAAACAGCCGTTCCATGAGGTCAGTGAAGGAAGGATCGTTGTTGAAAACCCCCCAAGGCCTTGCAGTGAAAAAGTCCGTTTGCGCTTGCATGGATTTGATGGATGAATATAGATACCCATGAAATAAGGTAAAGTGAGGTACTGCCTGTCTGCCGCCTGCAATTGGGTGTCCAGTCTGGTCCGTGAACCGCAGCCTCGGGTGGCCACTGCCTTCTTGCCCGCAACTGGATGAACAAATCTTCGTGATTCGGGCAGGATTGGCAGTAGCAGCTACTTGTCTGCGAGATGTCGGCACGTAATATCCCCTTAATACTTGTGGTTCACAGTTCTGAGAAGGAACTCAGGTAAACCTCCCCTTGCAGCCAGACGAGCTTTCCGAGTCATGAGGACGGCTGTGTTTAAATTTTGGTGCAACAGGCGGCTTGTGTTATATGGACTGGACGTAAGCGCATGCGTGAGTAATTGTGATAGTGGTTTGTGACTGTCTGTGATTGAGGGGATGCTCCCTGCGTTTTTGTTAGTGTATCTCGATGAAAGTGCAGTTGCTGATCGGTTCAGGGTTTCAGGGTACCTATGTACTGTTGTCTAGGACATACATGCGGAGTACACATGCATTTATTCGCACTTCTTGGTACACCCAAGTGAGAGCTTGCGCGAATTAGAAGGCATCCAGCTGACTTTGTACCCGGATAAATTGAGCATGTACGGATAGTTGGAACTAACCTACTAATTGAGAGGTCCTGAGAGGTCCATTCAATAGGTAGTCTCACTTTTGTTGCCCGTACCTTACCTTATCTCAAACTCGATAGGTGGTCTAGTAGCGGGCGGGAACAGGGGCCGGACACCCGCCCGCTCGCCCGCAGAACAGGGGCTTGACGGCGCTGAGCCATAGCCGACCGAACTCGAATTCGAGATGAGGGATTAGACTGGACAGTGCAATACAATACAATGTTTTCCATCCTGATCAAGTTTTTATTGTTCTTTGGCTATTGTATCTTACTCAGCTTATTGCCGTAAGTCAGCGATTGTGTTTTCTGATTCTTCTGTACACCCTTGCCCCAGCTCTTGGTTCGGTACCATTGACCAGTCCTCCGGTTCCATCTCATACCAGTAGAGTGGTCCTCACCGGGGTTATGTGCCTGTGTGACACTACATACGAAATCAAGTGTGTAGAGTGAAATAAAATGATGTGACGTGATGTGAAGCAAGTAGAGCATTGATGAATGCTGTCCGTCCTTATGCGCCTGTGATCCTGTGCCGGTTGCCCGTGTCATACCCATATCCATTCCCAACCCTATTTTTGCGGAATTTCGTTTCGTCGTTTCAATTTCCCTCGAGATCTTACATAAATAAACGCCCTAAATATCGATGTCGTAGCAAAAGCCACCGTCGAGGTGGTCTATGGGGGAGGTCTTAATGAGCCGCAGTGTGACGGGCTACTCCAGGTCCCGGATATGCTGCAGCCTTTGCGATAGAGTGATCGTAGAGCCTTGCACCAGCCGAAGCTGCTGCTGCGGCTGCCGCCGCCGCAGTGGTAGTATCCTCGAGAGCATGTTGTGCGAGTACCGGTGTAGATAGTGTCGCCGTCGCGGTACATAGGTTACATAGCTCCATCTGAGGCTCAGGGGTAAGGCAGTAGAACGGGCTCGAGCATTTACGAGCGCAGCGGGTGAAGTCGATAACCGTCTCACCAAGGCCATGGCGGCAATCCTTGCACATCCGCTGGGCGATTACGGTATGGCACATGGTGATGAGATGTGGTTGTACAATGGAAGAATATGTAATATGTAGGGGGAAGTATGCAGTAGTATGTGGTAAAGGTATGTAGGCACGATGTATTTGTTGTAGTATGTAAGGATGGATGGAAGGGAGGGAGGGAGGGATGATATGTAAAAGCGTTGGGATGTGGAGGCCAAGGTGCAGATGAAGAAGGTTGTTGATAGATAGCCGTGAAGCTTAATGTAAAGAATAAATTTCGAACCGGCCAAAAGCCTGGTTATCTAGCTGTAACACAGATATGGTGAGGCCTCGTTGTGTATCGACAACGTAAGCACGCAGAGGCGCAGCTGCGAATGTTGTTTATATTGTTGAAGGAGGCTTGGACGTATCTCAGGCATAAGTAAAGAAAGTGTGTCGACGAAGATTGTTTTTATCCAACCAAACAAGCAGAGAAGCAGGGCAGGCAGGATTCCAGGGGGCTCTAGGACCCTTTTTAACCTTTCGTAAATCTTCCGTAAGATTTAACTAGAAGTCTCGGGGCGTAAGTACCACGAGTGACAATTGCATGACGCACGTAGGCAAGGTAGTAGTCGTTGGGATAATAGAGTTAGGCTTTGATCAGAAAAGGGAGAGGGAAACATCCAGATAACCCGATGGCCGAGTACAGTACAGTATGTAGTTATGTGTTGTGTGAATGAATTGGAGAGACAGCAAGGGGAGACAAATCGGAGGGAGTATGTGTGTGACCACAGAACGCCATCATATGACTATTCATCTCCTCAAAGGGAATACTCGGAACAGAATTGGGGGACGTACAAACCACTTAGTATCGACAGACAAGGAAGGCAGTTGGAGGATGAAAGGGTGTGTGTTGAAGCGCCAGCGCCAGCTCAGCATTAATCGTCTGGCCTCAAGAAATTGTCAGCCCAGAGGTCGTGAATACCAAGGTTGAAAGGTCTCATTCAGAGCCCAGACTTTTTTGTTTTCTGAAAGCGTGTGCCGTGTGCCTTCTCCTGCCAATAACCAAGAGGGATCGATGCATCCGTGACCAGCAAAAAGAGCTTTCCCCGCATTGTACCATCTGCGAACATCCAAAGGCAAATAGAGCCTTGACTAATAAGTTGCAAGGGACGATACGGAGGTTACCTTGGCTCTGAAGCTACTGCAAGGATATGCAATCACAATGAGGCACTTTATTGCAACTATGTCCCCCCATCAGCGGGTATTCTCGCCTTTCTGACAAGAAGCAAAAAGGGCACGGTTTTGTCTGCAGCTTTGGATAGGACGACACGCGTCTCGGCTTGTCTTGTCTTGACTCCATTCCTGGGGGGTTTTTTCGCGGGGAATGTCTCTGATAGGTATGGCCAAGTATGATCCATTGTAACTAAACTTGGCGCGCACCCCAAGCTTGGCATTCTAGATGGGCTTTTGCCTCTTACACGCATAACCAGCCAGGCAGCTCAATGTAACTTTTTTTCCTTCTATCACATGGCATTTCATGATCCTTATCACGAATAACCTGACTAGGGAGCTTGTATCACTATTTTCACGTCATGCCTCGTCATGGCATCGTGAGTAATATTGTTCGTCTCGTGTCGTCAAAAACGATACCTGATAAATGGCGTCCTATAATTTGCTGCGAGATGTTTGCCCCCTTGCTGCCTGTCAAAAACACGGGATGATGTAGAATCTACGTGAGACAGGGGGAAATCGTCCGCCTGCAGGTTTGTACATACGGTACTTGTGAAAGTCAACATCCAACAAACGCCCAGCATTTTCTATTGCTTCCATCGATTTCGTTCCAGCGTAAATCACCGGCCCAATACCTCCGCCCATCATGCAATAACAATCTCGATCAGGTTTTACAAAGGAACATGGCTCTCAGTCTCAGCTGATGCATTTGCCTGATGCCCACTTAATCAAGATCTTGAGTATCAGCCAGTATTCGTCTTCAAAGATCACATCTTCCGTCATCAGGAAAAGCATTAACTTTGCCAAATCTTATCATTACGACGGTCACTCGGAACCATGACTTGGTCCTGCATGGAGCCAAAGCACTGGAGTGTCATCTTGATCGAGGCGCCGCATATGCATTGCACCTCTTCCGTCATATTCTAGACCAGCCATCTTCATTGACTTCTATCCCAATTGGTCTCCCCGGATACTGCTGAGTGGTCCTCTGAGCTTGCTATGGACGAATTGGATGGGCCAGAATCTCCATCTCAACCGCCAGGATTTTGAAGAACGTTCATGACCGCTTCGCTGGCTCCATTCAATCCATTGACTGACAGCTCAGGGCGACCTCAAATTCATCTGACGGGGGTAACCCGCGAGAGGCTTCACAACGGTAGTTGTTGTTTGGTGTGTTGGTGAGCTCGTCATTGAGGTTGGTTCCTATAAGTTCGTCGTCAGAGTTGCCAGCGTTGAGCTTTCTAATCTCATAATCAGGACCACGGCAGCGCCATGCCGGAAATTTTAACTTAAAAGGCTAGAAGGGCTTCATGTTGTCACTGTCTACTGGTTAGAGAACGCCAGAAGAGGCGCGATACACAATTTAGGGCTAGTCATGTCGATCTTGCTAAACCTTGTGGTAGCTTCAGCCACTTCTGATGAACAGGTTTTGGATTTATCCTCCCAAGCTTTTAATCATAGCTGGGTTCATCAATTCTCTTGTGATGATGTTTGTGGTACTAGAGAAAGTAACCTAGGCTACTGTTGCTGCGTTCCACATTGGGAGCCTCGGGAGCTTAGAAAGCTAGATCCTAGCCATTTAAGCCCAGGACGAGCAGAGCTGACTATATGATCTTACTTAGAAATGGTTCATAGCTTAAGGCCGTATAAACACATCAAGATTGAGATTCCAGAATCTGGAGTTATTGGTTAATTACTTTTCGGCTCATCTCGTCCAAGATTGAGACGAAACGAATGCTCAAGAACGACCCGATAATTGTGTGCCAACCGCTTGACTACAAAGTGGTACAATAAGTTTCGAACAAGGTCGATGAGTCTCCGAGAGCCGAGGGAATATAATCAGGAAATCATCACTAATAATGCGGTGATGGAAGCGTATCGAAAAATGCTGTGTTGATATATATGGAGTTGATATCGCTCCCGGGTAGGTGATGCTCAAGTAAAATTGTGGCGCAAATCGAGGATCTAGCTCTTGTCGCTTACAATGATGGGATGGATGAGGCATACTACACCCTGGGTTTATAATTTACATGTCGTTTACTGCTACAGATGTGTGATGGATAGTAAGGCTTTAGCATGTTAATATTCTTATGCCCGCTCTCTGGTCCTTCAGCGATTTTGAGAATGTGGAGAATCCATCATGCCCTTCACTGAGGTCCAATAGCTCCATATCTGACAGCACTCGAAGACTAACATTCATGTCATTGCTGACTGAGTATAAGTCCATGAGGAAACATGAGAAGCCACAGTAGAGAGAACAGCATGCTCGCGGCAATACTTACAAAAAATAACGACTTTTCTTCGTATACATACGTACAAGCCCCAGGAAGCAAGAAATCTTCCAACATTAAATCAAGATGCCGAGATAAACTAACATAAGGGTTTGCTGAGATATGTCAAATCACAAAAGTCTCTTTATCACTTCGAAAAGAGGTCACAAGTTTTCCTGTCTCTCTTTGGCAAAGTTCTGTTGATTCTACTAGTAACCCCATGCCATGCTCGACGTGGAGTAGCCAATGGTAAACACCTATAATCCAATTGGCCAACCACTTAAACTGCCTTACGTAAACATCTCGGACCAGCAACAACCTCACTTGTTGATCTTGGTGCGGCTTCTTCCCACGAGAGCCTCACAATCAATCGCTCAATTGAACGCTGCCCAACCCGCCCAACATGTTCGTCGCACGACAGAGGGTAGCCGGCGTGGCTCGTCAGCTGCAAAGGACGGCGCGAACCTACGCCTCCGACGCCCATGCCCATCACAAAGCCCCAGAAGTCAACGAGTCGTTCAGCGTATGTCAAGTCACACTAGCTTGCACCACGGAGCTCACGCCGACACCAACACAATCGGATGGCTTCGATTGAAAATAATATACTGATTATGATCCCTAGACCGGTTCTCTCCTCGCTGTCGGCGGTTTCTTCGGCTCCGTTCTCGTCTACCAATTCGTTCCTCAGGAGGGCGAGCAGTCCTCAATCCTCAGCCTCATCGACAAGTACACTTCCCGTGGAAAGGACTGGGAGGATATCAATGCGCTTCACACAAAGGCCATGGAGCAGGCTGGTTACGACCGAAACCTCTTCGAGAATGGCGGCAACAAGCACCGGTTTGTTGATGTTGCCTATCCTGAGTTCGTCCACCTGATACTACTTGCTGTTAATCGACGGAGGCTGCCACCTTCTCTTCAGTGACGGAAAGTAACTGCTGCAAGAACCATTGCTAATCAGAGAAACAGGGCAATGACTTCGTATGCTCCCCGAAACAATGTCGCTGGCCACCTGGCCAACATGGACTACGTCGTTGAGCACTACCGACAAAAGCATATCCAAGAGGAGGAGCGGAAAGCTGCCAAACTGGCACAGAAGGAGGAATAGTGTTGTAAACTAGCCATGAATCAGACATACCTATGAATTCATTTTTCTATTGAGTTATTCAACACAGTTACCTCCTCAATTTGACCCTACATATCGAAGCAAGTTCGCCCCGTGTGCTCTTCAAACGGACTCCCGCTCCTTCTCGATACCCATTGTCAACACCATTGCCTCAAAGCACTTGCTCTCTGGTGGCGATTAGCTCTTTCCAGACACTCACCTAACGTTAGCTTGTGCTTTGCATTGCCTACCTCTAACCATCCATCCCGCGAAGTCGAGTTTCGCTTTCCCATCTCTCTTCCAAACAGGTACTTTCAACAATAATTCATCAACATCAGCCATCATCATCCGTTTGAACCCAAACAGTCCTTTTCTAGCTCGGAGTCTATCTCAATATGAGACTACCTATAGCAACATGACGGCTAACCAGAGCGGTCGGAGCAGTGGTAAGAACAAAACAAACAACCTGTGATAAGATGCTCATACAATCTAACTCTCAAAGACATGAACACTGCAAATTCATCATCAAATTGGAAGGTTGATCGACGGACTAGAGACATCGAAATTCGCCACCATACAGGAGTCAAAGGCAAAACTGGAGCTTTTGCCCGTCGTAACCTTACTCATGGCTACCAGATCACCGGCGCAAAACACCCAATATTCGTTGGTCCCATTGTACCCAGAGAACCTCCTAATGATCTTGCTTCCCTGTGCGAAATGAAGAAAATCAACTGTAACGCGCCGATATCCATATGCTACGACAAGTTCAAACAAGACAACGCCTGTCCGAACCCTGCGATGACCACTGGTCTTAACAATGCTTTGGCTCCAAACATCAACCATGGTTGCCCAGGCTGTGCGCAGGCAACATTCATAGTTGCTGAAACTTACGACATTACGTTGACGCTTGAGAAGGATGTCACAGCAGGCGAGGAGATATTGATTGACTTCAGTCAGGCCCGATCACGCCTCAGATGTTCACTTTGCCACACCAAGGAATCTCTAAATGGAAATGGCGGAAACGCCAATTCAAAGAATTTCTCGCAAAACTTGACCCGCACAACATATTCAGGACCGCCGAACGTCTGGAATGATGTCATAAGAACTTGAGGCTTTTCATTTCAGCAGGTCAGGGTAGGAAGAGTTTGTGGAGCATGGGGGTTTGGAAACATTGGGTTCTAGAAGCGTTATCACAATTGTCAAGCATCAGCGGTAGTCGAGGGTAGTCATCAAGCGGACAATGCTCCTTTATTGTACTAATCATGGTACCCATTGTCATCAGTGTTTTTGATAGATGTTTTGCCCATCTACCAGAACCAGTCCTTTTCGCCCAAAATGTCCATGAATGCAGAAACCACCCGAGACCGCAACCTTCTTACTTGAGGGGAATGAATCGAGAAGAGTGCGTGGCACCAATACCGGGCCTACCGTGCTTGACAGGCTTGCTGGAGGGAGGGTTAGTCATATTTCCCCTTGTTGATGGTAGAGGGTAGAAACGTACTATGAGATAGAGAACTCAGCCAGGTAGTGACCAACCATCTCAGGCTTGATCTCGACCTGGTTGAACTCCTTGCCGGAGTAGATACCAATGACACTGCCAATCATCTCGGGGACGACAATCATGTCTCGGAGGTGGGTCTTGACGAGGTCGGGCTTCTCGTTGGGCTGAGCCTCCTGCTTAGCCTTTCGGAGCTTCTTGATGAGACCCATGGGGCGGCGCTTCAGGCCACGGTTGATCCTGCGGCGGGCACGAGCGTGGACAACATCGCGAAGCTGGTCGGAGGAGAGGTCGAGGAGCCTGTGGAGTGGAGAAAAATCAAACATCAGCATGGGTTCCGTTCGCTCGGGGGTGCGTCCTCGCAAGTCTTCATCTTCCAGCAATCGAGGCGCAGAAATCGTGCAGTGGCAACATACTGATCAAGGTCGATTCCTCGGTAGGAGAACTTTCGGAAGGCTCTCTTTCTCTTGAGCTCGGCAGCCTGCTCGGCGTCCTGTTATCCGGAACACAAGTCAGTCAAGCTCTCTTTTGTATTATCTCCATCTCTCCAATATCGTTCATCATCATCGTTGGTAGCGGGCGGGAGTCGAGGAAGCCATCTCGGCGGCGGGTGTATGTTTTCTATTTCCAGAGGGGAAGGGGTATATCGAGAGCACACGTACGTATTCGTCAGCCATGATCGCGGTGTTGTGTTGTTGAATTCGCTGAGCGGAAAACTGATGGCCTGGCTGGGGTCGATTTGAAGGCGGTTGTTGCAACAATCGCTTAGGCGCACAGGGAAAGAGCGATGTAGGGTTCTTGCCCTTCACCCCCTCATCACGTGATCATTTTTCAAAACTGTGATTATGTGGAAACTTGGGTATCTAGGTACGTACCCTTGACCTGACGACGGAAGTAATGAGCTCCGCGATTCCGATATTTTATGGGGATGCGAAGCTCTCTACGAATTGGTTGGTCCTAACACCATAGAAACACCATGTCTCGAGTTTATTCACATCGATAGCTTCTAGATCACTGTGTGTGTATTAGTGAAGACATCCAAGTGGAATGTTCTCGATACTGATAGTGCAATGGTCCATCGCAACAACTGTATTTATACGAGATAGTGTAATGGGCATCACATTCAGATCCTGTACAATGCCATGAAAGGATAGCGTAGACCCGATGAGACCGGTAGTTATCTTGAATAGGTACCTACTCCTTCAACTCCCGGCGAGCTTGTTGAGTTGGCACTTGATCTTCAATCATCTAGCCGTATAAGTGGTTGCCCTGGCATGTGCTGCTGTAACCTTATTGGCAGTTTGTTGTCACCAGCCATTATCTCTCGGCAGCCAACCGAGCTTCTGAGCAACTCTATTCCCCTCTACAAATCGTCTGAGAATAGACGCTGATTGGGATAAAGAAGTGAACAGATCCAGCCAAGACTCGCGGCTCGCCTTCTTCAGCGCATCTTATGATTATTGATTCCTTGCCATCTTTTCGTATGGTTTCGTCCTACATTGGCGGTGCAACGCCAAGAGTATCAAGTTTACTGGGCGTTGTGCTTTGACAGTCAATTGACATTCAATCGCTTAAACAAGTCAAGTCGGTTTCTCTTCGGTAATGGAAATGTAAAAGTGAGTTGAGAAAGTAGAACGGTGAATTGATCTCATGACTGATAATTACGGCCAAGACGGAATTTTCTGCCTTTTTATCTAGGGGATGGGATTGGTTGTTCACAGTCGCGGCTTGGTGTGCATGTTCCAAGACTTCCAAGCCGGCGTATTCGGCACAAACCAAGGCGGCCTTCATTTCCCGCGTCACAGACTCTCAATTCGATACTCATCAGCCAAGACCGTGGCACTGGGGCCAAAAGGCTCGGCTTAGGCTGGACGAGCCCACTATGATGAGCATTGGCCCTCGTAAGCTACTGGGCATGGTCATGGTCATTGGGCTCCTCCCACGACGCTTCCGCAGTAACCTGTGATGGCTTGCGCGTGTCTTATGATGGAGGCTTGACGATGACATTCAGTATAAACCTATACCTTATTTGAACGACTATCCGTGACGACCATGGGCTGTAGTCAGGGAGAAGCTCACCTCACCTGGAGCTAGGTACAATACTACTGCTACGACTATGATAATGAGGACAATGCGGCATTGCCCAGAACTCACAGCGGTCAACGTGGACGTGTTTCGGTGCAATCCAGGCCTTGGCGTTTCTCGGCACCCACCCGTGATAAGATTTCGCCAAGCCTTCAAAGGCCTCAGAAGGGGGAACACCAACGCTACCGCACCCGTCTTCTCGCTGCTGCTGCTGCTGCTCGGCAGGCATGCTATGGACTTGTCTGCTGTTTGCTTTGCTTTGCTTTGCTTGGCTGGCTCTTGTCGTTTCTTGGGTACGAACCTTTCCTTTCCTTTCCTTTCACTCATTTGTCACCATTTCTTGTCTTTCCCGTCTGTGTTATATATCTATCCCCATCGGTTCGTTCCTACGCCCGGATGGCCTTCGACATTGCCAGAGACGCTGTCCTCGATATTCTTCACGCGCGTCTTCTTGTCTGCAGCTGAGATATAGCCAAGTCTGTCCGAAACCCCACACTGCAGATTGTCTGCCTAGCGAATCTTTTCACGCGCCCTTTTATCCAACGAGAACGCAAACCATTGGTCGCATTGCCGGATGGACAAAAGTGACGATCGTCATTGATACGCCGAGTTGACGGCAAGCAGAGCACTCGTGGTGCGGCTTGTAGTCGAATCGGCCTGGCATATAAGCTTAGAGTTATTTGCAATTACTGCAATTCCTTGCAGTCACCAAAACCATGTCTTCTTCGATCGAGGATGATGAGTCCACATCAACTGGGTTATCATCAATAGCTTCCGCCGAGCCATCATCAACAATCTCTCTATCCGACCCAACGCCTGCTCCAACAACACTTGTGATCGCACCTAAGCCTACCAATGAAGACGACCTAGATGATGACGGGATTTTCCCACCGATGACCACACCTTGGACCGGACCTGTTGATTGCACATGGACTTATGATGCAAACAAGGTACCACAGTCAGGTTCTGATGGTCTCGCAGCAATGCTTGACTTGCAGCCAATTGCTGGAGCCAAGTCATTGTCTTGCTATCCCGATGCCATGTTCGATAAAGGCCTTACAGGGGTTTACAGTCCAGGCACATGCCCTCATGGATGGACCACCGTATCACTGCGCGTTGATACTAGTGAGAATCGGGACGACGAGACAACGACAGCTATTTGCTGCTCATCGTAAGTCATGAGAGAAGGTGTTTGGATGTACCATTCTAATTGCAGTAGGGAATACACTCTGGATGGCAATTTGTGTAAACGTTCGGTTTCATCCGTGTTGGCTGTTCCTTACACATACAACCAGACAGCTCAGACTTATGATGCTGTGTCAGACACACCGACGACTTTATATGGTGCAACAATTGCTGTTTATACTATAAGAGCCCTGTTCAAAGATAGCGACAAAGATGCACTTGGACTCAAGGATGAGGACGATATCCCAGGTACTGAGCATCATGGCCGATCCTTGTCCCTGGGCGCTCGCATCGGTATTGGTGTTGGTGTCGCGGTTTTTGTTCTGCTTGCGATAGGAGCACTTGCCTTTTGGCTCATTCGAAGAGAGCGAAAGAAGACGGAAAAGAGACGAGCACACGAGCTCGGTGCGGTGGGAAGCATGCGTCACACCTCGCCAGGACCAGGAGACAACTTCTACGCGGCTGCGGACGCCAACCGTCGTCGTGACAGGAGCCGCCAGACCACAGAGCCACCACCAGCTTACGAGGCTGCTACGGACTCAAACAGCATGACCGAAAACGATAGTCAGCTGAGCGAGGATACGGCGACACGGGACGAGGAGATCAGGGCGTTGCAAGTCCAGAAAGAGGCGATTCAACGCCGTATAGAAGAGCTGGAACGTTCTGAGACGCAGTCACAAGAAGACAACCGGCGAGATTAAGACTAGAATCAAGTGCGAATGATCAAATTCTGGAAGAGAGAAGAGAGCGAGGGATCATGACTTGGACGGGAAACGGCCTACACACCTATGATACCACTTTGCGCGGCCTTGGCATGTTGCTACGGGCTCTTTTGCTTTTTAACTACACACACTCATCTTACAGGAGGAAATATCCGAAAGTCGTTTTTAGGAGTATGGAGGTTGGGCGGGAAAAGATTATCAAAACCCAAATAATTTAATACTCATGTTATGAATTCTTGATTTACCAATGCTTATAACAAAAGTTTCCTCCCCCTTTGTTGTAATTGTAATAGTCAGGTTTTGATGAAACAGCTATATAACAAGAGTCATTGTCATAGGTTTGACAACAGTGTTTGGCTCAGGGAGCTTGATAGAGTAGGTGAAGCGTAGTATGAGATGGGCAGAGCACATCGGTCAGATTCATTCATTTATCACAATAATATCTCAAACCATGCTGTGAACCATCCAACCAGCGCACTTACGGACTTCTTCATTGATAACCAAGAGGAGGCAGAAAACATGGAACCTCTATCCAGAGTAAGAAAAGGCTTATATAAATTTTATAACATATAATATAAGTTTAGTTGGCCTCAGAGTAGTCATCTCTAGCACCTAGTCTGGTACCAGAAGTTTGTTGCTCCCTGTGGACAGCTTACATTGGTAGTACATTGCCAATATTCACATGAATAGCCTTGACGAAGGTTTAAACCTATACACATCACCATGCAGCTGCCATAAGGGTACTTCCTTCTTCTTCTATAGAGTAGGTAGCGAGTTACCACGGCGGTTATTGCGTTGCAAGCGTAGCTACACCCTACCTTAAGGAAGTTATACTTGAACTGCGTTTGAGTAGCCTTTGCTTATAGCATTAAGACCAAAAGCTACAAGCAAGGAATATACTTCTAGAACCTACTAACGTAGAGTTGTAATTGGTCTCTCATGCTTCTTGATTTATATGCATAGGTAGTATATGCATATGTTGCGGTGCTCTCAGATGCTGGCACTCTAGCCCCAGAGATGAAGGATGAGATCGGAGCATACAGTGATATTGTTGGCTCGGGGTGAGGCAGACTTCCTCAATGTCAAAAGAATCAGTTTTCGCAGTAGTTTATAGATCAGATGTCAATGCACCGATCATGACTGGTATCTGGGACCTCTTTGACAGAAAGACACCAACCGAATCAAATGCAGCAGAATAGGATGAAATTAAATACGTCGTAAAGTGTATATTTGTTACTCTCCCTACTTGCCAGGGCCATCAACTGATATTCTCATTGCGTGATAGGCACTGGCGTAATTACTGATACTGTCACAAACCAATCCTACGACTTGAAACCCGGAAGCCTCCTTTGGACTACAAAGGGCTCACGAGCCTCGTTCACAAAGTCGAAAGGCTTTTCAACCATTTATGTTGAGAAGAGACACGGAGAAGGTAACTTCAAACTTGCGCAGCAAACTCGCCACATTAATAGACAACTTCGTTGCAGAAAACCCTTCATCTCTAGCCACCCATCAAGGAGCTCAGGAGACTCTAGCTGGCGAAAACACGGGCTCGGCTCCTCGCGGAGACCCGTTTGCGCTTTGCATGGAGGGTGGACAGGGTCCTTATCTATACTCTGTCGACAAGAGAGAGTATCTGGACTTTGTATCTGATTATTCGGCAGCTTTCTACGGACACTCGAACCACACTATCGGCGAAGCCGTCAAAAGGGCCCTGTCTACTGGCTTCAGCCTGAGTAGTGTCACTCACAAAGAGTGTCATCTTGGCGAGCGTATCAAGAGAAGATTCCCAAGTATGGAGAGAGTTAGGTTCTGTAATTCCGGCACCGAAGCCAGCACCTACGCATTAGCTACAGCTATGGAATTTACCGGCAGAACAAAGGACAGTGAAGAGTCTGCGGAGGGCTATTTCCGAAGCCTTGTGAAACTAATTTATTCTTATCCTAGATACTGGTGTTTGATAATGGGCACCACAGCGTTACCCTGAATTTTGGCTCAGGGGACAACAAGTTAAACGTATCTCACAGCTTCATTCTTGGTACCTACAACCAAATAGAGGCCAACCAGAAGCATATATCATCAGATCTAGCAGCTATTATTGTCGAACCGATGCTTTTAGCAGGCGGTCAGATTCCCGCTACTAGGGAGATTCTCTCCTTTCTGCGCAAAACGGCCGACGTAACTGGTGCCGTTTTGATATTCGATGAGGCTATGACATCTCACCTACATATCAACGGACTTCAAGGATTCCACAAGATTATGCCTGATATGACAACTCTTGGAAAATACATTGGAGGGTGCCTCCCTTTTGGAGCTTTTGGGGGGGCGCTCTGACATCATGGCTGCCCATGAGCAGAGAGCCCAGAAACTGGGCCACTCTGGAACATTTAATAACAATGTTCTTACTGTTTCAGCTGCCCTGGCTGCAGCTGATCTGGTCACGGAGGACGTGATTCATCGCGTCAATAAACTCGGAGACACTATTCGAAACCGGATCTCAGAGATCTGTGCGGAGCATCACTTTTCTGACCTCAAAATTCCTGGTCTCGGAAGCACCATAGGACTACAGTTTCTTCGTGTCGATAGAGACCTGTTGATGGGGCTTTTATTCTATCACATGGTTCAGCATGGGATTTGGATCGGCCGCAGAGGTTTTCTTTTTCTGAATATGTGCCACACGGAGGATCATGTTGAGCGTTTTCTGACAGCATTTCAAAAGTTCATTGAGGAGTTGAAATAAATTATCGCTTTGCATTTGAAAGCATTACAATGATGAACAAACTCGAGCATTGTTTCTCATCTGTGAATGAACGTTGCTGCTGGACTCATACGGTTCTCAAAGAAGCCTACCCTCATGATTGTACCCTTTAAAAGAAGTTTAGGCGATATTGAAGGCGAAGGAAGGTATTTTAACATCGAAAAAGCATCATATACGGTTATTAATCAGGTCTACAATATCGCACACTCTATCAAAGGCCTGCAGTTGCTTGAGAGTATCTTGAACTTCTATGCCATGTTATCCATGATCTCGAGGTCTATTGGGTCTTTAAGTCGTGCGGTCAAATCGAAATAAGTAGTAGGAACACGGGGATCAGTCGCTTCACCAAGAAACCCCTCACAAAAAGCCTTGCAACTCAGAAACATGCGTGCCATCCCTAAATTACCTCCATTAGCAAAGAAATTCTTTCAGTTACTGGACTGCTAGACCTACCATGTCCGTGATATCCACCAGCCAGATATTGACCAGGCTTGCCTGGAAGTTCTCCCAAAAACGGAAGAAGATCTTTGCTCAGGCCCATGATGCCACTCCAGGAGAATGCCACGGCACCTGCAGGGCTAGTTCTAGAAGACGCCCTAGACTCTTTCCAATCTCTGAATATTTCAACTGGTACATTCAAAATGTAGGACTCGACTTCAGACACGACATGACGGTCATCGCAGTCACCGAAACCGCCTGAGAGACCTTTGGGATGAGCAACCTCGCCACCGCCCCAGATCAGGTACTTTTCAGGACCTTGTCTTTGGATGAGATAGTCGTAATCGTCATTGGATATGAAAGCAAAGGATGTCGTTAGAGGCTGGTCCATATAAGCCGGTGGGGGCCTGATGGCAGAAACATGACCCTTGAGGGGGATAATTCGCCCATCAAGCTCAGGTAGGAGGTACGAAGCATAGCCGTTGGTTGCATGGATGACCTTATTTGCCATCACAACCCCTCGGGGTGTTGAGATCTTCCAAGATCCTGAGGTGTCGGGAGATATACTTGTGACAGGAGTATTGGTGTGAAGACTTAGTCCCAAGTCGAGCCCCTTGCGTAAAACAGCGATTGCGAGTTTATATGGCCACAGACTGGCAGCTGGGAAAGTGATGGCTCCATAGCAACACTTAACCCGTAGAGACTCCTCAGCCTCTGCTTTACTGAGTACATTGATATCGGAGACATCGCCGCCAGATTCTTTGAAGCCATTGTACGATGAAAGGCCGGTCTTCCAGGACTCTGGGGTCAGGTAGACGTCGGCTGAGCGATACTGTACCAGATCGACTTCCGCAGCTAGATTATTCTCATGGATGAATCTTGCGGTTTCTTGATAGTTGGCGGCTTCGAATTCACACTGAGCCTTTGCAACATCAGTACCATGCAGGATGGAGTACGATGTGAAGCCACGATAGCGGTCCGGCTTTATATGACCGCCTAAGCAGAGGCAGTGTAAGTACAATACGGTGATAATTGATTGATCTGTGCGACTTCTGTTACTCACCATTTCTTCCAGTAGCACCACTCGCTGCGTTGCGGGCCTCCAAGATGACTACGGATTTTGGTCTGTTTGGTGAGCTGGAACTGAGCAACTGGTGGGCGATGAAAGCACCAGACAACCCCGAGCCGATGATAACAACATCAGCAGAGGGGGAAAGTTCAGCACTGCAGTTATGATCCCAGTCAGTTCGGTATTGATCTAAGCATAAATCTTTCACATCTCCTCACGAGCAAGACTAGGCCCAAAGATTGTGCAGTTTGTAAGGGCTATTCATAGGTTACTGCTTACGATTGGTAGTTACTGATCACTGGGTCAGGCTCGCTCTGCCAGAAGGACTTGGTCGGATTATTGACTGGCAGAGACGCCAGATAACCAGTAGGTGACTACATGAGGTCGGGTTGGTATGGACTACAACGGAAGTGATTGGTGAAGTAAGACAGTATTCTTGTTGAGCAGTTGTGAATGATACTGTCCTGTTGTCAATAGACAGCCGTCTTTTATCTGGATGGCTAACTACAAGGTGGTGATGTCGTGCCCCAAACCGATGCCGAGATTCTGATGGATACTTCGTACCACGGGAACAATGCGAAGAGGGGCTGCCAAAACCATCCGATGGCCTATTTATGTGTATCTTGTTCTCGACGCTCAGGACTAGCGCATATCTCAGTCGAAGCTAGCTATCTATTAAGTTAATGGATCCAATGAATGATTACCCCGCGATCAGATACAGCCAAAGCAGGGTTAGGTGATAACTAAAAGATAACTGTATCTGGGGGATGCATATCTACTGCGATTGGCCAACAATGCTCTGTGTCTCGTCGTCTCTACATGATATATATCTTTAATGGTACTTGGGATGGGAAGCTTGCTCTCTGATCAGAGGGACAACCTCCCCCCGAGCCTTTCTCTATTCTATCATATATCTCTGTTGACCTTTCTTCACCTTGAATTCAAAGCAGATAGCCCGATATGGCATCTATACTTGACAGAGACCCTGATGCCGACAAGAAGATGGGTCCCCGAAACTCCATAGCGTCCGACTTTGCTGAAGATGAGGTTGTCCATGATTTTGGTTACAGCCCCTCATACGCCAGAGTCTTTCGTTCTCTGGGCACCATGTCGCTCACAAAGGCTATGGCCTCGTGAGTCACCAAGTCACCTCTACCCCAGGGTCGAGATGCTCGCGACAAAGGCCCGATCAAGGATTCACTAAGACTAACAATAGTCATAGACCCATGTGCGGCATCTTCATAGCTGTATCTTATCAGATCAACTATGGTGGCTATTGGGGACTGACTTGGTATGAACAACTCTGACGCAAACTGTTCTGCAACTCAAACAATGAGGAGCCTGCGCTGACCTTCAATATTCAGGGGCTGGTTTATCCCTTCATTCCTTTTCCTCCCGTGGGCTCTCACTACCGCAGAGTTCTGTTCATCGATGCCAGTCAATGGTGCCAATTATTGGTGGACAGCTGCACTCGCACCTCCGTCGATATTCCGTCCTCTGTCTTTCATCGCAGGCATGGCCAACATCATGAATGCCCTCACAAGCATTGCAAGTTTTGCTTGGGCATCGCCCAGCTCGATCTGCACCATCATAGGCCTCTTCACCGGCTGGGTACCGACCAATCCTATCATCTTTGCGGTCGCTATAGCTACCTGCGCTGCATGGTTTTTCACAGCATCTATTAGGATGGATAAAGCCAGCCTTGTTTTCATCTCCTCGGGTATGCTTCCAGACCTGCGTCCCCTCATCCGATGCATTATCAATTTGATTGACACAGAGTGACAGCAACCCTTGTTCTCGTCTCCTTGGCCTGTTTTGTCATTGGACTCCCCGTCGCCCAAGAGACCCAGAGTATGCCTTTTACTTCTGCCGCTACCGTCTTTGGAGACTACACCAACTACAGTGACTAGGAAAGGCCTGTTTCTGTTCCGTTTACCTTCTTCTGTGCCGCATGGGTCACTACTGGTTGGAATGCACCATCAGCCGTGGCAGAGGAGACTCACAATGCACGAATAGTTGCACCTCGCTCCATCATCAACACGTATTGTCTACAAGCAGGCATGGGTATGATATTTTGCACCTTATTGGCTTTCTGTATTACCGACATGGAAGCAGCAGCATCTGACCCTACGTAAGTTTCTCATTCTAATAGCAAACTGGTACCGTGTTCTGCCTGGCAGTACGAGACCATGCCCAGATGTGTCAACACTAACCGGCTCCCTTTAGCGGCTACGCTGCCTTTGCTCTTCTGATAGAGCGCTGGGGTCTCAAGGTCGCGGGAGCTTTCCTGCTCATTATCTTCCTAAGCACCTCCATCGGTGGCGCGGCCGTTTTGGTCATGATGTCTTGTCAGACAGCTGCCTTTGCACAGGATGGGGGTATGCTCTTAACTATAAACTCTCATACGTCTCGCCCCGGAGCAATATGCCAATTTATACAACAATGTTTCTCACGATTGGTGGAATGCTTATGCTATGTCTGGGATTTTCTCCTATTGCCTCCGAGACCATATACTCCCTTGCTATCATTGCTGTCATGGTATTGTACGCACTACCCATGATATTCAGAGTCTTCGACAATGGACGATGGGTTCTGGGTCCGTGGAATATGGGCCGATTTAGCAAGCCCGTTCATGTCTTGGGTTTCTTGACGGTCGTCTATATGATGATAATGGAATGCTTCCCTCCTCAGGCAACTTGGACTGGAGCGATGCTGAACTATAATTGGGCTGTGTTCTTGGGTGCTGTAGTGCTCTCTACCCTCCTGTGGTTTTCTCATGGCTCCCCTCATTACAAGGGGGTTAACCAAGAAATGCTGAGGGCTTGGAGAGAGCGCGAGCATGACCGCGGTTTGAGCCAGGAAGGTTCTGGCGAATCCCGTAGCGAAACATACATTGAAGGAGTGAAGCCTCAGCCATTCTCATCGCCAAAGATGAGCAGTTCATTTTTCTGTCAGTGTACTCTACTGCCTAATCCATTGATAGCTATCTAGTTTCCAGTTGAAATCAATATTTGTAATTACCTCTACTCTGACTACTTCATTCATATACCAGCTCTAGGTTGTCCTTCCCAACAAGCTTGAGACAACAACATGAGAATGCTGAATTAGAGCAATGGCTCTTCAATGAGTTCTTCTGCTTAGGCGTGTTTTGCTGAAGCAGATCGGTCGAAGTTATTGCACGGATGATACGAAGATCTACGGCCTTCGTACCTGGCGCAGGCCATAACCCCACTCCCCTTGACTGGTCCAATACCTCGTCAGTCTCTGGCCTTCTGTTAATACGTTTGGAGTTGGGTTAAAATCATTTGATATGCCATTTGTATTCCGATGACCAGTCTAGTCACCTGCATAATTCTTCGGCATCACTGGAAATTCCGCCCTGTGCTTGATATCCTGGTGCCTTGCTGCATTCCTAGATATCTGGTAGCCTGGAGGAGAGATTTCAGGCACCGAAATTAATACACGCCTCGCTACAAGCCATTGCAGTTGGGGCCAGACTGGACAGGTCAGGAAACATGAAACGTCCACAAGCGGCGGCTCTATATGCAATGGTAGCTTTAAAGAGGTAAGGAAGAAGATCGAGATATAGTTACATTGAAATACAGGCACGGACAGCTAAGTGTTCTTAGTTCCATGGTCTCCCCCACTCTCCAATTAGAATCGACATGTCGCAATTCTGTAGCTAAAAGCTAAAATGCTACTGCTGTAAGTGATGAGAAAGATCCAATGCTATATATATGAAAAGCCTTGAGAGTCAATACACTGCAGCTGTTCAATAGGTCGGTACCTATCAACTCTCACTGGCATATCACTGGATGTAATGCCAACAAACCATTCCCGGGTGAGCAGATCCCACCTGAATGCCCCTTGCAAGCGCAGTTCTCCCACTGTCCAGGGTCCCCAGGCTTCCCTGTCAATTGGCGGTGAGAGGCACGTCAGGTACGCGCTGGCACTGCTAAAATCTGCCTGTTGCACATGTACCTCCTGATAGCTCTGGCGGGCCTAGCAATGTTTGTTGACGACCCCGCCACCAATTGGATGTCTCACTGCACCAGGCGCACCCACACAGATTGGAACTCCAAACGCCCACCCCGAAAACCATCACCACCTCAGGCCCCTTCTTCCCCTTCCCCCTTCAAGCGCTGCGCGCGTACAGTATTTCTCTCCCCGTCTTTTTCCTCCCCCGACTTCAACCTCTCGTCTTAGCTTCTTTAGCTTCATCCAGACAAAATGAAGGGCGAGGTATGTCTAGAATTATGCTTCAGCCCGTCTCTCCGCTGCAATGCGTTGCTTTGCTCTGCTCGAGATACCCTTTGTGTGTTCCACTTGGTGTCTGGAGCTGTGTAGCTGGGGCTCCCCCTTATTATCCGTTGAAGCTGCTATCCGACCTCGCGATGCTGATTCTCTGCTATCCAGATTCTTCACCTCCACCTGGGCCAGGCTGGTACCCAGCTCGGTAACTCTGCTTGGGAGCTGTACGTGGTCTTCCTGGATTGTCAAATAACGCCACCGTCACGAACTTGAAGCTGACTGGCCTCTGAATAGCTACCTTCTCGAGCACGGTCTCGGCCCCGATGGTCGCCCCGACCCCAATGCTCCCGATATTGGTGACCCTGGCTCTTTCGAGACTTTCTTCACTGAGACCAGCAGCGGCAAGCATGTTCCTCGATCTCTCTTCGTCGATCTTGACCCCTCTCCTATTGACGAGATCCGAACTGGCGAATACCGTAACCTTTTCCACCCCGAGTTGTTGATCAGCGGCAAGGAGGATGCCGCCAACAACTATGCTCGTGGTCACTACACCATTGGCAAGGAGATGGTTGACAATGTCATTGACCGCATTCGTCGCGTCGCCGGTGAGCTCTTTCGTCACCTCTGTACTTGCACTCGACGCTAACCGCATAATTCAGACAACTGCCAGTCTCTTCAGGGTTTCCTGATCTTCCACTCCTTCGGTGGTGGTACCGGTTCTGGTTTCGGTGCTCTTCTCCTCGAGCGTCTCTCTACCGAGTACGGCAAGAAGTCCAAGCTCGAGTTCGCCGTCTACCCTGCTCCCCGAACCTCGACTGCCGTCGTTGAGCCTTACAATGCTGTTCTCTCCACCCACAGCACCATTGAGAACTCTGACTGTACTTTCCTCGTCGATAACGAGGCTGTTTACGACATCTGCCGTCGCAACCTCGATATTCCTCGACCCTCGTACGAGCACCTAAACCGCCTCATTGCCCAGGTTGTCAGCTCCATCACATCCTCTCTCCGATTTGACGGTGCCCTCAACGTCGATCTCAACGAGTTCCAGACCAACTTGGTTCCCTACCCTCGAATTCACTACCCTCTCATCAGCTACGCCCCTGTCATCTCCTCTGCCAAGAGTGAGCATGAGAGCTTCAAGGTACAGGAGCTTACCTTCCAGTGTAAGTCCTGCCCATGTTATAGGCGCACCCTCGAAGATACTGACTCCCCACAGGCTTCGAGCCCAACAACCAGATGGTTGTCTGCGATCCCCGAAACGGCAAGTACATGGCTGTCGCTCTTCTGTACCGCGGTGATGTCGTTCCCCGCGACTGTAACGCCGCCATCGCCGCCCTCAAGGCCAAGGCCTCCTTCAACTTGGTCGAGTGGTGCCCCACTGGTTTCAAGCTCGGCATCAACTACCAGAAGCCCATGGCTGTCCCCGCCGCTCCTGAGGCTGGAGGTCTTGCCCCTGTCAAGCGATCCGTCTCTATGCTTTCCAACACCACCGCCATCGCTGAGGCTTGGTCCCGGCTCGACTACAAGTTCGACCTCATGCACAGCAAGCGTGCTTTCGTCCACTGGTACGTTGGTGAGGGTATGGAGGAAGGCGAGTTCACCGAGGCCCGAGAGGATCTCGCTGCTCTGGAGAAGGATTACGAGGAGGTTGCTGCCGACTCCTTCGAGCCTGAGGAGGAGCTCGAGTACTAGACGATCGACCAAGGCGAGTTTATGTAATCTCTTTCGACTTCTTTGACGACATGTTTTAAGCGATGGCTCGGACAGGGCTCACGCCCGCGAAGCAATGTACAGAAAAGAGTTGTGGAGGATGTTGTTTAAGATTCCCGAGATTTTTGAGGTGGCACACATATGGGGGTAAAGATGTGTTGGTCACCAAGCGCCAGAGTTTGGCTCAGGGTACCCCGTTAGTACATGGCCTTGAATGTTGGTGCCAGGCCCTGATAGACGAGACTATCCCTCGACGCAAGCTTGGTGCCTTTGTTAGCAGGCACGTAAAATTGATGATATATCCATTTTCATTGAAATAGGTTTGCCCATGGCCTTGTTTTATGTCGTTGACATGAGAACCACTAACCACATCAACGCACTGGCCTAGCTCCAACGAAGTCGTCGTGATGCAACCATGATTTGTATTAAGATTCCGGCTTAGAATTCTGAATCTAACACAAAAATCACAACAGTATGTAAGCATTAAATACATAAGCCAAAATTAGTGCTTTATATACTGGCGAACTCTGTACAACTCTATGAACTTTTCAACATCACCCCGATAAGTATGCAAGTACCGTTGTCTCTCATCTAAGCGGCCAGAACTTGCCAGGGCAGCCAAGGCCGAAAAATCACTCGCAAACTTTCCGGGGCGTGGGGCCCTCTTTTTTCAACAACACCATCCTCGTTCTCATCTCACGTATGAAAAGAGCACATATCCCATGTGTCAACCACTAGCGATAAGAGTGCTATTCACCATAAAACGCTCAGCTCTTCTTCTTCCACTCGGCAGCTCTCCTTGCGCCTCGGTTTTGGGGCCTGCCGGACCTGCCCTTGCCCTTGCCCTTCTTACCAAGTTTGAGATCTTTGGGTGTGCCGTCCTTAGCTGAAGCACGACGGCCTTCAAAAACGAACTGTTCAGGTCCTTTGATATTGTACGGAATGTTCTGAGCATCTTCGGAAGCGCCCTGTGTTGAGGGGCGCTTCTTGTGGCGTTGCTGCACGGCGGCCGAGCGGCCGAGAAGCTTGCTTGTACGTCCAGCCATGGACTGCTCCTCAGGTGTAGCCTTGTGCTTGTATTTTGTGCTCTTAGCGGCGCCATTAGGAACGATATTCTTGCCCCTGGCTCGCTCCTGGGCGAGAGCTGTCTTGCGAGGATCCTTGGCTCGAGTGACTCGCAACTTACGCGGCAACATGGGAGGAAATTTCTTGCCATCAAGGAGTAAGGCTGCCTCAACATCGTTGCCGTCCTGGGAAATAATGTTAGCAACTGGTCCGATCGAAGTAAGTAAGACAACCGTGGACTTGCATAAAATTGGACATAGGCGAAACCCTTGCCTACACGAGTCTTGGAATCTCGAACTACTCGGACGTTTTCAACCTTGCCCTGGGTGCTAAACGTTCGCCAAAGACCTTCTTCGACATCGGATGGGGTCTTGTTCTTCTTCTTCTCCGTAGTGTCACCATCTGCGTTGGTGTTCAAGACGGTCTCATCGTCAACAAACCCGAGGTTGCCAACAAACACACACCGGCGGTGATCCGTGGGACTGGGGTGGGCGACGCTGTCAACTCTCAGGTGCCTTTCAAGGACTTGGGTACCATTGAGTTCTGCGGCAGCTTTGCGAGCAGCCGCCGAGGTTGAGTACACGACATATGCATTAGCGGACTTGGTCGTCGCGTCCATCAGGCTCTTAGTAATGTAAGCTGCTCGCTTAGGGAGAGAGCCACCTGCGAAAGCAACGGAACGGAAACGCAATGAATCGATAGTTTGTGGAGGAGTGGCATCTTTATCCAGAATGGATGACAGATGGGCCATGAGGGTCTTCTTGGCGGCCTTGGAATTGATTGCTTCTGTGGACACATTGGCGAGAAAGACTGTTCGCGCTGCCTTCTCGAGGTCTGACGATTTGTTATCCTTGGCGAGGGTCTCATGGACGGGAATGTCACTGTCGTTGCCGGCATCCTCATCCTCCGCGACAGCCTTTTCGGTCTTATTCAGAGCGTCGTTCTTTTGTCGCTTGCCGGCGCGCTCAGCTTCCTCTTCCGCAACAAGTTTGTCCAAGTATTTGCCCTCCAGATCGTCGTTTTCGTTTTTTCTCTTTCGTTTCCGATCCTTGCTTGACTTGTCTTCTGTCGCATCAATAATGTCGTCGAGCTCCACTGGCGCATCCTTCATGGGCTCGCCTGAAGATTCTTCCTCTTCCTCTTGCTCGTCTTCACTCTCCCCCTCTGGCTCCGAAGCGTCGGACACATCCTCTTCCTCGTCTGATGGGCCATCTTCTTCGAAGCTCAGCTCCTCGCTAATCTCAGAGAGGACCTCATCGTCGGCGTCTTGTTCTTCGAGTTGCACCCTTGGCTTGGGAGGTTCCCGAACCTTTTGTTCCACCAACGTCGAGTATCTTGACTTAACGGGAGCCTGCACAGGACCAGCCTGCAAATGATGAGTATGGATCAAGTCAAATGGCTAGATGTCGCAAAACTTACACTGGACGCAAAAAGAGCGTCGAGGGTGGGGTCCACCGCCTTGGAAGAAGCTGTCAGGCTTTTTGAACTGTTTTTTGTTAGATCTTTGTCCGTAAAGGCATCAAGGATCGACAAGTTACCGTTTTGCCATTGTGTCAGATTCAGTACTGTTTGTGCTGAATTGGAAAAGTTGTCGACTCTTGTGCACTCTTTTTGACCTCCGACGAAAAAGACATGAGCCAGAAAAAAGTCCCAGGTTCAGAACGGAAGACCCACAATCCGATTGCTCAGGACATGGTCATTGGTTTGATAACCTCAGCCAATCGATAAGCTCTCGTGGCACTGACAGTGAGCATTTCTGCCGTCAAGAACCGCCTTTTTACGGGCCCCCGTCATTCTCTCAGCAAAGCCGCTTCGGCGCTCGCCCCAAGCCCAGAGACGACGCCCAGGGCAGCCAGCGCAAACCGGGGCCGCACCCATCCCATTCCCTCTCTCTACCCTCTGTTCCCCCTCCACCAGCCCAACTTGTCGAATACAAGTTTCCTAGCTCTTCCTTACCTCAAATTCCTCTTTTGAATTTCTCATGCCGGACAGAGATCGACCCAATCGGTTGTTTCTTAGCTCACATTCACCTTCTCACGCTCCCACTCCAAGATCTTGCGTCCTCGATTTTCTAGCGACCATTCCTCGTCACCCGTCACCACGGGCGCGCTCCCACGACCCTGCGATCGACAACAGCGCTGTTTCCCGCCCAACGATACGAGAAAACACAATAGTCCTATCGAGTCAATAATAGACACGTAATCGCGTCCTTTTGCAGCTATGGCTGTCACTGCTTCCGCACCAGCGCCTCTCTCCTCCCCGGCGCTTGGAGTTGCCGATCATGAGGACAGCAACATCTCCAGCCCCCTCAGTGAGGTTGACACGAAAGATGACAACGACGAAGACATTGAGCATATGAATCTCGATCATGATGACGAAGATAGCGTCAGGCGTAGCCCTCGAAAGAAGCCACCACCTACCGACGACTCGGACAGCGTTCTCTCTGACGCTCACTCCGATGTACCCTCCGATGGCAACGTCACAGAAGCTGAAACCGAACGACTATATGATACACCAAAGCACCAAAGGCAACGAGACGTTGTGGTAGACCAATACAACGAGGGCCAAGTCTACGAACACACTCCCAGCAAGCTTCGCAGGACAGCCAACATGCACAACGACGACGAGGACGAATCTGCAATAGATGACGACGATGATTCTACAGGCTCCCCCACAATCGGTGAAGATTCGCCAACAAAACATAGTATTGCACACAATGCTGGACACGAAGACGAGCATAAAAATGACGCCCAAGAGCGGAAACGGAAGCGTTCACCCGCCGCCGATCAATCAGAAACCGAACAGCCGCTTAGAAAACGAGCAAGCTCAGAGCATGCGACTGATGTGAACATCCCCCAGCAGCCAGAAGAGACTGTTTTGCAAGACGGGCCCACCCCTGCGCCTGAAAGCACCGGTACACATACACCTGCTGAAGACACTGATGCTTCTCCCCAGAAGAGATCTACCAACAGAGAGACTGATCTGGCAGAGCGTCTTTCGCGCGCCGTAAAAAAGAACACCCGCGGATCCAAACGAAAAGCAGCGGCAGCTGTTGCTGATCCTGACCCGGACACTGACAGCGGAAGTCATGATGGCGCGCGCGATAGCGCCAGGGGAACAGACGTGGATCACCACGACGAAGCTGATGCAGATGCGGACGAAGAAGTTGACTCAGCTACTGCACATGATGAAGAGCGTAAGAACAAATTTACTCATGATCCAGGTCATCTTACTTATCTTGTCACAGTGGAACGAAAACAAGCCGCTTTCAAGGATTGGACTGTTATCGAAGAAATGTTTGGGGTGTTTCGTGACAGGTACGTTGTATCGTGATAACAAGCATTTACCTGCTGATGTCTTGTCTAGGCTCTACAAAGACCGACTTGAACGACTGGAAGAGGAAGAACAGTCACTCCTTGCCAGCGAACCGACACATCCTGAGTACCTAAACATGAAGCAGTGTCTGGATGATCGACTAGAACAAAAGCTACGCGAAATAAACAATGAACACGAATATCGCCTCAAGGCTCACGAGCGACGGTCCGTTGCCCAGCGAGCCCAAATATGGGGGCAGTACTACCAAGCGGTTCGTGAGAAGAGAGAAAGGACACTAGAAGCACTTAATCAAGAGTGGTACGACATCCAGACTGCAAGGCGAAGCGCACACAGCTTGCAGGACTGCGGCTTGCTCTACCCCAAGGATCCCGCACAACGTGTGAGAAATGCGATCGCCTACAACACCGAAGTCTCAGCACTAGCTACGATTGCAAAGTACAAAGGGTTCCCCGCAGGCCCCGAGATGAGCGGGGCGACACCGTCGGAACTGGAAGATGATATAGCTGCCATTGAGGTACGTTAATAACACAAGTCAGCTCCCAGAGCACTGAGCTGACTATCGTAAGCGAGCCAAGCGATCACGACATAAGCCAGTAAACCAACGACGCGAGGAATACTATGCCCAGCCATTTGATCGCCTCGGACCCGCTGGTGAACAATTCCTTCGAGAGACGCCGTGGGCCAATCCAAATCATTTACTTCACAAGGTGCACCCTACAGCTGCTTCAACGGAGGCACCTCCAGACGAGATGACCAGCCGTGGTGCGCACCAAGCTTCTGTGCCTCCTGGCGCCCAAATCACGCAGTCTCCTCCACTCTCAGCACGACTATCGGAGTCTCCAGAATTGACAAGAACGCTACTAAGCCCGGCTCACCAAGCTAAACGGGTTGGCAACCGTCTGCCCGGCGTCAACCGCGGTACAAAAGCAGCAGCTACATAGACGCTGAGTGTGTAAGATTTGTGGTTGAACATATCCCTCGGATAGGACTGGATTGGTAAAACTATGGGGCATCTTGCTTTTGTACTCGGATTTTGTGATACCCAGGGGAGATGGTCGGTTCAGGCCGCTGCGGACCAGGCTGTCTTTTTCTTTTTCTTTTTCTTTGGACTTGAGCGACATTAGAATATTGCATTCGTCTACGGCAGCTAGTATATATCTGTCTACTGCCATCAGTCGAGCGAAAGGCATCCACTTTGTAGGTAGTGGATAGCCGGTTGCTTGAGAGTCACTGTACAAAGGTCTTCATATGCTTATATACACCCTGCACAGAATAGCTGGCAAACCTGTTGTACATAAAAGGATGTGGAGTTTTCTGGGCGTTTTGCTTTGTAGGTCTTATGAATAGCAACACTGCATTTTGCCCTCTTATTCAACTTGCATCCACATCGAAATTCCAGCGCTTAATCGTACATGTGGCCAGGCCACTTAGGTGAACTGTCTACTTGGAGGCAGATGACTTTGCGGGCGCATCTGGGACCTTGACATCTTCGAAATTGTCTTGACCAACGGCGTTAAGCGTATACCAATCTAGACCACGTTAGCAGAGGATGACAACCACACAAGAGCTCTCTCTCTGCATACAGATGCTTCCAACGACAGCCAAGAGACCAAGGCCTGTCACGGCATTTTTGACAAGATAGGGCCGTCGTGCTCGTACAAGCGCAGGGCCCTGTCGCAGACGGCGATCGTAGTATGTTGAGTGCGGGCTGTTTCAGAGTCATGATCAGCCCACTTCAGTGACTGTTTTTCAGTAAACAAACCTGGTGGGCATCTTGGATGGTCGAGTTGTCAATTATTACAAGAGTTATCCTGTGCCAGGCCACAATGCAATTGAAGAGGGCCAATTGCTTAAATGCTGCGAGATATAGCTCTATCTCGAATGTACTTCAAGTGAATGTTGATGCGCCTTTGTACTGAGGTAAGAAGAATATTTGCGGCTAAACATCGGGCGGATGGAGGATGACCGTGACGTCTATTGAACTTTCCTTACCTTAGTTCCAGGTTCTTTGTGGAGCTTGCTTGCTTGCAAGGGTCTGTTTCCGTTTCCACGTTCCATATTCTCTGCTTTCGCGTCGCCATTTCAAAAGATTCAGGTCTGAGATATACCAACCCCAACAGCGACAACGACAACGACAGCGCGGAACGAATCCCCGACGTGTATGAGGACGCCGCGGCACGCGCGACTTCCGATCCTTTGATGAAGCTGAGCGGTTGATGCAAAGCATGCACAGCTACAAAGCTTAAGCCTAGTCGCGCGACCACGGTTCAAGAGCCGCATCGGCATCTTTATCTGCGAAAACCACTTCATCGCACACTTACAGGAAGCTTATAATTTCATCATCCGCCGACACCTACCGCCGCGACCGAGAACCCGACCAATAAATCATGGCAGCGAATCTTTCAGTGTCGGACCAGATCCGGCAGCTTGATGATGCACGAAAGTTGGTTTTGGGAGATGTCAAATATTATCCCAGTGTTGTCAAGGGAATACTACCCATCATCGGACCAAGTGCAGCGCTCGAGCTGCGAAGATGGGGCGCCGAATTTCTAGCTGAAGCTTTTTCGACGCCTGCTCTACCAAATGGAGAAAAGGAGACAATGCAACCTTATGTTTTACCAACATTGGAGTCTATGCTCGAGAACGAGCGTGAAGACCCTCAAGTTCTGCGAAGTGTGATCCAATGCGTTGCCAGTATCTATCCCTTGGCGATGAGGTGGATGTATGATGAGACTGCCCTGCGAGATGCAAGATTTAGCTAATGTGACTATGTAGCATCAACAACGGATACGACACAATCACTTGGGAACGAATGGTAGCCGTAAAACAAAAGGTTCTAAGGATATGGGACAATGCTAGCCCTACCGTGAGGATTTGTTGCATCAAGTTCGCGCAGCGTGTAGTTCTGGCACAGACAGCAGCGACGGGTTCTGAGCTACGAGTATGAGTCTGTGATCTAAATAAATGGGATGTCGCTAACATATTGAAACAGTATGGCGGTACTCTAGATGTCTCGCTGGATAAAGTCCCCCCAAATCACCAGTCACTTGATCCTCGGAACTTAGAGGCTGAAGCGTCCGGACTACTGGATAGAATGTTGGCAACTCTACAGGAGAGCAGGTAAGAGGGTCGCTTTTGACTGTAAATGCCCGTGTAACTAACTGTACGCGAAACTGCAGCGATGCTCTGCTCGTAGACGCAACGTTGAACTGCATGTCAATCCTCGTGAGGACACGACCAGGAACCTCGAACAGGATCATCAATGCTCTTGTCAACTTTAATCCCCTCAAGCTCGCCAACTCTCCTCTAACCCCCAAGACCCGCGTCATGATTAGATCCATGGAAAAAACAACTCGAATGCTACTTATCCATCTTATGAAGCGAGATCCCAACAATCCAATGGCTCACAGGATACAGCAGCACGTAGAACGCATGATGCAGATTATGGCAGAATTTTTTGACGATTCTGGACGAAAACGTCCCCTCGAGCCAGCACCACAAGATGCCAATGATCCCAAACGACAGCGATTATCCCCAGCACAAATTCAAATACCACCGTTGGGCCCCGGCCCCCACAGCCTAGCCGACGTTTTCACACTCATCGACAATACTGCTCTCAAGAATTTCGATATCTCGCTAGTTCCCGCTCCTTTGGTCGCAAGGATCGCCGTTACCACGCTGTCGAGACTTGACCCCCAGGTATTATCTAAAGCTGTCGATGGTATTCGCGGCCGTCTCGACACCCTGGCCAATGCTCCAGCTCCTGAGTTAAATCCCAATACCGCCCCGTTGGGCGTAGACGAAGACGATGATGACTATGAGCCTGATTTTTACCAGGCCGAGGATACAGAACAGATTCTCAACAAGCTAGATAGCTCACCCATGCATGATGCACCGGTATTGGACGATGGCCTTGCACTGAAATCATTCCACCTTCATCAGCCTAGTGCTCTAACCCCAGAAACGGCACTGACAGCAGGCAATGGAACAGTCACCCGGGTGATTGAGATGATGAAGTCGTTAGAAGACCCGGCCAAGAAGAGCAAAGCTGGCTTCAGCAGACTAGCAGCTAGTTCTGGTAATCGGGATTCTTGGATGACAATACTGGCACGACTAGCAACGCGCTCTGTGGCCGGTCTCGAGGAAACCTCTATCAAAGAGGAGGGTGGCTCATCAGCACCCCAGTCTCTCAGCAACAATATTCGCGACGTTTTATATTCCTATGTGATGGAGGACTTCCGAAAGCATATTGATGTGGCGGTCTCATGGCTCTGTGAAGAGTGGTACAACGACAAACTACAACAGAAAAAGGGCGGCGACCGACCCTTGTACTACGAAAAGTGTTGCATGCGTTTGATTGATGGCTTTTTGCCATATCTACACCCTCAAGACAAAGTGTTGACGCGATTCTTGAGTGAAATACCCGAGCTAAACAAGAACCTCCTGTCGCGCGTAAAGCACATGTGTCGCGACCCCAGCGTCGTTCAGCTGGCTTTGACAAGCCTTCTATACTTGGTCATGATGCGGCCACCTGTCAAAGAGATTGCACTGGACACGGTGCAAGATATCTGGACCGAATGTAAGTCGAATTGGAACCTCTTCTCAGGATAGTTGCTGACCCGTCACTAGTTGAAGAATCAAGACCTATGGCAGGCAAGTATTTGACCAAATATCGGCCAACTTTCATGGAGTCTGCACGAAATGCTGCTGGTGATACTGGACAGTCTGCATCGCCTGCTATTGCGGCTTGAAGCGGGCTGCTAGTTTTAGCACCGAAGTCATAATGGATCGTCGATTAATGAAAAGTGCAACGATGCGCGATTGCTACTTTATCCGGCTGTATCAAAAGATGTAAATCGTCAAGATGATGGATGTATGGAGTTGCTCTAGCCACGAAACCAGACGAGCAAAGGAATGGCTTGACGTTACTTTTCAGGCACACTCGCTACAGAAACAGGAGGCCTGGAGTGGACAACTGTCTCAGGATGACAGAAAACTAAATCACGAAAATGAGGCATTCAACGGCGTTAAAGGGTAGATACAGGATTGAAATACCAGTCGATGATGGGGAGGACGGCATTGTCTGTTTGAGTTGGCTGTTGTAAAGCTGTAAAACAATTTATGAGACGCGCATCTATCGTTACACACAACCAAGCATGGTTTTGGGAGGAAAACAAGACGTCTCGAATAGACTTGGCTTGATTTGATCTACGGCAAGACATAGTAATCTTGTGTCAAGTATCATTTTGAGGATAGACCCAGAACCGCCGCTTTAATAAAGTGACACGACTTCGAGATCCTTGCACTCAAAGATGGGTCTTTGGTCCTTAGAAAAATAGCCATGGGCGTCATTGCTGAGCTAGGGGAAGAAACGTAAACACTGGATTGCGTGTTTTGTGCTATGATGGAAGTTCATGTTGCTGTGCCATCAGGAGAACATGGTTGTTGGGGTACAGTACGCACGTACTATAATAGTCATGGTCTTTTAATTGGAGACCCGTGACGTTGGTATTCTCTCAAATATTCCAGGTTCCTTCGGGCGTGTGTACCTTATGGATTCCTTTCTGTTTTGTTTGTTACTTCTCTGACGATACTGACCGGCACTGAGCTGAGGCTTCTTTACAATTCGATCAGCGCATGTCAATATTTACCTTTTCCGTCCCTCCAACCACTGTATCTCAACGGTACTAATAAGGTAACTTTCCTACTCCGTACTGTAACGGCACAAACGGGGACCAGACGGGAGCCAGCGGGAGCCAACACTATCACGGTACGTACTGATTGAAGATCAGAAACCCCCAGCAAGTCTTCCCTTGCGAACAAAAACAAAGAAAGGAAACCCTTGCCCCCGTTGTTATTAGTGTGGGTTAATTTACGTCTGTGTTCACATTGCTTATGCAGTCATTTATCCTTAACATTACAGCAAGAGCCTTGCCTCATTTTCTCCTCTACTTTCTTTCACGCTGCCTTGTATTTGTTCTGTTGCCTTGCTGCTGATAAGTTACTCCTTTTTGTCTACAGCATTGACCAACCAACCAATACTTTAACGGAAAAGGATCACACTGCTTTAGACATATGAACTAAAGTCAATTCATCAGTCGTTGCAATGCGAAATCGTTTTCTCAAAAAGGATTTCTCTATTCACAAAGACACAGTCAACGGTATGTTCAACGCGTGAGCTGAGATTGGTCCTGTCCATGCTTTGTTAGATATCCTCACATTACATGCTTTCTTTGCACTTCTTTAACAACTACTACCCGTCAACGCCTCATTATCCACTTGAAACAGCTCCCCACACCTTCAACCGGGGCGCAACTGTACAATTGTCGTCCCGTCCCATCCTGTCTCCTGTCTCCTGCTCGTCTCGTCAAGTCTGTCTGGCTTGATCTGACCTGACGTGACTGGGCTCCTCACGTCAGCCTTGTTCTCTTTTCCACACTAGCGACTTTTCTATTTCGTTTTCTAATCTTCACTGCATTACCACTTCGATGAAGCAGCTACTAGCTAACACCAGCCTATTCTTGGTCAGCCGCCGCCACAGTCGCAAGGAAATCCACCGAACCACATGCTACTCCTTTGGACGAGGAAAAGACATTGACTCCCGCCTCCACCGGCGCCATCAACAGCATGAAAGCCAGGAGCCCTGCCTCCTATAAACCGGCCGTCGCCAGGTCCAGCACAATCAGAAGCGTGCGGAGTTTTGAGGGCTCCGAGTCTAGCCCCGAAAGCAAATACAGCAATTTCTCCAGTAGTATGAACAGTACCACAAGCGCCCTGTCCAACTCCAACTCCGATTCCAACTTCCACAACCAGACGCACCTCAAATCCAAGACCGAACACGACACACATACAGCGAGACCGTCGCGCTGGAGCACTGGTGCTGCGCGTGTGGTTGAGCCTACTCCAGATCCAGATAATTCCGCCATGTCAGAAAACGTTGAAGCGCCAGACAGTCAATGGGACTCGACAATAGGCAAAGCCGGTCTGGGAAAGACCGGCCGCGTGATAAACAAACTTGTCAGCGACAACGAAGCTCTGAAGCGCGACATAAAGATTGAGCGTCTCAAAGCAGACGAGGCCAAGCAAGCGGCCAAGCTGGTTGAGGACAAGCTCGAGCGCATGGTCAACGATTATGAGAGCCGACTACTCGAGGCCAATGTTACTAAGACACTGCTGGCTCGAAAAGAACGCCAGGTGGAGACCTTGCAAATAACCGTCGAACTGGAGAAGAAGAAGGCTGTAGATGCTCTCCAACGGGAAAAGAGCTGGAGGGAGGAGATGGACAAGACGAGGAAAGATGCAACGACCCAAGTCGAAGAAGCAACTAGCTATGCGCAGTTGATGGAGGGTCGCTATAATGCCATCTCGTCCCACTGGCAGGACCAAGGAGAAGAAGTCAAACGAGCCGTCTCCAAAATGAAATCGGAGATCGACCAACTCAATGAGGAGCGACGAGCAGACGACGACAAAATACAAACACTGAGAGATCTGTGCGACCAGCAAGATAGCAACATCAAGCAACTTCGACACGAAAAGGAAGAGATTGCTCGTATGTTTGAGGAATACAAACAGAGCCAAGAACAAGGTCTCAAAGATATCAAGACCAACGCCAGAAAGCGAGAAGATGAGCAAGAGGCTTTGCTAGAAGCTTCTAGGGAAACTCTCAACAAGCTGAGATGGGCGCTGAATGTGAAAGAAAACGTCAAAGGTGCGCAATAAGAATAGCTAATCTTGTTGCGCTGCCACCCATCAAACAAATCGTGGTGTCCGCAACTCACTTATTTGGCAAGCTACATCTCCCTGCATGTGCGATTTGATCGAATCACCTACCTCTTTTCGACAAGTCGACTCGTTGGGCCCAGTTTCTTTCCCGAAGCTCTAAACAGCTTCTTGACTCTACGTCTACGAATACCTGATGACCATCGTTACCTCGATACCACTCCTAGTATACTCTGCTCTTCTGCTCTTTAGACACATTACATGGCCTGGAAATCTATGCTGAATTTGAATTTGTCTGTGTAACCCGTCTCGGTTACTTACACAACACTGGGAAAGGACGTGCCGAGGTGTTATAGGTGTTTGGGGTTCTTTTTGTGCTGCGCTGAGGCTTGATGGATGCCTCGCGATTGAGAGATGGTGATGTGTTTGGATATAGATATATTGTCATACCAGGTAGAATAACCTGTGGGCAGGGAAAGGAAAACAAACCGGTATTTGAACTGGGATCTCTATAGAGTGCCTATCTTAGTTACCTGGTCATGAGACAATCCCACTTACTTGGATCCTTTGTTTACTGAAGTTTGTGATGCATCAAGCTAGGGCGATACTTTATGCTTCCTTGCTCATTTTCTATATGTAACTACTAAGGTACCTTGCTTGACAGCCCCTTTTAAGCCTCCTCTAAGAAGAATTCAGATCCTAAGGTGTACATCTATTAATAGTCAGCTTCCTTGTCGCTGCTTACGAATTGCAGGCTTTAGGTATTCTTCTCACTTCCAGAGCACGTTACTTTCATGATGCAGTGCTCGCAGTGTCAGTCATTCTTTCTGCCTCTCGCCACCCGACAAGGAGGGATGTATTTCATGGCAGTGAATCACGGAGGGCTGTTCTCTTCGGCAAGGTAAAAGAAAGGCAGTGGCACTGTTGGCACCTGCCTTTGCCAATGGAAGCTGCTGCTTGCCGCTTAGGTAGCGGGAGACTGCAGTGGTGGCAGCTTCCTCCTTTTATTCCTGTTTGTTTAGGCAGGCGCCTACCTACCTATATCAAGCAGATCTCTTGATCTCCAAATTTCTCTCTTCTTCTTCTTCTTCTTCTTCTTCTTCTTCTTCTTCTTCTTCTTCTTCTTCTTCTTCTTCTTCTTCCTCCACCAACCTACCTTCCAGTTCTTCACCTTGGCATGGATGGTTTTTCGCAACAACCTTCCTTCTTATCTGCCTTATCTTCGTAAACCATTGTCCATGCCACTGCGTCTTTAAAACAACTTTCTTCTCTTTACACGTGCTCTATCGCTATTCTGTTAGTTGGGCATTTAAACCAAGATATCCCTCTGTTCTCTGCCGGTTGGCTAAATGTGTCAGCGTTGTCATCTTCGTTGAAGTGTTTAGCAATCTTCCTCAATTCCTCAATCACACCTTGCGATGTGAGTATACCTATCAGCACAGATACAAAAACCGCTTATTCACTATTCATCCAGTACCTTCTTGTCACAGCCATGGATATTGTAGAGTTCTACGTATCTTGTAACCCTCCGTTACTCCCTAAAGGAGTGGCGCTGATATTTGCCCGTGTCGAGGAAAGAAATGACCTTGTAAGTATTCAAAGTCTCTCCAAGACTTCTACTAACACATCTTTCTTTTGCTCTTGCCATTAGGGAATCTTTGAGATCCTTTACGAACCTGAGACCCCTTGGTTTAAGCTCATTGCCCTAAGGGCTTCTCAGCACGAAATCACCAACTGGATGCACTCTCAACTAGAGGAGCTAATGGAATCAGAAGCCGACGCTGTTATACGAGACGAAGACGAAGATGATCTCGGTACATCTGTCATTCAACCCGATGTTGAGGTACTAGTCGAGGACCCACACATTATTGCCTTTCCTTCTCTCCAAACAATCCTGAAAGACACCCTCAGTCAATATGATGCGTTCCGATATCCCGCCACTATCAAGATCCTACCTTACAAAACACTTTGGCGAGTTCCAGAATCATCTGGAGTCACTATCCTACAGATTCTCTCGAATTACGAGTCCTTGGGATCTGTGTTGCCTTTAGGCCCAAGCATCGACAGCCTTCAAGCTCTCACAAAATGTGTTATTACATATAATTTCCAGGGTTCCTTATTATACATCGGCAGCAGTGAAAGCGAACACGCACTAGGCGTTGCAAAACTAAAACTTGACACTCTTGCAGCCTTTATGGTATTTCTTGCGATCAATTTGTGTTCTTCCTCTAATTGAGTTTAGCATGTCCCCTTGGTCCCTACCACTCATATGGTCTTCACTGAGACTTCGAGCTCGGCTACACTCTGCTACCGATACATGACACATACGGGACTATCCGGATTGACTTATGTTGATTCCGCCGTCATCGGTCAGAGCGAGGCCATGGAGTACTCCTCGATCGGCAGCGCAGCGTCCCTGAGAATTGAATCTCTTAATCGGTACCGGCAGCCTGCGCCCGATCGCGTCAAGTACCCAATTCCAGAGACAGGTAAACTTAGAGATTGGCATCCAGAATTTCGTCCATTCTCTGGATATTCATATGGGAACAAACGCTCTGGTGCCATCCCTACTATCAAGAAGAAAAGACCTCAACAGAAGATCCATCACCAAGAATCGGACAGTGTTGGCAAGATCACAGCTAGCACTGAGGGACACCGCAATCTCGAACATATCGGCACAGACTTACCACAAGTTCGAAAGTGCTTAGAAGATCTCAGGTACCAAGCTCGAAATAACAAGAAAATCACTAATTGGCTCTGTAGCATCGAGTTCAGCGGAGATGATGACCAGCTGAAGCCAGCCTCATTTCTGGTAGGGGACAGTGGAAAGCAAGGCGACGGAATAGCAACAGACTTACAATATGGCTCGCGTCCTGAGTTATCACGAGGTATTGAAGAGTCAAGGGAACCTTGGCTTGTCAACACTAAAGGCGTCCCTCTTGAGGAGGCCAAGATCAAAGATCAGGTGCCAGGATCAGATTATCGGGCTTCTTTATGCCAACTTCCCTTAGGCTTGGATATGCCAGAAAATAGTCTCGAGCTCCCCAACTTTCCGAATCCTTCCGGTCCGCAGTCTAATGCTGCAAAGGATTTGATGGACATTGATGATGGTCCTATCACAACTCCCGCGCTCATGGATAATATCCCTTTGCATGATGACGGGAACAAACTTCAGACTGTATCGGAGGATCAAGTTGTTCATTCTGAGGTCACATTCGGTAAAAGAAACCATCAGGAAAAGAGACTGTTCGATACCATGAGACAGAAAGCTGGCTCTGGGCTAAGCTGGGCCAACGTAGCCTCAAAGAAGAAAGACGAGAAACAAGACGACAAGCCCACCTTTGGGCTGAATGTGCCTGTCGCATTTGTCCCTGACAATCGTTCTGCAACTCAGAGTTCAACAACGCCAACATCCAAGGTTATTGCCAGCCTCGACCATATCCCGGCCAAGCAGAAAGAAGAGCACGCCAAGGACAAGTCAATTTCAGTTGAGAAACCAAAGCCTGACCCAGCCACACCGGCCTTCCGAATTGTTCCAGGAATGGTCATGCCAACAACGGATCACGAGGAGTATAGCGACTTTCTGCCAGAGGCTGAGAACAAGCTACGTAAGTTGGTTGAAGTTCTACAAATAGTTCCCGGGAAAGTGAGCATCCAAGCTCAATTTGGGAGGTTGTGCCGAAAAGATATATTTCCCGCTTTGGTCTATGACGGTCAAGCTCCATCGTGGGCTGTTAACAAAACTGTTGAGGCTCTAGACACTGAAAATCCGCATATGGGATTTTATCCCATCCTCACAACAAGCGGGGCAGAAGCAAACTTGATCCCTCAAATGCTTGGTGGCAGATCTCCATGGGAACTGACGGGGAAACGAGTCTACTACGAATTCCACTGCTTCGCCGGAAAGACGCCTGAGGTTATCGTGGAAGTTGATGCCGATACATTCCAGCATCAACACTTCCCCCCGACGACTGAAGTCTCAAAGGCTTTCGTGCATTGCACTCAACGTGCATGGGATATCAAAATTTCTGTCTCCCGTATGTATACGCAGGCGATGGCCGATGATATGGAAGAGTTTGCTGCATCATTAGTGCGCTCCATGAGTATCGGGTGAGTCACCTAGCCTATCCATTTGGTTAGACGCCGAACTAATTTCTTAGAACGAACGAGATGGGGGAGCTCGTGATCAGTACCGAGCCGAAGAGCATCTCAAATTTAGGCGTCGACAGGGTCAGAATATGTCACGAAGCCCGGTACCGAGATGGAAAGAAGGGACCTAGCTGTCTCAAGGTTACTATGATACGACGAGTTGAGAAACTTCCTGGTATTCCCAAAGGAACTTATCGGGGTCAGTCAGTTCCAGTGACCCCGCCTGGAAATGGCCGGCCTGGCCAGTGGTTCGAAGCAAGCATTTCATCTGTACGAGCAGAAGAGATATTCCAAGAGAACATGGGTCTAGAGTTCGGCGATAAAACACATTGGACACCTGATATCCTACACCAACAGGGCGTTTTCAGAGCCATCTCTGAACCAGCACTGCAAATGGTCAGAAAGATGGACCATGTCGGCGATTCGAACTCAAACGGACAAGGCCCTCGCACTGGTCAGCAATCGTACAGTGCTGCTCAGGATTCAATGCACAGGCAGAAAGGGACATACTTTTGGTAAACCGCTACAGGACGATGTTTGATTCAATACGCGGAAATGGAAGACATGGATTGAGGTACGAAGTGTGGCGGAGATGAAATGGATAGATATCGGAGTTACTGAGCGCCTTGTATCAAAACCTTGAGCTATTATAAGATCGCGATGGCAATTTGCATGATTCTGGACCTCAATTACGTCACCACTACAGCCCTAACCGAAACAATTTTAATAAGTGATGCCGGCGTCTAAATACGCGACCAGCTAATATGACTACCTACTGAGACGTTTCTACCGCTCGACTAGATATGTAGATAATGGCATTCCATGTTGTTTCAATTACCAAAGCTCACAGGCGCCTCATAATGAAAGCATTAACTAAGACGGGCCTAGAACTTGCGATTCGATGTTCACGGAAACTTTCGGTAAGAAATCTTACTGGCGTTGATGCCTCGAGCTCCCTTTTTGCGCTTTGATCTGTGTTAGAGAACTCGCACTCACGAGTCCTTGGCTAGGAAAAAGATACACTGCCTTGGAGCATACATTTCAACACACTGCCATGTTTTGCTTGTGTATTGGATAACTACCTGCTTTGGACCTTGGAAAGAAATCTACATGGGTAAAACCATTCGCGACACCAAAAAACAAAGATATGATTCCGGGCCCTCCCAGCTCGGCTCGGGCCGCGATTCCGATCTATGTACATAGGGGATATCGTGGTTTTTCAGCTGGAGAACTCTAATATCGAACTGTTAGTTTCATGTAGATAAAAGGCAAATTACTAAGCTCTTAACTCTTGAGCCTAGGGTAGGTCGATTCTTTCATTATGTGTCTAGGTACGAATAGTAGCAGTGATATGAACGTAATTGTAAACTTTTACTTCAATATCTCAATACTAGAATGAACTTACTCGATGGTGAGCTTAAATCAGTGATGTCAGAAACCCTTGATTCATTTGGAGATCTTCTTGGGAATTACGCAATCAGGATTATTGGGGCCATCATTGACTATGTTTGATCGAGTGCGAACCTCCCCATGACTTTGCACCCTCCTCTTCATACTGGAGGTCAACAACTCCCCATGACTATATCATGACCACTGTCTTACGCGATCCAGCCCCGCACCGGTTCGGATTCAGTTATGAAAACCGAGCTAGTAGTGCGAGAGCTGGAATGACCTAGGAAGAAATGAATGACTTGCAACCTACGTCATAGTGGTATATGCCCCTGTTGACGCCGTTTGCATCCTTTCAATGTGTTGCTGACCCATGAGCATGGACTTAGGATACTGTCTTCTTCGCCATGATCGATGGAATCTAGACCAGAAAGCCTCTTGTTCCTAGGGCCAATTGTGTAGGGGTGCGGATATATGCACTAGTGGGCTGCTCAAGCATGTAAGATATCAGCGCTGAGAGGCTCGTTATATATCGTGGGCTCTCAAAGCTGATTAAGGCCGCCATGAGCAAAACCAGGCCGTCTCAGAAAGCCAGACAGACGGTATGTGCGATATGTGGTGAGGTTGTTAAAATCAAACACATGACGATGGTGGATGTTTGCTTCGCTTCGATTAAATACTAAATCATTTCCATCATTTCCTTGAATGTGATCAACACAATTCCTGTGAGCCTCTCTATAGTCTTCCTGTATGGACTTGCATAACCAACTCGACGAGACCATGGGGATATTCGCTTGACTCCTAGCGTCCAAGTAATCATGCTATGCTTCGTTTCGCAGCCGTATCGCCAAAATCTATCACACAGCCTCGCTCCCATGGCCGTAGTCATAAGGTGAGGTATGTCAACATCTTGCCTCGTTTCGTCTAATCATCCAATTGATAGACCAAGCGAGCGATATTCCAGCACCAGTTCGCCGTTGAATCTATCTTTTTCATGTCGCGTAGCCAGTCTAAATATACTGTAACCGTTTGGGAGGCATCCACATCGAAGCGTTGCCCGCAAAGCGACGACCGGATCCGACTCAACATGGGGTGCTGCTGCGATAAATGCAACAGAATTAGAACGCCCAGAAGATTCTGTGACCAGAAGAAAGTGATCGGCACAAGTCGTTTGTTGGTACATGGGGGTGATAAGGCAATGGGCCACTTAATCGAGGCTTTGAGACATTCTGCCGCACCTTCAGCATCCTCCCGAGTCAGGCTCTCAGGGTGATGAAGAGCCTTAAAAATGCAGGGTCTGTGTATGAGGTGTTTGTTGTAGCTGTATCGTGTTCGGAGAAGTGCGGTTTGTATGTCGGCTGCGAACGGATACGTGGCTGGTGGAGTATCAAGATCCGGCGTAAACATGCAATTGCTCTGAAGAGATTCTTCCGTATATACGTCACCAAAGGCATTATGTGAAGGCTCCGCGAAGGCCACATCGTGATTATCCTGCCATCTTAGATGGCTGGGTAACATGCCCTTCCACTGCTCTAGCTGTGCGTCGAGTTGTTTCATGACAGCTGCGGTCCCGGGACTCGAAGAGATGTTGAAGGGAGCGAACCCCGTAAGGGGGGGCAGAGAGGCCTCTGTGCCAAAGGCTTGAAGGCATTGTTAGTGTGCTGTTGCTAAGACTGCCAGTGCATAGTTGTTTTGACGTACTCTTGTTGAGAACAGAATGGAAATTGACCGAGAGCCTTCGGAGAACGATTTGAGAAGCGAAATGCTCATGAAAGTGAGTTTGTTGATTGACGATATAGTCCTCGTCAGTCATCGGTCCACTGAAGTCAGGGAGACCAATTGTTTCCTCCAGCTTTTCTAGCCCAGTCAGGTGTAGTCCAAACTCCATGTGGAAGCACCTGCACTTGTTGTTAACATGCCTTCTCATGTTGTTATCAATAACCTACGTTTCCATGATTGAGCAGTGCCAGAAGACTCGCTTGACCAGATCTGTTAGGGGGCCGTGTAATTCGTCAGGTTTGCTACGAATACAATATTAGAATTAGGCTGCGTTGACTCATAACGGTTGGGTCTCCCACCTCGTTATTAGACCCTGGCAGGCCAAAGACGCATAAACATTCATCCTCCAACATTCCTGGCAGATCAGTTAGAAAAGGGTATTGAGGGTCCAGGCAGAGGTACCGACTAGAGCTTGTCCGCAGCTTGAGTAGTAGAGCGAAGCAAGCGCCAACATCTGCGCATTTTGCAGGCTGACTTCACTCATACCAAACCCCATCCTTTTCCGTGCCTCATTGAAATAAGCAAGACCAGGTGGCCGATCGATAGTACCTCCCTTGATTCCAGATGGTCGCTGCTTGTAAGCCGAGATTGGCACTTCTGATGTGGTGAGCGCCACCTCTCCAAGCGCAAAGACAAGCAGTACAAGGGATGAAAGCGCTCCTTCTTGAAATCCATTATTGATGATTGAACTCAGTACGTTCGAGTTGAACCACTGTCTGTCCAAGATAGGATGGAGCATGTTGATGACATCGAAATAAGCCTTGCTGAGTCTTTGCATGGTCTCCCAGTCCACACTTGGGGGGCTGAGGTTAAGGGTCGAGGTAGAGCCTGAGAGGTGCAGGGGTATCTGCAGGGTGCTGTTACTTGGTATTCCTACCGTTTGGAGTCCGTCGGATGGCAGAGTAACGTTTGAGGCGCGAAGTCCTCTCGGAATTGCAGGAATCTCACCCATGGCGGATGGAGCCTTCTGGCCAAGGCTTTCGAACATCTGGCGCACAACGGGCCATTCTGACATCTTAGACACAGACGAGTCATAGCGAAAGCCGCCTGTGTCACGGTTGGGCGTTGGACTTGTAGGATGATTGGGTAAGGATGTGCCTGGAAGAGGATCGTGGGAGTCGGGATCCACCAGTAGCGGCGTGTTGGTGGAATAAACGGCTGGAGGTTGAGGGTTGGTGAAGAGGGGAGGAGTCGTATTTTCCCTTTGACCCAGGTTGTCAAGCTTACTTTCGACAGTCTTGAGTCGGTCTAGAATCTCAACCAGAGTCTTATCCTTCCTGTGGTCGGAGTTTAGCAAATTGCAGTTGTGTTAAGAGAGCGGCCCAGGCAACGACGACAGAAACGCCATATTCAGGTCAAGCTCTGCATCCTCGCCGCTTTATCAGGCTCCCGTAGAAACATACTTTGTTGGTTGGGGTTCTCGGTATCGACAGTCGAGCTTGAATCTCTGGCATGTACCGCACTTTGGCCTTTGTTCATCACATCTTTGTTTTCGGTTGCGGCACGTCTCACAAGCCTAGTTCTTTGTTAGTCACTTGGTCCGGCAGTGCAACACTCGAATTAACAGCATGAATTGGAGGGAAAACAGGAAATATGCCAATAACACAGACATCCAAAGCAACTGGAAGCCACGAATGGATTCCGAGATTGATATTGACAGAAAACATCGAAATGACAGGCGAAAGAGGTGAAGGAACGACAGGCAAAGGCATTGGACCCCTGATTCAATGGCACGGTAATCAATCCCGACATACCTGAGCTGCAATGGCACCGCGCTCTTTTCGATTACTTTGCGGCCCAGGTCTTGGAGAGACGTTGCTGGATGAGGATAGTCCTGGATCCATAACTAGAAGTGGCCGTATACCCCCATGTGAGTTTGAGGAAGCAGTGTTTGGGAAACAGCAGCTCTAAAAAGCTGACTAAAGTAAACTGAGTTCCCAGGTGTAATCGGTAGGCTCCATTGAGTAAAGTTCCCCTCGAGATGAACGTTGGTAGAGCGTTGAGGTATCGGTGGCTGTCTGTAATCAGGAAGCGAACAATGTCGCGACGATTTCGTGAGCTACCTGGGCTGGCGTGGGTGGGAATAAAATAATGAGGGGCAGGACAATCAGAATGCACACACAAGAGAACTAATGTGGGCGACGGTGAGTGAAGACTGGGGATTAAATTGGGTACGTGGTGACGGTTCCTGAGATGCAGTGACCAAGTTCAGATCAAGATGTGCCTTAATCCAGCGTGCAGGGGGATACGGACTTTAATATCAACGGGGAAGCTAGAGGAGAGGCCGCCTTGTAGTTGGGATTTGAGAAGGCATATCTTTAAGAGAGAGTTTTTGAGAGCGCACGAGGAGCAAGGGCGAGGAAAAGATTCTCAAAATGGGACTGACAGGATGTGAACAGAACTCGACCGGAGCCAAGCCCGGCTCCGACAAGAGACGAGGGGAACAGATACAAGAGCTTGACTTGAGTGAAGTCGAAGCTCGTCAGGTTTCGGTGCTAGAAGCAGTTGGAAATCCGTCAGTGCGGCCAAAGAGCGCCCATTTGAACAGCCATTGGGTGGTGTGAGGTAAGAAAAATGGAGGGTATCAAGATAATCCAACGTCCTGTCCCGTCTCGCCATCTTTACTTGAAGAGCCTAGCACCACCACGCGGCTGATGCACGGTACCATTCACTCCTCGAGGCCGTACCGAACCGTTAATTGCACCACACCGTCCGAGCTCAGTAGCCCACCATGGATGGATGAATGAAGCTTGAGCCGCCCGATGAGGTTCCCTTCTTGACGACCCTGTGTCTGCATCCATGCCGGCGGACGTCATTGCCGGATCTCTTAACGGGCCGGGGGGTCGAGCTCCTCTCTCCGGCGTTGGTTCCCTCATGACAGCTTTCCAGATCCAGAACCCACACACACCCGATCGATGCGTGCGCACACACACCAGATATCTAAATCGACCAAACCTGCGGCGAACAGCGTTAGAAGCCCTGGTTTTCTAAAGGCACGCTCCCATCAGTTTGGCGCCACGCCGCCGCTGCTGTTGGGCAGGTAGTGAGAACATGATCGTCCATAATCTGCACCGACCGTCCGGAGCTGGGAACTAAGCGACCACTCTCTTGGAGACCTTTTGCGTGGAGTAGTGCTTGGCCATCGACCTCATCCCTTGAGCAGTTGCGTTTACTGTCATGACTGGTTGAGCCGGCTTGTGATCGGCCATCATCTTTCCAGCCCTGTTTAGCGTACCCTATGCGACAAAAGAAAAAAAGTACCGTGCATTTCGCGAGCAAATGGATATCTTATTCTTCACAGCCATGTGTGCGTCTTGTGCCTGGCCTGGCCTGGCTTGGCTATGACGCCCGAATAAAGGGTCCATTAAGGCGTCATTTCGTGTCGCTTTAAGCCGATGAATGCATACCTTAATTTTCCCTGCTTGGTACCCTTGAGATTGCAACAACCCTTAGCTTGGATCTCAACACCCTCGCGATAAGGATGATTCATGTGATGAACGCCGTAGCAAAACCTTGGCTGCCCTTGAAATATGGCAATGTGTCACAATCCCAGTCATGGGAGCTCATTCGTTGATGGCAATTCGTCAAAGAGCCATTCCGAATTAGCATCTGGCATCTATGGGCATTCCCCAAGTCCGATGCTGTGTTGTGGAGGGGCCGTAGGGGTTGTACTAGGTTAGGAATTAATAGCCTTTGTGGCTTGTCCTAAATGCAAGCTTTCCAGCGGTATCAAAAAATGACCGCGACCGTATTGTCACAATGAAATTGTTCCATCCATCACGAATATCGAGGGCATTCGGAGGAGGTCCTTCTCCAGGTACTAATGCCGGTGCAATAAGGCTGAGCTCCTGTAGTGTCCTGAGTTGGCTATGATCGACAGGTTCTTGCCTGCTGAAACGACAGAAGCAAAGACTCGTAAAGATCTGTCTTGTCATTAAACGAGATCAGAGCCGCAATATGCAGGGGATCGGAACCCAAAGCCAACGCTGAACCAACCATGATGTTGTAAAGAATGCTTAATATCGATCATCGACCTCTCCTCAGCTGAGCAGGTATTTTGAGCAAACAGCTAGTTTTGGCTGGTCACTCATCCAATTCAAGGTGACAGCAAAATTTTGCAACTTGTCTTATCATAGCCCAGCTTCTAGCAAGAGCGGCTAATGAACAATTGATCATCCAAGTGCGCCGGTTATTGCTGGCTACTAATACCTTGGTAATCAAATTGACATCCTTGCCCTTGGGACAGAGCTTTGGAGACTACTGAACCGAAACGAATTATGATGACTTTACCTGCAGGCACCCTTACTTGGATCTTCGCAAACTGTCAAGAAGTTACTTCTGCCTGGAGGAGAAAAGACTGATGTGTTATTTTTGCTGTCTTGCTTTGATCTATCTCGCTGGGATATTGATATGGCTTACCATGAATGAATGTGAGGAAGTTCTCACTCAACAACAGGACGAAGCAATCCACAGTCAAACTAGTGCTTTGGTGACAACGTTAGGCCATACCGAAAGAGGGTGTGGAGTTAATAAACAAGCACATCGATCAATCCAGCATTTCAGTGTCCGTCCCTGGCGTCAATCCGGTAAGTTTGCTTCTTATGAAGTAAATTATAATTAATGCAGGTACGGAGGCCGCGAGACATTTAGCTACCATGCGCAGCTGTTCTGTTTCGCACCCGAGATTCTGCAGGCGAGTAAAATGCCGTCGAGCTGGATTTCTATCGGAGAGGTCGAGACATGGCTGATGAAAGTCTCCGAATAAAACGACGGATCTCAAGATTCAGCAAGGGATGATCCATGGGGCTGTCTGTGGGCTGCCCGAGACAAGGGTGATGCCACCCATGCAATACATGCTCAGTGATCCCCGCAACGGCGGAGCTAGTCTTGAACTTGACAGAGATGGCCGCTGGTGTCTGGCTAGGTACTGACTAACAAGAGCGAAAATGATGGGATAGAGAGCAATCCGGGTCACCAAGTGTACGAGTTCATCATCATTCGTCATTATGCTGAAGCGGGCCCTTGTGAAGTCTTGGCTTGGGTCGAGGATCTCTTTGACGCTTGCGGGTTGAAAAGAGAACAAATCAGAAGTCGTATTCAGGCTGAACTGTACCTATAAAAGAACAGTGAGAAAGCCTACGATCGAATGTCTTGGTGTCTTGGTCGTACCTGCCAGACCCACAGGAGCATAGAAAGAATTCACAACGGGCAATTAGCTTTTGAGTTGTCATTGAACCTGCCACCTACGTAAGCAGCTCGGGAGTTGTTTTGAAAGAATCCTCTATGAAATGAACGCAAATACGAAGGAGTTACATAGCATGAACCGGCAAGTCACTACTTCCCTGTAAGGTAGTTTATACTTTGAAATGGTCCCATTCATTGTGGCACTGATTGGAAACTTGGCTCAGCCTACGTGTTTTTCAAGGGCCCTTTGATTTGAACAAACCAGATTCTCTGACCCATTGCCAGTAGCTCACCTGTTTCATTGGACAAGAGCTGAAGACACCAAAGAGACACCCACAACACAAGGTTCTAACTGGGGTGATATTGACGTGCAGAAGCAAGAGATCAGCCTGATCATCGTTCGCTATTTCCACAAGCTCACAGTGCTCTGATACTGTGTTTGTGATGACCTTCGGACGAGCACGATTGCCTTGTTTGAATTGCAGGTAGCAAATGAGGAGTCTAAAGAAGGTGCAACGTGACCAGAATCTTATATTTCGCCAAGAAACTGCTTCTGATCGGCAGTTGAAGCTTCTTTTACTGTCGAGGTGCAGAGCATAGAACCTAGAGAGGGTGATGAGCTCCACAAACCAAACTTTGAGCTCACTGTACCCCGGTAATTCAATCACGGCAATTGGAGAAACAAGCGGAACCCTCGGTCCATCTCCACCCCCATATTTACACGAATGCGTCCACTTCTGGTTGCTCGTGCTGGTAGTCTCCAAACATGTCGACGACTTGACGATACTGTTTTGGAAGAAGCCGATCCAGTCAAACCCGTCGATTTGTCTCCGAGGAAAAGATTTTCCCACTGGGCGTTTTTGTCCATGCGAAGCTTCTCGCCGCCCGTCACGATTGAATCGCGAGTGTTTGTCACCTCCACCAGAACCAGAGGGTGGGTGCTGTCGCCGCTCCACTGTGCTGTCCCTCAGCCAAGCTCACTCCCCTGATCGGTACTCCATCTCTTCAAGATGCCTCTGGGGATCCTCGAAGCAAAGGGGATCGAGCATGTTCCTGGTGCGTATTTGTCGTCACCTCCATATGTACCAATATGGAGCATATGGCCTTCCATCGCCGATAGCAGAACACACACTTTTCAGGACATGACGAATTGACAGATCGCCCAATCCCATAGGCACAACGCAGTACTTTGACGATCCGTCTCGACCCCAGATAGCTGGCGAGCATCATGGAAACCTCAAGCGCGTACAAGTTGGGACCGAAACCATTATCCTCGTATGTATTGTCTGCCTTTGGGCTTGTTGCGCGTACGCTGACGTTGGCATGAACCTCAGATCCCTCAGCCTTCTGATGATCCAAACGATCCGCTGAACTGGTCGCTTTTGCGACGCGACCTGATTACCTTTCTACTCTGCTTCGCGGGTATTCTTGCTACCGCACTCGGCCCTATCCTCGCTGCCAATACGATTACAATATCTCTGCTCTTCTCAAAAGACTTCACAAAAGTTGCCCTGTTGACTGGATATTTCCTACTGGGTTGCGGCGCTGGTGCTATTTTCTTCGTTCCGTCCGGCCGCATCTGGGGAAAGCGACACTTGTTCCTCATAGGTATCCTCATTCTTATCGCCTCCAGCGCGTGGGCCGGGTCTGTAGGAACCAATTATGGAAGTTTCATTGGAGCCAGAATTGTTCAAGGTGTTGGTTGCGCACCCTATGAGAGCTTGCTCAATGCAGCTGTGGGTGACCTCTACTTTGTCCACCAGCGAGGTGTGAGAATGGCCTTCACGAACCTGGCGGTCTTCGGTGGTGCCTTCTTCACTCCCATCTTGGTGGGTAAAATTACTGATTCCATGGGATGGAAGTGGACGTTCTACTTCGTTGCCATCTTTCTTGCTGCTACGCTCCCGGCCATTTTCTTCTTCTGCCCTGAGACGGCATATCGACGAGAAGCCAGCCTGAACACTGACACAACCGGTGAGCTAGGAATAGAATTGACTACCAAGGATAAACGTCAAACGTCGTCACCACAGGCAGAGTCCGGATCTTCTCATTCTCCAGAACTGACACAGCACTCGGCTGGTTTCACCTTCTTGCCTAAGTCCAATGCTCTTCAACCAATCGGCCATTCTAATACACCTAAGAAGACCTTTCTTCAGTCGATTTCTCTGTTTGATGGCCGGAAGACGGACGAGCGATACTGGGTCCTTTTGTTGCGACCATTTCCCCTCCTCACTCATCCAGCATTTATCTGGGGCTGCCTGATCCAGGGAGCCATGATCGGCTGGACAGTATTTATCGGAGTTATTGTCGCCGCCATTTTCATAGGGTCTCCTTACTACTGGGATGAGGTTGATGCCGGCTACACTTACACGGGCCCATTCATCGGTGCCGTCCTAGGTTTTGTCCTGGCCGGTCTGCTCGCTGACACAAGCGTCAAGTACATGACCAAGCTCAACAAAGGCGTGTACGAACCAGAGTTTCGCATTCTTCTTGTGATCCCCATGATGATCATTGGAGGAATCGGATTATATGGGTTCGCCTTGACGGCACCTGGTGTGATAAATAAGCAATACTCATATGTCATACCTCTGATGTTTTTCGGGTTTGAAGTCGCGGGGATGGTCATTGGTGCTGTGGCCAGCTCACTTTACATTGTTGATGCCTATCGTATGTTTCTCTACTCATAAACAGCTGTCGCTAACATCGTGGCAGGGGATTTGACCATTGAGGGCTTCACCATCATGATCATATTCAAGAACTTTTTCAGTTTCATTTTGACTTTCTTTGCCTACGATTGGATTAATCAGGGTGGTATCGAACGAACAATGCTGGCGATCGCCTCAATTCAAGTGGTGGTGTGCCTTCTCAGCATCCCTATGTGTAAGTCGGTCTCCATCACACGTTGGTTCTTATGCTGACTTGCTATAGACATCTACGGTAAGCGGGTGCGGGCATTCTACTATCGCCATGATTTGCTTGATATGACTGGTCTTCGCTAGCTATTTAAACAATTTCGAGGAATTAAGATGCTCGAGATATCATGAGTTGGGCAAAAGCAACAGATGCGTTTCTAGAGTACCCAGGGTTGGGTTTTTTTAATGTTTATTTCCTGTTAGACTTCATAGGGGGGCATGACACGATTCTTGGATATCATTATTAGATCATAGCCATGAGAGTTCAGCAATATTGTCTTAAAATACAACATGGCACATCAATTCGTTGCGTAATGGCTATTCTGGTATCTGAAAGCGAAAAATCATAGCATCGCATGGGTCATACATATTCTGACCAAGAAACATTTACTTCCCCACTACCCATCATTTCATATTCACGCCTTGACCGCTCCGGCCTGAGATGCGCCAGCAGCTGCAAGCGTCGACTTCTTGACAAGACGCAGGCCGCCAAGCAGAAGAAAGGCAGCCTGGACACCCAAAATGACAACGAGGGTAACAAGGGCGCCAATGACGCCAGCAACCAGCTTCGAAACACCGTTGCCAGAGCCGCCAGAGCTTGATTGGGGCGAAGTAGAGTCATCATCCGAGCTACTAGCACAGTTGCCGTCGTTGTTTCCGCAGAGCTTGCACCAGTGCTTGGTGTCCTCGATGGCAAAGTCAGACATGCCAGTCTTGAAGTCCTTCCAGGAGATGGTGGTCTCATCCTTGCCGAAGAGAGGGAACATCTTCGGGGTGTGTTGAGCAGCAGTGCCGTTGGCAAAGTAGAAGCGGACACTGACGTCGTCGGCAGTAGGGTTGGTGGCGTTGGTTACGAGCTCAAAAGCCATAGATGAGGCATAGTCGACGACTCCCTTGAAGTCAGAGCTGACCTTGTCGAGGCCAGCAAGACCAAAGAAAGACATGAAGGCGGCGTAGGCACCGAACTGAATGTTGACCTTGGGTCCCTTCTTACCCTCTGCAAGGGGCTCAAGAGCCTCAATGATCTGGCCAGCGAGCACAGAGCCAGCAATGGCACGGACAGGCTCGCTGCTGTTGTAAGCGAGGTTCCACTCATGGATAGAAGCGAGATTGTAGAGCTTTTCCAGGGTGGGCTCATCGAGAAGATCATCAGAAGAGATGCTAGAATTGTGAATGCGAGCAACATTGATGAGATCAAAGACTATGCGAGTTAACGGGGGGTCTATGTGCTTGAGATTTATCACTGCTTACTGGTATAGGCATTCTGGAAGTTGGCCTCATCCTTGCCGTATGTCCCATTGATGACAGGCAGAAGGCCCTGATAAAAGCTTTCAGAGTCCTTGTATACTCCAGCGTACTCGGAGGAGGAGAAGTAATCATTCGAGCTGGCCTCCGCGTTAGTGCAACCACTGTTGCCCTGAAGCCAGGCACTGTTCTCAGAGTTCCTGTCGCTTGCTGCAGTCTCTACTGAAGCAATGGGAATGTACTGATATCCGCTCAAAGGAGCCTCAACCTTGGATCCATTGGCAAGAGTCTCAAACTGCTTAGTAGGAGGGTAAAGTCCCTGCAAGAATACAAGAGCAGAGTTCTGAAGCACAGCATCGACGGGGGAAGTAACATCTAGCTGAGACAGGACGGCTGACTCGGGGCTGAGGCCGGTGATCTTTCGTGAAGCATCCTTGCTCACATAAGTATCGCGATACCAAGAACCGGAAGAGTGAACCTCGTCAGCTCCGAGAGCTGTGAAGTTTACGGGCTTCCAGGCCTTGGCAGTGCGATCACCGTGACGGTGGAAGACGTAAAGGCCAAGGACATCTTCGGTAGCAGCCAAGGAGGGGAGGGAAGATAGAAAGAGGAGGGAGAGGGGCTTGGCGTGCATCTTGGTTGTGTGGGACGTTGAATGAAGCTATTCTTACTCGCAGCCACTGTTGACGACAAAGGGGAAAGGAAGAAAAGAGAAACTGCCAGGAGAGAACGAGGAGAGGGTAAAATATATATTCCTCATCATTACCTATTACAGCAAGATAACGTACGTTACTCATAAGAGTCAAAAGATATGATATTGTAGGTAATTCCCCGCCCTGTTCGGCTCTGAGCGTGCCGTGTAGCTGCAAGGTTATGCATAGTTCCCACACAATGGATCTCTCCGGGTCAAGGTTGATTCTCTAGTTGAGCTAATTGAATCCTCTTGGGCCCTCTTATTTCTGGATAGTCATACCTAGATAGGAAACTCTCTTCACACCATAATCATGATGATTTTGCAGACCGAGCTTATTTTTCTCCAATGTTTTGTGCTAAGAGTGTCGAGTTCATAGGCAAAGAGAGATTGAGATGTCTATATCCGAGGAATTGATGATTGCCAGTCGATATAGGTCATGCTACTCTGCCTCGTCTGCCAATTCCACGATTAGCCCGTACCATTCAGCAACGAAAGGCTCATGAGAGCTCAAAAGCAACCCCTCCTTCACTAACCTTGCCCTAGCGGACACTAATGCAAGCCCACACCAACTTATCAGCCTGTCTCTGTAATCTGATAAACAGCCACAATTGGGTTTTTCTTACAGGCACTTTTGCCCAAGGGTGGGAGAGACTCGCAACGGCCATCGGAGGTAATTTTACTGGCTGTCGGCCGGGTCGCGACTCTAACGGGGTCGATTATGCCGTACTATCTCCGGCTCTTCGTTCATGGATCGAATCGTGAAATGGCATGTGGTATTTCGCATGGGCTTCGGGCTCTTTTTCGGAATGTGGAACATGGGGTTCACAGGGCATTCCCTTGTCAAGTAACTGTGCTGTATAGAATAAGCATATAATGTGCCATAGAGGTAGATCAAAAGGCGTAAACCCAGCAATTCTGGTCTTGAGAAGCAAACAGTCTATCGTACTTGGAGTGCAGTTATTCTTGTCAGATATTTAGCAAAACATCATCATGGAGAGGCTAAGATCGACTCCATCAGACCATCCACTTCCGGAGATGTCAACGCCAAGGCGGATCCCCAGTTGGATGTTATCTATCATCCCCGAACAAGTATCTCCGTCACTTCCGATCCCCGGGTCTCAGGTCCAGCTGATAAGATAACCTGATGCAAGCAAACACTTGATCTGATATTGCAAAGCTGTAATTTGGTTTATATAATATATAATATCGCCTCATGATACTCCATATCTGCCTCGTCAAATGGTAATCTTGGAGCTTGAACCATGTCGTACAATAGCCAGTATCCTTACAACTTGGCCTTTCCGTTCTTTCTTGGATCTCGCAGGTTCTTTGAGAACTCTCCGTTGAGGATATAATCCGGGTACTCCATGCCAGCCTCCGTTCCCACGCCGATGGCTCCCTGGCGTCTCCATGCAGCACCATCGACAGCTAGGACTTGTCCACTGACATAGCTTCCGGCGTCGCTGAACAAAAAGACTGTCGCATCTGCGATATCTCGTACAGTTCCAGCGCGGCCCAGCGGGATACCCTTGGCGTATCTCTTCTTCTCGCTTTCCGCATCGCTCCCCAATCTGGCCAGACCCTCAGTGCCATCAATACCTCCTGGGGCAATTACGTTGCTTGTCACCCCTCTTGGTCCATACTCCAGGGCGACGGACGCCATGAGTGAGTCAATAGATGCTTTAGCCGCAGAGACGTGTGCCTGGAGAGGCATGCCGGTGTAATGGAAAGTGGCAGAGACGTAGATGATACGAGGGGTTGAGCTCTCCAGGAGATGGGGCATTGTCGCCTTGATTGTGTTGAATGTTCCCAAGACATCGATGTCCATTACCGTCTTGAATGCATTGGAGCTGAGGCCTTCAATGGGAGCGACAAAGTTGCCAGCTGCACCAGCGCTATGACATGCATTAGTATGTTGCATCCAGGCATAGTCAAATTGAAGCCTTACATGACATAGTCGATCCCTCCAAGCTCTTTGACACATCGCTCAGCAGCAGCCTGAAGACTGTCGATCTACACACAGTCAATATCATCATAACCGTCGTCAATAAACGACAGGCGTCATACCTTTCGAACATCACATCCGCCGATTCCTATCACCTTGGCTCCCTCTCTTACACTCGCGATGTCTTTGGCCGCTAGCTCTGTCTTCTCGACACTTCGACCAATGATGCATGCATTTGCACCCAGACGAACTAATGCTCGCGTCTGCATGCTGCAGATGCTTCCTGCACCGCCAGTCACAAAGACAACGCGACCATCTAGACGGTTTCACATATTAGCAAATCTCTGCCAAGAATAGATTAGATGGTCTTGAGACTGACTGAAGATCCCATCACGCCAGACGGGGCTGAGATACTCAGACTCGGAAACGGGCATTGTGATTCGATTGATATCAGCACGCGGCTTAAGGATCCTTCAGGTGACGCAAATACTAGCTCACTAGCAGTTGCTAATAGAATGAGGTCGAAGGAGGTCAATTGTATGATTAAGATAATCTGGAGAATTGATTAAATGAATGACCCCTCGGCTGAAATCAAGAAGGTTCAGGAGCCGTTATGCCTCGGCTTGGAGTGGGGCCCTATCAAAAACAACCACATGGAATCTGGGGTTGTTCTCCACTAATCCTCCGACCACTCTCGGCCGAGTTGAAAGGCCCGGGCCGTTTACCACATGGCATGGAAAATATGGTCATCATATCAACGGATTCACTGCCTCTGCATAAAATTAAGCAGGTCGCTCGGTGTCATCATCCATTATTCATATCTACCAAAGGCATTGCAGTACCTCGGCTCGGTACTTGCGATAATGAAGGGACGCCATACTAGACAGCATGAAATTCAGCATGTGAAGCCGGGATGGAAACCTTTTGTTCCACAGAGAAACAGGCCCAATCCAGCATTCCAGTGTCATGGTTATATCAATGTCAGGCAGGATACACATGTGACTCGCGTTGTCTGCGCAAAGGACATGGTGTTAGGAGCTGTGCAAGAGGCGTCATAGACTCTTCTGTGCCATTGTGCACGTAAGTGACTTGAAAGTAGTAAGACGGCTTCCACTGCACTACTATGCACTTGGCTCCTCGTAATTTAAGCTTCATGCCTAGTTCCCGCTGACTGCAGTGCTGCCCACAAAACGAACAGAGCCAGGTTTGTGCATAGCCCCCACATCCATGCTCCCTAATCGCCTTTAGTGTTCCAAGAATCAGGAGAATTTGTAACGAGATTGCCTTGACCGTGATAAAGGCTCAAAGGCCTCAAGAGCGGAAGTTATTAGTGTGATTTGTGGCTATCCGAAGGACGTCCCCAATCCACCGTTGACCCATAACGCCTCGCAAACCAATGTCAAAGTGGAATAGTCAGGGGCCAACTGAAACATCCACAGATAGCGAACATCGAAGGCATATACGCGTAAGCAGTTTTCACTCGGAACTGCGTAAAGCTACCGACTTGTTCTTCTTTAAACTCCTGGATCTAGTTAAGCATCAGAATGTCCTAACAGCCATGGCTTCGTCTCAGGTCTAAGCGCGGGGAGTGAGATGACACTCGGTCAACCAAGCAGGGATGAACGTGGCAGATCTCGCTTACCTACTCTCAGCTGCATCATACGGGCCCTGTTGTCTCTCTTCTCCTCAATCTCAGGTCATTGGCCATAATATTCCGCCTCACCAGCCTGTCAAACGGTTACCGGTACATCCCGCGCGGCATGCGCCTCGAGGGCTCGCACAGGCGCGCTTATTCCCCCCTCATTCCCCGCAGCATCAACTTTATACCCGGCCAAACTCCATATTAACTCTGATCTTTGCCCTTTTACTTGCATATTGTCTCTTATCTCAGCCGTATGTTGACCAAGATCAGTGGGGTTAAGGGACTCGATTGCCGTAAGCGAGCTGTCAGAGCCTAAAGAAGATGGTGGGATGGCAACCTACCCAGTACGTCTCACTAGCATAGCATAGCGCATTCCGTCACCCGTCGTGACAGTTCCGATGTCAACGGCAATGTAACCACGCAGTAGAAACACCGACGATATCCCTGCTTATTTGGTGATAACCGGAGTGCTGCATCTTCCGAATCTGCGAGGTAAGCTATGCTTGGTAAGGCATATCAGCCACAATATATGCTAACGGCAACCTGCAGAACCAGCTGACAGTAGCTCTATGATAGCCATGACCAGAGTCCTTCATCTTTCGAGCGCTAAATATGAGCCGATGTAAGCCTAAGGGTGGTAAAATATGTAGCAATATGCATTTCATGTCAATCATAGTACCGTTCAACGGCGTAGGTTCCGCTCGCTCAATGATCAATACCTAAAAAGCTAAGGCCGCGTCTGCCACACATATAATTTCGCATTCAGTGACCATATATTTCTTTTTAATTATTTCCGTAACGCCAATCTAGTGCATAATTCCCGTGTACCAATACAAACGCGTCGCTAGGGGTTCAGCTCGAGGTTCAACTTTCAAATCTGGCTGGATAATGTTTTTGGTTCGCCTGCCTCTGTCGCTTTTCATAAATGCTGCCGATAAAATCGCATGTTGCTTCCCTTTCCTAGTTGATAGCATAGCTGCTACTTGTTCTTCTCGTTTAAGCCCCTATGGGAGGTTCAAGATCCTGCGCTTGTACTCTCGAGTTCGTAACTCTGCTTCGATTGAATGGAAAGAAACATCAGCTTGGTGCCTTGAATTCCATACAGGCTTCAAACCAGGCTGTCAATTTTACAATTCCATATCGATCAAGAATATGAAATTCGTTGGCCATGGTGAGTACGACAAGGTTGTTTCTGCAGTGTTCTTTCTGATCATGTCGAGTCTAACATCAACCGCAGTTTTTTGTTTCACCCACAACACAATGGGCAGCTTTCCGGGAGAACGATATAGCGTTCGTGAGGACCCTTGGGGCAGGCATGTTTGCGACTTCCATCTATAGAAGTTTTGCAGAAATGTGTCCCAGGATCTGTGCAAGAAGTGTAGATGTAGTAGTTTTTGGTGAAATCGCACATGTTGGCAAGGCGTTGGAAACAGAATGGTCTGAGTAAAAGAGATTAACTCGAGTTTTGAGAACGTACTTTATAATCGTACTCACTCGATATTCTATTTGATGAAACGATTGTGAGTTGATCTTTTCTGCCAAGGGACGAACCGTGTCGATTCAGAGAAAACTAGCTGAAGGGTGCTTGCACGAAGTTCAGTGCTACCACCACTAGCAGTTATAAAAGTCGGCGGCGTGACAATTTACGATGTTCGATCGTGTTAACAGATCGGATGCACAGATAATAAGGTAGGCGAAGTGGCGGCGTCTATAATAGGCCTTGGATTTTGTGCGTGGAGGTGATGGCTGTAGTGGTGGGCTCCTAAGGTTTAAACAAGGCGAAACGTCGATCCACTGGATCTAAAAGAATGTTGAGTAGAGGCACGAAGTAGGCCAGAAGGGGATGGTATCTCAAACGTAATATGAGGGCGATCTTATGGTGGTTATAGATGGGACCGGGACAAACATCAAGGATCCCCTGGACACAGCGCCGATGAGGCCATGACCATGGCAATCCCCGTTTCTGTCTCGGAAGCGTTTGCTTCAGCAGGACGAGGATCCGAAAGCAAACAAGCTAGAGACATTTTACCTAGTCCAGGGTCTGGTCTGTCGTGTCGAGTTCAAGCCAGGTCCGGGTCTGTGACGGCGAGTGGAGTGAGTTTGTAAGTTAGTTAGCTAGTGGGGTAGCTAAGCCCGCGTGTCCAACGGTTCCAAACCTCGAACGACGGGATGCATTAGTGAGCCCCCAGCAGGTAAAGTAGTGCTCACAGACCAGTTTACAATGTAATGTACATGGGCCGGTACGAGGAGCCGACGTACCCCGATCGGTGAGAAAAAGTAGGGCAGGGCAGTTCAAGATATCCTTGGTCAATAAAGGTGGCCATCCAAGTGAAGCGGTGTCAGTGCTGCTTGAGCCAGGCCTGCCTTGGGAGGGGGCAAACTTTCTGAGGATGGTTGCAAGTTTGAAGTTTAGACAGAAGGCGATTCAGCACACGCCTGGGCACGCACCACTGGAACCTTGTGTTAGTTGAACCCTTGTAAATTGTAACTGCGATTGGGCAATCCGTAAGTAATGCCACTAAATGAGCGTTGTTCTACCTCTTGATTTCGCTACCGATCCTGAAGGGGGCAGATCTACTTGGTACCTGAAGCATTCCACGATTAATATTCAGCCTCACTGCTGCAGGATAAGACATAGGTTAGAGGCTTAGACGGTGATCTGTGATCGGCCCGCCATAGGTACACTAAATACCCAGGTGTGCCCGGAGTAATTCACGAGTGCCTTCCCTTCGATGGGTGGCGTCTCATGGGCATCAACAGCGAGCGTTTATCTGGTTAATAAACTTTGTCAAGTGGATGGGAGAAATCCCTTCCCGCATCCTGAAGGGTTGCGATGTCACCTTCTCCCTAATTCCCATTCAGCGGCGTCAACGCCACGGGGCAACCTTGATGAGTTGGTTCGGCGCGTTCGTGATGTAGACAGCCACGTATCAGTGTAAGTCGGATGTCAGTGAAACGTTGAGGTCGCAACGATAATTGACTCGGCTCATGTTCATATTCAGGAATGATACGGAACTTTCGTTCCAAGGTGTAACCGATCGTATCATCCATTGAATCGTGCATCAGATGGAAGCTCGTCTCTGGGCACTAATACGGTAGCAGGATTTTGTGGTATGCTAATGGCAAATTGCAGGGCTTGAATGGTGACAGTTGAGGGATGAGAATGGGTGAGGAGGGTGGGGCATAGGTTGCGTTCCTTCTTCCCGGAGCGTTTCGTTATCAGCACGTTTCAAATTTTCGTCTCATCCATTGTGCGATCGATTACCTAGTACCTTAGTAGTAGGTAGAGCTGATTCATCTGTACCTAACAAGGTAAGATAGTGCCTTTCATAACGTAACTGCCCGTCTTTGAACAACTTAGATCTGTGCACGGTTGATGGTACGCGGGAAGAGCCACAGCCACCTGGGGCAGGGCTAGTTGCAGTAGCCTCCCTAAACTTCCTACACTTACAGGGCTTTATCTCACTTAACCAACATCTGTATTATTTATGCAACCTTTGGGCATAGAAAGGCAGCATGGCCCATCCATGTCTTCTTGCTCTCAGGTTCTTCTAAGGAAAGAGATAAGAAGCATGGCAATGATGTAATCGAAGCAGGTTGGCGGCCACTCTTGTGCCCCCATCTCCACTGCGCAATTTTACAGTTGCAATGGAAACAAACTAGGCATTCAGCTATGGTATCCATCTAAATACGTTATTTTTTTTATTTTTTTTTCCTTTGCTTTTTAGCAGATCTTTGCATTACAGCCAGGGCGAGTCTCCTGCATCACGGCATCCATGTATCGAAGCCCAACTGTCGCCGCCTCGCTCACCCTGTAACCCACAATTTCCCGCCTCGTGCTCATGTTTGACATCGGTTGGCGTTGGTATCAAGTTACGATCCGAGCACGCCGATCAACAATCTGATCATCTCACAGGCCATCAGCAGCCTTCTGGTGAGATATGACATTATCATTGGCCCTCATGATCCAACGCAGCCGGTGCAAAGCCCAACACAGCATAGCCAGACATCAACCGTATCATGAGGCGAGCCTTCCAAGTCCTTGGCAACCCAAGTCATCCATCAGCTCGAATCCGGGGTGAGAAGTTTCTCTCCACCAAGCTGTGACAGCTAGCCAGGCCAACCGTCGGGTACCTACAGGAGCCCTCTCATTTCGTGCAGCCCTGGTCAGCCCTAGTAAGGATCTTTAGGTCTCCGGGCCCCACGCGACGCCAAGGCTCGGCTTCTGAGCTGAGTCTTGAACAGAGATGATGGCCAGGAGAATTTCTGTTCCTTGTGGCCGTTGCAACCACCGACCTGACTACGAGACCATGCAGCTTAAAACTTAATTTTCACTGTCAAACATGACATGTCGTCCCGACTTTCAAGAGCCACCAGCAAGGTTACTCTACTCGGCCTGGTCGGCCACGATGGGACGAAAAGTTTCTTTGATGATATACCGAGATGTTCCTAATCTGGTTACATGCGCATGCAGAGCAGGAAAGCTTTCACACCCTCAGTGCCACCGCGCGTGGGATGGTTCGCACATGCTTGTGTGTATGATATGTGGATCTCATTCTTGGACATATTATCAAGTGCATCAGGCCATACCACAAGAGGTGGCGAAAGCGACGCTTGACCGTTGAGCAGACTCGGATGGCCTTGACATATGACATGGCTTCTTGATTCTTTCAAAGGGAAGGCCGAGACCACAAGGACTTTGTAAGGACCAACTATCATACCTACCTTGGCCACAACGGGCTCCATGCATGTACGCTAATGCTGCGCAAATACCCGCGCTGACCTGACCAGGATGTTGGTGTTTGACCCCAGCTGATTTGATGACATCTTGATAATATGATTGACAACCACCAAGCGAATTTCCAGAGCCAACGCATGGTAAGCTTAGCCTTGGGAAAGAATGTCCTTTCATGGAAATCGATTTGCATAGGTGGCAGCGATATGTCGATCCGGGTTAGGGTAGTAGTATCCAAATACTACTGTGAACGAAACGTCGTTGTGCCGGCATCCGCAAAGGACTATCTCAGGCCATTGCAGAGTCCTATGTTACACAGCGCGCCTACCACCACTAACAGCGGATATGGCAAGCTCCGTGAGAAGAGTGGGTCTGTATCGAACATGGCCATGCCTGAGATCGTGAAATGGAGTTGTCAGTCATGCCAGATGTAAGTTATGACGCTAAGCTTTTGATCTGTCGATTTACATGAGATTAATGACTACGTATCAGCAACAGCTGAATAAGTCTATCGCCAAGAAAAACTCATCGCCTACCTGCCTACCTACTTAGCCACTGATCTAGCGTCATTGGTCTCAGCGGCGATGACTCCGTGGAAGCCGGTCTTGTTACCGCATGTCAGACCTGGACACAGACCGGCTTTTGCTGACCTCGAATTCCTGCTCATTGGTCAACGCACCTCGACCTTGGAGACGGAGCCGCCGTGGTTCAACCCACACCCATGTGGTCTTGACATTGGTTAGAGTTTGTTGTTGTCGTCTTAATACACGGAACCTCCTCCCTCGGAACAGGGATGGAGTGTTCGGTTTGAGGCTATTGAAGACTCTGACCTGATCAAACATTTCCGGGGCCAATCCTTGTCAATCGAACGAAGGTGAAAATGATTTTTTATGTCAACATACCACAATCAACTTAGCGTACTTCTAGCCTGCTGTCTGTTCTCTATCCGTCTCTGCCTTGGCCACATTGGTACATAGATTATTAGATCAGGACCTTGAATGTCAAAGCGTCATCCCGGAGTTTCACCATTTATTAGTGGTGCCGTCTGCATGCCATTTAAAGGATTGCTAACCTCTTCAGTATGCCTAACCGAACCGTCAAAGCTGGCATCGTCCTGTTCACCAGTTGCTTCGGCCGACTGATGTTGAAGTCCGGTGTACGTACAGCTCGGCTCGTAGCCGAAGTGGTGAATCAAGTTGTGCCACGCTTATGTTCAGAACTTTACTCAAGGAACATATGGAGTAATTGGTATACGTGTCGGATATTATAAGTACTAAGCTTTCCTGTCCTTTCCTTTCTCTTTTATGACAGTGAGATTCTTTGCATAAATCGTAATCTGTGCAATCATTTCCCACGGCTTAGCACTCTCTATGCCACTCCTTGACAGTCAGGGCAGCGCCATGACGCTCAGACTGGTGTGTAGGGTATATATTGCATCAATTCGTTCCGGCCATCGCATGATTAAAATATCATCATGCTAAACCCTATACGAATATTGTTGCGAAGGTGGTAAATTGGTCATTGTCTGTTCGCGTTGGGAGGTGCTGGGGCATTGGTCGGGTCTAGGGTAGTCATTTTGTGTTGATGCATCTTCAGGGTCGACAGCAATCATTCTTAACTAAAATCTCAGCATCGGATTTCATATGTAAATGTGTTTTGTGGTGTATTGCAATAGTCAAACTTTCCTGCATTATACTCCACATTGTTACTCACACAACACCGTGGTATTGGCAAGGCATACCTGATATCTTGGTATTCTTTCCCTTGAACAGTCACTATTTCCACGTATGTAAGTCAGGACATGTTAAGAACTCGAGACCTTTCGGTACATCAGTATTGCCGAGTTACAATAGAACGACAACAGTAGAACATCATAGTAAAAGAGATATAACACTATATAATACAATATTTATAGTATCAGTGGTAAGAATATATACAGTCACGACAGTAACACGCTATTAAAGACAAACAAGGCTCTACGAGTCCTTGCCCTAGGTATGTAAGCCGGTGTGGTACAAGAGAATTGACAGTGCTGATTTTTCCCCAAGGTTGGTAGATTAGTAGTCATGATTTGCCTTCCCAATGTCTTTATGATAGGTATGATAGGTCTGATCCGATAGTTTTGCCACACCTTAGCCACAGTTAATGCGCCATCAGGCTCTTGAAGCGCGATGATTGGCTATGAAATTGCACGCGCTTCTTGGTTGCCACTCCTCCATGCGATCCATCTCGATCTGCTTGCATCAAGAGCTCCCCAAGCTCAACCCCCTCTCCATGGCCATCTTCGAACCCTCGTAAACTCTTCGACCACAACTCGAGCGCCGACAAAAAACCGTTTAAACTGGCATTTTCCACAATCACAACTATATTTTCGTATCACTCACGACAAGTCGACGTGAGGCTGAGGGGCGCTCATACTTCCAACTCCACCTGGGTGCCAGCCCAGACACACCCTTTAGGATGACCGAGTCATCGCCCCGAGCGGTTCGTTTTTCAGGTACTGAAGAAGATGACCGCATCGACAAGAACAGGAGTCATCGGCACGAAACTCCAATCGAAACCAACGGCGATCCTCATGCGACAGAACGTCAGGACGAGCTGGGTAATTTATCCCGATACGAGACATCGGGCCACACAGGGTCATTGACTTCTCTGCTTCCTGGGACGGTCATTAATGGTGCCCCAAAGTCACAGAGAGTTGCTGCTGGTGACGACGGCGCGGCCTATACACCCAATGGCTCCTGGCCGCAGCGACCATTGGGTCCGGCGAGGACACCCTCGAACACCTACAATCCTGCCACCTCCAGGAAACCAGTTCATCCGCCAGTTACACCATCCTTCACAGAATCAATCCGATCATCGTCTAAGACGCGCCCACGGCAGAGTGAGAGCAGGTTCCGAGCACAGGAGCGAGCATACGTACAGAAACTTCGGCAGGACAATAGTGGAGGGTACTTTTCGTCTTACTCGAATTTGAATGGAAACGATTCGGACTCAGAAGGCGAAACTCCCTCGTCAGAGGGTCCATATGACGATCGCTTCGACCAGGAGACCATTATGTTTTACGGCAACGACAACCTTCAGCCCACGGACGAGGATTTGAAAGACCCAGAGAATCGCGAAAGGCTTGAGTGGCACGGTATGCTTGAGGCTGTCCTTACCGGAGATGTCGTACGGCAAGAGAAGAAACGATTGATTGGATCGGCCGATCAACAGGCGGGTAAGAGCGCTCACAAGACCGAACTGTGGCTGGGCATCCGATCCAAGGTTTGTGGAAGACATATCCCTGTCCAGAGACGCATGTTGGAGGAATCTCGGTCCACTCTTGACCGTACCCTCGACGAGATCATCAACTTCCAAGTCAAGGGTGAGAGCGAAGCAGGAAAACCACCATACGAACAAGTCAAAGACATGGTGGCCAAGATCGAGATGTGTGAAAACCTATACCCTTCTTGGGCTTCACTCGCAGCAGAACACAAGGCAGCAGACTCTGCCACATTCAAAGAAGCCCATGATGCTATTATATCGTGGTACAACACCAACGAAATGATAAACACGGAACTGAACATCCTGAGGAAGTGGGTGGGGAACGATGAGCTCGACTTTACACGGACTAAACAGCGATCGCCAGCTGTAAACGGTATAAGCAGCGACGAAACATCCTTCCTCGACCGGCTAATGAAAGAAGACGGACTTCAATCTCTTTACAACGACGACAATGGGAACCTTGAAAAAGGAATGCTTGCACCCATATCCACCGTCATCAGCAAGGCGAAGGACACTCTTATTAGGAATTCCGAGCCGTTCCGCAAACGCCACCTACCACCATATCTCGAAGAGCTTCTTACTCTTATCAGCTTCCCTTCGCGTCTCATTGAAGAGATCACCCGTACACGTCTCGCTTATGCTAGGAGAGTTAAGGAATCTGCCCAGCAAAACCCTCTCATGCAGGATCAAATGATCTCCCAATTTCAGCTTCTGCTCAAATTTGCCATTCGAATCAAAATCGAGTGCACATCAATTGCGCACCCGGAACCAGGCTGGGATCTACCACCTTGCATCGATGAATCTTTCGACCAAGTTGTACTGGAAGCGTTGAAGTATTACTTCAAGATGCTAAACTGGAAGCTAAGTGGAAACAAGAATACTTTCAAGGAAGCAGAACTTTTGTTTCAAGAATGGGATTTCGCCAACGAAATCGGTAGCCATCTGCAGCGAGGCCATATTGAAGTTGCGGAGCAGTTCAGCTCGCTCACATTCAAGGCTCTCAACAGACTCAGCCAGACTTTCGAAAAGGAGTTGCAAGCAAAGCCCAAGGAAACCGCATCGGAGATGAGTAAGCGTTACAAGGCTTGTCTCGACTCCGTACGAGTCCGCCAGCGGATGCTCCAGCGATTCACTCGAATGCTGAACGACAACTATGAGCACGCATCCGACTACAGCATATCCTTCCCACCCGAGACCATGCAAAAGTTCTACGACCAATTGGTGGCTTCGGGTCACTTTCAAGTCGACACTCGTTTGCTTGAGCAAGACAACACATATGTTATCGCATCACCCGAGTTACGGGAGAGGCTGGAAGATATACCCGTTATGATGGCTATTACTTCCAAGGACCAGTTTCCCGACGAGCTCGGTGAGCAATATGTCCTCATTCTCCGACCAGAGGATCCTATCAATTGGTTCGGCGAAGTAATCGAAGTACCCTTACGCGACCTGAACCTCGACCTAAAGCGAGGACACATACGCCTCTGCGCTTCTAGTCCCCAGACCTTACACAACGCGAGGAGGGCGTTCCTTGACGCTGTCGATATGCATGTTGACCTTGTGCAGGAATCGAGGTCCAACATCCACAAAGTCAACTCAAGATTGACAGAAACGAGGCGGGTGGCATATAAGCTTTCTAATACATTCATGGACAGTGTTGAAATCATCAGAAAACAGGCTCGGGGAAAGGACTGCCAAGAACTTATTCAAACATGCTTCGTTTTCGCCACAGAGTTTGGCCAGCGTTCGTTACTCTACATGGATAGCAACAGGCGACAGATGAACAATCTCAAATTGACCAAACTTGCCCTCGATTGGGTGAGCTTCATTTGCGACGACTGCGTTGCATCTGACCGAAAGACCTTTCGATGGGCCGTACTCGCGCTAGAGTTGGCCATGGGCATGACACGAGGCCGTCACATCCTTGCACTAGGCGAGGATGAGTATTCCAAGCTTCGTTCTAAGGTCGCAGGGTGCATGTCTCTTCTTATTTCTCACTTTGATATCATGGGCGCCAGATCGAACCTCGCGGCACAGGCCGAGAAAGAACGAATCGAAGCCTTGGTGGGACAGTTCCGCAGGCTCGACAAGAACCGAATGCTAAACGACGAAGAGGCTTCACGATTCATCACTGAACAGCGCATGGAGGAGCTCGAAAGGGTTGATGAGTATCGACGCGAAAAGGTTGCAGAGCGACAGGGAGTCGGAAGAGTACTGGAAGGTACTAATGAAGTCGACCGATCGTTGGCGTACCTTTCATCATCAGCCACCAATGTTACGATGCGCTGGCAGCAAGGCCAATTCGTAGGAGGCGGCACATTTGGCAATGTCTATGCAGCAATGAACCTTGACACGGGCCATCTGATGGCCGTCAAGGAAATTCGACTGCAGGATCCCAAACTTATCCCACATATCGCCGAGCAAATCAGAGAGGAGATGGGTGTACTGGAAGTGTTGGATCATCCCAATGTGGTATCATACTATGGCATCGAAGTGCATCGAGACCGAGTGTACATTTTTATGGAGTTTTGTTCTGGAGGATCTTTGGCCAGTCTCTTGGAACATGGTCGAATCGAAGATGAGCAGGTCATCATGGTATATGCGCTTCAACTGCTCGAGGGTCTTGTCTATTTGCATGAGAGCGGCATTGCCCACAGAGACATCAAGCCCGAAAGTAAGTGGTGTATCTTGTGTCCCTAAATGTGCTGAAACTAATAACGTTGTAGATATTTTGCTCGATCATAACGGAATCATCAAATATGTGGACTTTGGCGCCGCCAAAGTTATTGCTCGACAGGGCCGTACGCTTGCTGGCGAGAAGCAAGCAACATTGGCAAACCGATCCATGACAGGAACGCCGATGTATATGTCACCTGAGGTGATCAAGGGTGAGAACCCTGGTAAGCCTGGGGCCGTCGACATCTGGTCTCTAGGCTGTGTTATTCTGGAAATGGCTACCGGAAGAAGGCCATGGGCACAGCTCGACAACGAGTGGGCGATCATGTACAACATTGCGCAAGGGAACCCGCCCCAGCTGCCACCTACAGATCAGCTCAGCCCTCAGGGAATCGACTTCCTGAAGAAATGTTTCACAAGAGACCCTCGTAACCGATCGTCAGCAGTTGAGTTGTTGCAGCACGAATGGATCACGTCGATCCGAAGTCAGGTTGTGGAACCGGCAACGCCAAGCGACACAAGCTCGGCACAGTCGACGCCAACAGTCAGCTCGACCTCAAGTAGGCTTGGAGGATCTGATGGGTTTTACTAGACGCCGGAATCCAGATGAAATGAACAAGAAGACCTACAAGAAACGCAAGTTGGGGACAAAGGATATGGAAATGATTTGGTCGGGTTCGTTCAAGCACCAGTCTACAACCGCTCGCCGAGCAGTATGTATGAGCGATGAGTTTGGAGTTTTGTGCTGCTCTGTGTCATACGTACGTATTTGTAATGAGAATGGATGGCAGCAATGTAGGGAAAAGGTGCATGATGGTCATGACAGTAATATTAGACCACGAAAATGAGAAGATGCTGATAGCATCTGATAATACATATTTGGACACAACTTACATAGGTACATACTAGATAGTCTACATGCCTAGTCTGTATACCCTTGCACGCTAGAAACGATAGTAACCTACCTGCCTATTACTGAAGGAAAGACATGATAAGCAATGTGGTATCATAGGAACCAGCCGAAGGGTCCGTCATTTCGGCGCTCAGCCCCGCATTACGGAGGCGCCCGATGCGGAGACGTCCACGATAAAGGGCCCGCCCGTGTAACGAGTGACGAGTGACACGGAATAGGATATAGTCATCAATCGCCCATTGCCACGAACCCTTTCCTCTCTTTTCTTCTTTCCCTCCCCTTTCCCCCCTCTTTCGCACTCTGCTTTTCACCCACATCATATGATGGAGACCCCAGAGACTATCTCAAAAGGCGACACAGCCAAGACGGCTGAAGTCTGTTCAGCCCACGGCATTACGCCGAAAGAGTTCTCAGAGCTCCGTGAGCGTGCAGTTGCAGCCAAGGCCACAGCGTACTGCCCGTACAGCCAGTTCCGCGTCGGGGCCACGGTTCTCTCAAGCGAGGGTGAGCTCACGAGCGGCGCAAATGTGGAAAACGCGGCGTATCCTGTGGGAACATGTGCAGAGCGCGTGGCCCTTGGTACAGCTGTGACAAGCGGTCATCGTGGGTTCCGGGCCATTGCTGTCGCAACTGATATTGCGCCACCGGCGAGTCCATGTGGAATGTGTAGACAGTTGTGAGTTGTTACTGGGGGTGTCTTTGAGAGAGTAGCTGAAGATGAAGATGACGATGGATTTGACTAACAGGTGAGTTGTGTGTTCTTGGTGATGTAGCATACGCGAGTTTTGCACGCTGGATACACCCATTATCATGTTCGATAAGAATGAGGATTTTGTGATTGCAAAACTGCGACAGGTTAGTTGCGCTCTGTTCCCTTTGTTCTTGAGTTGGGGGTTGACGCTGTGTAGCTTTTGCCAATGTCTTTTGGACCTGACCAGCTTCCACCTCCGGGAGCACCAGGAACAAGATAGGGGAATACTAGGGACTCATGAAGTGTCTTGTATATTGTTGTTGGATATGAATGGGTCACGGCGATATTATGTGAGAGCATCTGATCTCTGCGAGCGCTCCAGGAACTTTGGGTACAACATCCTCTCTTAGCCTGCGTCTGTATGTGTATCAATGGTCAATAAACTGAGCTGCATTTACAGGCGTTCCTTAGACCGTGTGCATGTGGCTGATATTGGATGATTCGTTTCAGGGCCATCCGTGGCAGTTGGTAACGAGAGAGGAGATATGAGAGCCCTCACAATACATACACGATGGTGAACCAACAGTACTGCTGCAGGTGAGAACCACTTGTAGGACATGCCATACTGTGTCTGGTCGAGTCGTGAAAGAAATGATGTACATGTGATCGTCTCGACGGATGACCTGCTCCTTGTCACTTTCAAGTTGCAACCCTCTGACAAAACATCCCGCATGTAAGCGGTTGCGTTATATACTAACGTTAAATCCCACGGAAGCCGAGTTTTGCGCGGTATTTCTCAGTAAATCAAGAAAATCGGCATAATGCCGAGTAATGCATTAGTACTGAACTAGTAAATAAGATACGACCTGAGGTACTAAGCTACCTATGCATACAGCCAGAGGCCTCTTCTTTGGTTTTATACGACGAGCCACCTTCAGTTTAACAGAACAACGACGAATGAAGGTACGAAAATGCTCTACTGCTTCAGGTCAGCGAGCGCTGATACGAGAAAACCATGACCAACGGCATCGGAGCATTCTGTTGGCGGGAGCTAAATATGGAACTGTCATGCAGTAGCGCAAGGTCCCTGAGATTAGAATCAAAAGATGAGGAATCTGGGGTCGGGAACAGTGAGGGTTTGTTGAGAAGTGGTATTTCATACGAGTCAAGAGAGCCAAACCATATTATAGATTGGGGGGGTCAGCCGATGGTTGCTGGCTCAACCTTGGGCGTGAAGTATCTCTTTTTGATGCATTCACAAACCATCACTTCGCATTGGGCAACTCGAGACACGACGTCATGGCGACCAGGGCAGACATTCCTCCAGAGATAGCGCCCAAGCTACGACATTACACCCAATGAGCTGGGCCCATCCTCGTTATAGCCATCCCTCAGCCCTGAGCCATCACTCACTATCCCTGTGCAAGGGTCTCGCCAGGATCAAGGCGCTCGCCAGTAGGAGCGCAAGTTCGGGCGTCAAGCGATCGATATGAGTGAGAGCTGGTTGGTTCATGGTCATTGGACTCTTAACTGACTCGGTGGTACCTTTGAGAACAAATTCAGTGGCTATTGGCTTTCCGATTCAGGACGAACGACCATCAGTAGCGAGTTGAGCAGCGCTAAGGATAGGGAGATGAATGCAATGTAATGCTCGTTTGCCACGGTGCTATGTAGCTCACTGAAAGAATACAGTGATGCGTGGACAGGAATGGGATTGGTCGACTTTATTCAAGCCTCCCAGGTACAGACAGACCGACTTGCTATTGACGGCGCAACGGGCAGCACGCTATCATGCATGCTCCACGCCATGTTCATGCTTGAGCCATGTTTAGGGAGGGAGGAGAGAAACTCTATGATCTTTATCCCAAGTGACAAAAAAAAGACTTGGGGGAATCATAAACATAGCGGCCTGCTTGCTGAACTTATTTTGGCATCTTCTATTTGGTCTCGATTTTTGCTTATTACTTCCTGAGACCACTTGAGGGTTTTTACATACAAATTATTCCCTCGACTCCCGTAGATCCCCAGTTGTTTTTATGTACATACAAAAGGCTTCCGGCTTCTCACCCGCAGAGCCCAGCATGGGGCCCGGGCCTTCGGTCTCCCCCGTAAAGGCTCCACGAAGCATGAGGGCCCCCGGCTCCTGAAACCCGGGCGTCGAGGCTTCAGTGAAGGGTTTCCATGACAGGCGGCGTCTCTTTTGGAGGCGCGTATCGTGAGTGGCTGACGGTTGAAGATGAGCGGTTTGAACGGTCTACCGGATTAGGCAACCCAGTAGTACTGAAAGTGGCAGAGTGCTCATCTTATTCGAGATCTAACTGTAATTATTAATGCTCGTGTCACGTTCTGGAAGGGCGGTGTCAAGCGTTGAGGACCGCTAGTTTGGGCCGATCTATCTGTATGGATCGCCTCATTGAGATACTCGGCGAGTCGTCGTCTCGTCTCGCGTACACACATACTGTACCAAGACAAACGAGGCAATTCAAGCGACGAGTCCGGGTAGTTTCCACGGTTCCGAATGGTTTATGATGCTTATTAAGAAGGATTGGCTGAGTTGCCATCTGCGTGAGCATGCTGTTGATGTGGAAACGGAATGTGATGTGACTTGAAGGGAGGATCTTAAAGGTCGTGATTGTCGTTGAACAATGCGCATACATAGGACACCCCGCGCGTCGGACTGCATCGCATGACATTGAATAGTCTCGGGCCATTCCATCTCATTTATTAACATGGCTGTTATTATACCTGTCCTGATTCCTTGGTAGGAAACATGGCAGTGTCAGGTATGTCAATGGGAAGCGGTGGCGTTGGCGGATGTTGTTTTGTTTTAGATTCAAAGAGACCCTTGTATGTAGAGACAGCGAGAGATGACTGCCGATTTGTCAACGTTGCAGGTACTGTAATGCCATTGAATAGGTAAGCTTTGTCTAAATCTGCAGCTATACGAGAATACAAATACAACCATCCTATTGTAAATAAAACCGTTATTACTCTCTTTGTTCATTTTCTTTCATCGAAGCTCCCAAACTTTCAACTATTCCTGACCGTCACATACCCTGAACTAATCGCCCAGGCTCAAATCCCCGCTAAGAGCCCCTAGTGGATTCATCGCTCGTTCCTCCCCAGGCCTTGGGCTCCAGAAGCCCAGGTATCCCCCCCACTACCTAGCGGAGGTACCTCACCGAGCCATCAACCACTGGTACTGGAGTTGGTACTGGTGGGTGCCCTGACCGTCGGAACCACGCGCCCAGTGTCACTTGGGTCTCCCTTTACAGCCGCTCGTCTCGCTTCCATCTCTTTACTAAGGTACATGCTCACTCGACTTGACTCGCCTCTCAAATCACTTCTCATCTTCTCTTTCAAACGCCTCCACGTTTCCTCATCTTTAACTCCCTTTCTCCTCGTTCTTCCCTCTTCGTTTCCCAAGAGGGTTGCTTTCTTCTTTTTCGTGTTGTCACGTTTCAGCTGACCTACCGCGACACCGCCTTCGAGAGCTGAGTAACTGAGTAGCTGAGTTCGAAGTACAGGTCCCTCCGCCCTTCTCCTCTCAACCCCAACTCCAAGCTCCCCTGCCTACACCACCACACCTCGAGCTACAACAGCTACAAAGCATAGCCTCTCCACCTACAACAAAAAGCCGTTCATATCACCTCGGATCTATCTCAAATCTTGATCCACCCCCGCCTTTCTGCCGCGCTGAATGCAGTACCGCACTCTTGTCGCCAGCTTGTGATTGCTTCACGCCCTATTGCTGCGCCTCTTGTCCAAAGCAACCCGAACTTGCAGCCGCCGGCAGAGCTTAGTAGAACCGCCGCTGACGATCATTACTACCGGGTCGAATAAATCCCCCAGAAATCCACGCCATTGCTCGTCGGCCAAGACTCGTTCAAGTTTCGGGCACCACATGCCACCGTTTATCTTCTGACGAAACTGGTTGGTCTCAACTTCCATCCGTGCCGTGCCGTACCGTATCACATTGTATCGTATCGTATCCTGCCTCCACCCTCGATTACCAATTTCGAAATGGAGCCAGTTCCCGAGACAGAGCGTATGGAGGAGTTCCGTCCTACTCCTACTCCAGCACCCGCAGCCGTATCTGCCTCTGCCTCTGCATCTGCTTCATCATCATTGTCTGCTTCACCCTCACTCTCTCCAGGGTATCCATCGCTGCGACTTCAGAGCCCCAGCGCCTTTTCCAACCTCAGCATCGAATTGCCTCGAAAGCCGCCAAACCTGAGACGAAGCACCGACCCCAGTCCAACATCGCCAGCTTCACCATCTTGGTCCGCCACACCCTTCCTTCCGTATCGACCACGCACCACTTCTCCGCTCTCAGGCGCTCATTCTAGGTCTCGTTCTACAACGAGTCTTGCGCCCCCAATGTCTCGTACTCAATCCATGCCAGGCGTCAATGGATCAGGCCATATTCTTTTTTCGCCCCAACACCGTCCTGGAAGCCCCTCTGGATCTCCTAGCAGAGTCCGCATTCCACGAAAGCATGCCGACGAAGCTTTCCCGCCAATTTCTCCAGTTCGAACTTCAGTTCTCGAACCTGAGCAAATGCATGAGCGACGAAGTACCTCTCCCATCATGGGCGTTTCCACAAGCACCCCCGCCCGACTACGACGGCCATCTTCTCCTCTTCGAACATTCACATCTTCGAGCACTGGCTCTCTAGGCACATTTCCATCTACACCATCCTCTTCTATTTCCTCAACATCCTCTTATCGAAGCTACGATGCCCTTTCCGGAAGCTATGGCACAACTTACTCGTCAGTGCCCTCCACGCCAACGTCGACCAGGTCCCGAAGCCCCAGCATCTCCAGCTTGGAAACAATTCCGGACACGCCTGATGCTGAAGAAGCAGCGCTGGAAGCTGAAAGAATTGCCCAGCTCAAGGCCGATGCAGATGCTGCAGAGGGAAATGAATCCTCCGACCTGAAAGGAAAGGATGCCCAGACGCGAGGCCGTACGATGGGTTTCGGCTCTAGAGACAAGCGAAAGCGTTGGAGTGTGTGCGGTGCTGAGCGAAGAGGAGATCTCGATCTTGAGACCATCTGGGAGGACTGACGGGCGCAATGCCGAGGCGGAGCCAGAACCAGAACCAGATGAACGATTGAGATGAAACATGTCAAGAGGGGCCACGGCGTATGACGGACTTGATTCGAGCTAGCCTGGGACAATGCTCGATTTTACATGATTGCATCACGGGGTGGCAGGTTATTGATGATTTTTGCGGCATAAGCATATGGTTTTTTGTTGTTGGTTTTTTGTTAGCTTTCTACAAAGGGCACGACGGCGATTGCGTGGCCCTCTTGATACCCATTCCTGCACGTATGGACTGTTCGACAGGAAGAACCACGCAGACACACACATACA